>NC_082702.1:37310798-37631191 GCF_949987515.2 Delphinus delphis | reverse complement strand
CAAATCTTTATTTGCATTTCAGTTGAGTTTTTACCTTTCTTGAAATAATAAAGCATAATATGCCAAAAATGTTGCTTTTTCCTTCCACCTTCAATATTAAAATGGCTACACAAAAATTCACCAGTTTTGATAAGTCTTTTTTTTTAGATGCATGCTGATATGACAGCTGTCACATACGACCTAACAGTTGTTTTGAATGAAGTTAAAGACAACTAAGTGTTACTAGAGCCATCTTACGGAAAAAAAACGAAAGAACCTTTTGGCCAACCCAATGCAATGGAGAAAAGTCTCTTTAGCAGGTGGTGTTGGGAAATCTGGACAGCCACATGTAAATCAATGAAGTCAGAACACACCATACACGACAATAAACTAAAAATGGCTTAAAGAGTTAAATATAAGACATGACACCATAAAACTCCTAGAAGAGAATATAGGCAAAACATTTTCTGGCATAAATCATACCAGTGTTTTCTTAGGTCAGTCTACCAAGGCAATAGAAATAAAAGCCAAAATAAACAAATGGGACCTAATCAAACCTACAAAGAAACTATAAATAAAATGAAAAGACAACCTACAGAATGTGAGAAAATATTTGCAAATGATGTGACCAACAAGCATTTAATTTCCAAAACATACAAACAGCTCATACAACTCAATAACAAAAAAACAAACAACCCAATCAAAAAATGCAACGAAGACCTAAATAGACATTTCTCCAAGGAAGACATACAGATGGCCAACAAACACATGAAAAGATGCTCAACATCAGTAATTATTAGAGAAATGCAAATCAAAACTAAAATGAGGTACCCCCTCACACCAGTCAGAATGGCCATAATTTAAAAATCTACAAATAACAAATGCTGGAGAGGGTGTGGAGAAAAGGGAATCCTCTTACACTGTTGGTGGGAATGTAAATTGTACAGCCACTATGGAGAACAGTATGGAGGTTCCTCAAAAAACTAAAAACAGAGTTGCCATATGATCCAATAATCCCACTGCTGAGCATATATCTGGACAAAACTATAACTCTAAAAGATACACTCACCCCTATGTTCATAACAGCACTATTTACAATAGGCAAAACATGGAAACAACCTAAATGTCCATAGACAGATGAATGGATACAGAAGATGTGGTATACAGATACACACACACATACACACACACAGACAGACATACACATGCATACAATGGAATATATAGAATATATGTGGAATATATATACACACACACACACACACACACACACACACACACACACAATGGAATATTACTCAGCCATAAAAAAGAATGAAATAATGCCATTTGCAGCTACATAGATGGACCTAGAGATTATCATACTAAGTGAAGTAAGTCAGAAATAGAAAAACAAATACCATGTGATATCATTTACATGTGGAATCTAAAATATGACATAAATGAACTTATCTGTGAAAGAGAAACAGACTCACAGACGATAGAGAAAAGACTTGTGGTTGCCAAGGGTGGGGGATGAGGAAGGGTTGGATTGAGAGTTTGGGACTAGCAGATGCAAACTATTATATATGGAATGGATATAACAACAAGGTCCTACTGTATAGCACAGGGAACTATATTCAGTATCCTTTAATAAACCATAATGGAAAACAATGTGAAAAATAATACATATTACATATATATATATAGTATATATATAATATACATGTAACTGAATCACTTTGCTGTACACCAGAAACTAACACAACACTGTAAATCAGTTATACTTCAATAAAACAAGGAAGCTTTGTGTGTTTTCATTTTATCTAACTTTGTAATAAAACTATTAAACAGAGATCATCACTATTTCTACTTAACAGATGAGGAAACTGGAATTCAAAGTTTCAGTATGTACCCCAAGGTCACATGCATGATAAACCTCTATATTGTGGGTCTACAATTTAGATAATGCTCATTTTCAAACAAGGATTCTGAACAACCTGAAAATAGAATGAAGAATACATATGGAGGCCAAAATATCTTTTTGGTTATCATTAAAGATGGGTAAGATCAGAGGATGTGGCATTAGATTAATTAGTCAGATGAACTTGCTACTTCTTTATCCCACAATTTGATGTGGACTCACTCAGTCCCAAATGGGTTTGGACCAGGGCAGCAGGGCTAATCACTTGGAATGGGTCTGCCTAGGTAAGATGACTTGAAGTATCACTGGACACATGTAGGCTTAAGCCCCAAGAGGAAGAAATATGATGCAGAGCTGAACATTGCAATTCTTTCAAATTTATCTTATGATTGTCATTCCAGATTCCCTAAGATAAAGAGTATAAAGGAATGGAGAGTACCCACAAAGGTCACAACAGTGGAGTTCCCTATACCCGAAAGAAAACAAGATGCAAGGGGATGAAGTATTTTCCCCACTCCAGCAGTCTTTGAACCCAGTTAGTCACTCTGGACCCATGATGTTTTCATTATACTGACTGATCTTAACTCTAGGTCATTGATTCTCATTTTCCTCCTCCCTCACTCCCAAACAGCCTTGAGATAAAAAGGAAGCCAAGGGCTTCAGGCTAGAGGACAGCTGAGTTTTGGAAGTAGAGTAGTTTTTTAAGTTTCTGCACTTAGGAGATAAGACTCCTGAAGTGGTGTTCCAGTGTAGGCATTAGGCTAAGCATGCTGCACAGAGAGAAAGGCACTGTGGTTCTTCTGCAAAACTCTTTCTGAGTGAAAGCTGCCAGTGAGCATTAGTGGTATCCAAGAGGGAGAGCTACTCTGCAGCCTGTTGTGCCTTCACAGAGGGAGATTTTGATGATTCCACTTAAAAAAAACACACAAGACTTTCCAACATCATTGACTTTGTATTGTTAAAATTTTAAGTCTGGTGTTATGTTTCTATGTGGACGTCACTATTTTGATGGGCCAGGAGGGTCAAATTATATCATCAATGATGTCTTCATTATATCACCTGGGGAGTTAATCAAATGAAGAACTACTCTTCTTCCTAAATAATTATACCTCTCTGCATATCTCGTGCTGCCTTTGCTGAGAAATGGTGTTCTTTTTTAACTTAGCCGCACAGTGAACCTGGTGAAATGTGCACAATAAAAGAGGTTCCTATTTTGAGCTGCTTTTTAACTAAGAATATTTTATACTACTGCATCTCCATAGTCTTCAACACACTGACATTATGTAAATTAAATATGTTAATCCCCAACTCTATGCAATCTTCTTCCATTTAAACTTTTTTCCCCTTTTGTTACCAGAGAGGAGAAACAAAAAGAAAAAAAAGAGGATGGAAGAAAAGACTCCTGCAGAAAATAATAGCTATGTTCAATGTTTTCCCTGGCTTCTTATTGTTTAAAATGTGCTTTTCCTGCCAAGGTCCCATTAAAGTGCATTACCTCCACATGCTAATAGACTAATTAAAATATGAATAAATTAAAAAACACATTTCCTATAAACTTATTTTTACCTTTTCTGGTGAACTTGGAGTTAGAGATTTTCTGAACTTGGAGTAATCAAAAAGATGTCCTTCACTTTATTGCTTTCTTGCTAAGAAAACTTCAGCTCCTTCCTCTGTCTTCAGTATAAACCTATGAGTGGATAGTGCTCCATGGCAGTAGAAGAAAAATGTTACTTAGGATCAAGAAGCCTACATTGGCAGCTTGGCTGTGTAATCTTGTTCTTGGTGTCTTTTAACTTCTCTGTTCCCATTCTTTTCTTACATATGAAATAGGTATCGATTTACTGCATCTCGAAAGGAGATTATAAAGAAGAGGTGGTGGTTTTGACAAGGCCTTCCTTGCATCTGTCAAGCCCTGGTATACAGAATTACATCTGATTTATCGTTTATCCTAATCATTTAGCCCAGGTAGGGAGCATAATAGGACTTTGGAAAATGTTCATCACATGGATGTAGTTTTGAGGATTATGGCATAGGTTAGATTGTGGAGGTCTGTGAAAGCTGATCTGAACTGTGGCTAGGAAGAGCTTGGTTAAACCATCCGTGTCCCTGATGTCCTAAGTAAATAAGAGAAAGCAAATAGTAACGAAGATGTGAGACAATTTATTGGATTCTAGAAAGCTATCCTTGTTGCCTAAATGTTGCTAATTGAATCTCATAATTTTTGGGTATTTAATAAGTATCCAAGAGTATATTATAGGCTACACTTAAAACTTATGCTTAAGGGGCTTCCCTGGTGGCGCAGTGGTTGAGAGTCCACCTGCCGATGCAGGGACACAGGTTTGTGTCCCGGTCCGGGAGGATCCCACATGCCGCGGAGCGGCTGGTCCCGTGAGCCATGGCCGCTGAGCCTGTGTGTCCAGAGCCTGTGCTCCGCAATGGGAGAAGCCACAGCAGTGAGAGGCCTGCGCACCGCGAAAAACCCCCAAAAAACAAAAAAAAAACCTTATGCTTAAAATGTTGTAACAAATTGGACAGGTTACACACTAACTCATACTTAATGAATCATTATGGGGAGAGGAGACTGCATTTATCAGTTCTTTACAATACAGCCACTGAGATAGACCCTTTCTTGGAGCATTTTGTTTAACCCATGTGACTATCTATGAGGAATAAGTAATATTGCTTCCATTTAACAGATAAGGAAAATGAAGGAACAGTATTTAGAACTCAGTTTGTGTACAAAGATTTTATTCATGAGTTGTGGTGGTTTTTATGTGCCTAAATAAATCAGTGTCATTACTAGGACAAAGAGGTTGATACAGTAATTGATTGAGGCACTATAGTAAACAGTTATATAATGAAGCCAGAGAAGAGTGAACTGAGTGGTGGTCATCACGATTTCCCTTGGGATAAAAGAGATGGGTCCACAAGGTCTGGGGTATCCATTTCATGAAGTTTCGAAGCTCAGGAAGTCTTGGACAAGCATCTAGTGAATAGATTCTCCTGACTATGGCCTAGGGCAGAAAGATCTTTTTTCCTTTGGATCATCTAACACCTCCAACATCTTTTAGAAAGACGGATGATATATATTTTTAAAATACGTATTTATTTATTTGGCTGCATCGGGTCTTAGTTGTGGCACATGGGATCTTCGTTGTAGCAGGCGGGATGTTTTGTTGTGGCGCGGGCTCTTTGTTGCAATGCGCAGGCTTCTCTCTAGTTGTGGTGCATGGACTTCTAGTTGTGGCACGCGGGCTCTAGAGCACATGGGCTCAGTAGTTGCAGCATGCGGTGCTCTCTAGTTGTGATGCATGGGCTCTAGAGAGCACAGGCTTAGTTGCCCTGTGGCATGTGGGAATCTTAGTTCCCCAACCAGAGATGAAAGCCACATCCCCTGCATTGGAAGGTGGATTCTTAACCACTGGACCACCAGGGAAGTCCTGAGATGGATGATATTTTATTCTAAAATGCCTGATCTTTCTCACATGTGGTATTGCTTAGAAATTGAGTTTTGTGTCACTTGATTACAGCTGCATAATTTCACTAAAATGAACAACTCCTCTTCCAGCAACACATATTTCCTATTCATTGATAATGCTTGGTGCTTGGGATCCTTTCCTAGCTTAGAGAGGGATTTATGCCATAATTATAAGAGTAAAACAAATGTCTTTTCCAAGCGTACAGCCTCATGTTTGTGGGTTCCTGGAATAAAATGTAAGAGTTTCTGAGGAGAAGAGAGGAAATCAGAGTGTCAATTTTGGGATTCAGAAGTCAAATTTGGCAGCCACAGTCTCAGGTCAGCTCTTGTTATCAAACTATAAATATCAATCCTTTTTACACCAAACTCCAAACTGGGTTAAGCCTTTTTATGATCCATGTACTTAATATTCACTTGTTCATTCACCAAATATTTGAGTTACTACTCTATTTAGTCACAATGGAAAACAAAGGGAATGTTTTAATAAATTAAATAGGCATGATCCATGATCTCAAGGAGCTTGTAATCTGCTAGAAGAGATAGACACTGATCAAGTAAAGAAATAATTCATTATATGATTCCTCATTGTGTTACATTCTATGGAGGATTCAAAGAAGGTGCAGTGACAGAATAACAAGAGGGACCTACTTATATATGGGATAACATTTAAAACTCTAAGCTCAGGAAGAGAATCAAATTTTTGACAAGGGGAGAAGAGGAGTTTCCAGGCAGAAATAGGAATTTCACATCTTCAAGGAGGAAGAAAACCTTCTTTACGTGGGAAGTTGTTCAGTTTTCCGGTGTTAATCTATGGCTCTCCATTCTTCCTGCTCTATTCCTTCTGGCTATCTTTTTCATTCCTGTCTATCCACTGCTGATACCTACATCTCCACCTTAGATGTCTCCTGTGAGATTCAGATTTTAGAGCCAGTTTGTCCATTGAACACCTCAAACTATGCATCTCAAAGGTACCTCAAAGTGACTGTGACCAAAATGAAAGCCTTTACTTTCTCTTTCAGTCCTTCACAATGTCCTATAATCTCTGACACCTTTCTGCTTCATCCTCATGTCTAATTAGTAACCAAAGTTCATCAGTTCATCTTTATATTTTTTCTTATATATATTTCCCACCTCCCTGTCCGATTGTCTCTTCATATCTGCTGCTTCCTCTCTACTTTAGGTTTTTTTTTTATATTCCTTTTTACAGCCTCAGAATGATTTTTATGAATTCCAAATCTATCATGTCACATCCCTGCATAAACCTCTAGTGATTTCTCATGTTCACAAGAGAAAGTGCAGGTTCCTATTGACATAGAAAACCTTTATCTATCTGGTACCAACATATTTTTCTTGACCTTTCCCCTAACCATCCTCTATTTTTAAATATATCATTGTATTATTTTGTTGATTATATTTATTTTATATTAAATATCTTCTAGGTATTTCAATCAAGAAGAATAAAGGATACTTCTCTGCCTTTACACATGATGTGCATTCAGCCTAGACTGCAACCTGCTTCTTTGTGTGCCAGTCATTCTTCTTGTCATACTTCAGGTCCCATATTATATATTAGATTCAGCACTCGGGGGCCACATCTATCAGATCAGTCAGCACAGTGGATTCTAATGATAGCTGTTTTTCTTTCATGGCCATGATTCTTTTGAGTCCAGTAATTTCCTCTTCATTATTGCATTATTATATCTTCTAACCCCCTACACACATTAGCAGGGCATTTGGTACAGAGTGAGTTCTCGAATGAATGAGGGCATGAGTTGTCAGTGGACAAAAGTGTCTTTCAGGAACCACTTTCTTTCATGATTCTGAAAACTTTAAAATGAACGACACATATGTCTGTACAACAGAGAAATTACAACCTCACTTAAACATCAAATCCTCATTTGAGAGAACAAGTTAAATTGAGAAGAATGTATCCAAAATCAACGAGCAGAATGTCCTTGTGCTTAAAAGGCTGTTTCTTTCCAGTCAGTGTGATGAGAACAAGGATTGACATTCTCAGCCTATCTGAAAAACAGGCCTTGAAGTATCAGACTTCATTGATCATTCAGTAAGCTGTTACAACAACAGAGCCACAACCAGAAAGTTCTGGAGGGGAACAGAAGGAAAGAAAGCTCTGGGTTCTAACTTAACCTTACCATTTAGTCAGTATCATTCAAAGATTCAAAAGTGTCTTATGTTTGTTGTGCCTATACACATAAATTTCAGCCATCTTTAATCTACCACAATCTGACTTCTGTGAAAAAGAAGGCATGCTTTGACTTGTCCTAGCTGGGAGCATGCTAGTTCCAGGTTGGGTTGTGGGGGAGGAAAAAAAAAAAAAAAAGCAAAGTGAAGAGAAAGAGAAATTCATACATTAAACCCTCTAGAGCAGTGATTCTCAGTCAGGGGTGATTTTACTCAGCGGGATATTTGGTAAAGTCAAGAAACACTTTTATTTATCATGAGGCAGGTACTAGTGGCATCTAGTGGGTAGAGGTCAGAGCTGCTGCTAAACATCATACAGTGTACAGGATAACCCATCCCCCTAAACAAAGAATAATACAGCCCCAAATGTCAGTAGTGCCAAGGTTAAGAAATACAGCTCTGTAGTCAGTGGCATTAATTGATCCTGTGACCTTAACAGTCACTTATAATTTCAGGACCTCATTTAACTCATCTGTGAAAGAAAGAGGCTGGACTAGATGGTTGTTGAATTTTCTTTGATATATGGTGTTATCTAAGTCCTAATCCTAATATGGGATAGAAGCATGAAGACATTATAAAATAGAAAGCAACAATCAGAGTAAGTAAAAACACACGGCAAAGACTTGAGTCATTTGCTTTGAAACATGTAGTTGATATAAGATAGGTTATGCAGAAATTTTTTACAAATATCTGGGATTGATCTTCAGCAACCCTCTGTATTAATCTTTGAGATTCTCCCTTGTAGAGAAAGACTGCAACAGAATTAAAAAGATATACCAAATAGAATCTAAAGTTCTTTAGGGCGTCTCTTTCTGCAGATTCAAAATTACTAGTCTCAGTGAAAGGCTATTTACGTGAGACTCCAGCAGTGTGTGCCACTGATAAAGACGGACTCAGAGACATGGGGATGGTTTGCTGAATGAGTGAAAGGAGGTATTTGTGTGGGCGATTTACTTTCAGTTTCAAATTTTAGTACCTTGCTCCCGCTTATCCTTCCAACTGTATAATAACCGTGACCCCAATTCACAGCTTGAATCTCCTTATACTAACAGAAGGTCATCTTGGAATAAATGGCCTTGCATTGCCAGATCAAAAAGTGCAGTTTGGGAAGGAGATAAGGAAGAGAGGACAGGAAGAAAGACCTGCTGACAGTTCCTTAATTCTTCCAATCTTAGAAGTAAGAAGACATTGATTCTCTGTTCTGGTGTAACAAACTATGCAAACGATCAGTTTATTATAAATAGGTCTTAATATTCTGTGGGTCAGGACACATCAGGGACCGTTTGTCTTTGTTCCATGATGTCTGGGGTCTTGTGGAAGCTGGAATGACCAAAGTACCTTGTGTCATCTCTCTGTCTCTCTGTCTCTTTCTCTCCTCTCCCTCCCCCATACCAACTCTCCATATGGCTAACTTGGGCCTTCTCAGAACATGGCAACCTTAGAGTAATCTTCCACTGTGGCTTAGGGCTCGAGGAGAACAAGACAAAAGCTGCCTGTCTTTTTCAAAGCTAGGCATGGAACTGACAGAACATCGCTTCTGCTGTACACTATCAGTGCAGTCACAGGCCTTCTCAGATTCAAAGGGAGGTGAGATATACCCCATCTGTCAATGGGAGAATTGTCAAAATTTGTATGACCATTTTTAATTTGCCACACTCTAAGTTAATTCTTCTGTAAAAATGTCGAAAGTGTGTTCTAAACACTCTGTTGGGAGCATCGGCATTTCACAGGGCTGGATAAGGAGAGAGGAAAAGATGAAGTGAGATATAAAAAGATAACAGTCAACGTAAAAAGTAGACTGCCTATATGAGACCTAATGTCATCAAAATTTTTTACTCTTTATTTTAAACTCAACATCTGTGATTTGGGTTCCTCTAGTTGACTTTTCTGGCCTCTCATTTCTGCTCCTACAACCTCATTTGTATATGCATTACAACTGCATTTTTTTCTTAGTCTCCCTTTAAATGATCTAGAAACTATGTGTCATTCAGAAGTTTCACTTAGCCACTTATTAATAATCTTAAGAAGTTACATTAATCATCCTGGTTTTCAATTTCCTCATCTGTGTAATGGTGTTAATACCAGTATTTACCTCATTAGGTTGTATAGATGACATAAGTTATACAAAATGACTACTACTGTTGAACACGTAGAAGAAACTCCATGAGAATTTGCTGAATTAATTTGCCAATTCTCAAATTAAGGGCCACATTGGCAATAGCTAAGTGTTTGGTGGGAGAAGGGTGATTAAATATGGGTGAATTAAATAAACCTTTTGGTGGCTTGAATAAATTAGCAGGGAAAGGTGTCTTATGCATCTCTTCTTATTCTATATTTTACCTTGTTGATAGTTGATATTATCTGTCCCCTTGGTATAAATGATTATTTTTATGCTGTGACTGCAAAATCTCTCTTTCTGTTATGACTTAGCTTTTTAACTCCAGAATGGTATGTAATTAATTGTACAAAAGCTCTTCAAACCCTACATGTCCAGTACCCAACTCATATCATGTGAATTTTTTTTGTCCTTTAGTTTGATTATGCAATTCAAGAAATAGAGCAATAAATAGAGCAGAATATAAAAGCTCCTATAGCTTTATTTGAAAAAAAAAAGAAACAAAAACAAACTACTTTAGAAGATTTTGGCATCTATAGTTTTAGATGTATTTCTCTTCGTGTGTAGCTAGGAAAAGAAAGATAGATGGTTAAAAATATAGAGGAGTTGAATTGGTTTATTTGACCAAAAAAAGAGAGAAAATTTAATCATATTACATATGATTTAAAGCTCAAACATAATATACCATGTGCAAGTGACTGGTGCACAGGAAATATTTGCTGTCTTCTATAAAATTATCCATTATAGTATTCTTCATGTTGAATTCCTATCCCTTCATTATGATTCTGCATTTTCTTCACTTCAATGAAAAATATGTCTTTATTTATAGAAAAACATGATTATATATTCAGTTATGTACTATGTATCCTTCACTAGGCACTAGATGTGCAAAAATAAAATATACTTTCTTCTTTTAGGAAATTATGAGGGGAAGAGGCAGGAACAATGAAAAAATCATGCAGTGAATGAGCCACTGGGGTCGCGTGCAAGCCAGAAAGGTAGAATGGAATAAGGTGCTGAATCACTAAATATGTACAGTGTTGATGTATGTTAGGTAGTGTGTTTGCTAGTAACCCCTTATTGTTGAACCTTAGGGTAACCATACAGCATAATCCTCAAGAGCACAGGCTATGAAAGCAGAATTTGTGGGATCCAGTAGTAGTTCTGCCAGTTATTATGACATTAGGCAAATTATATCATCTCTCTAATTCTCAGTTTTATGCATTTGTAAACACATATGTCGTGAGAATTAAATGACATAATACACATGAAGAACATGGAGGAGTGCCATGCATACTGAATACTCAGATGTCAGTCAAAATCAGAAGGGGAAAGAGAAGGGGAAAGGGAGGGGGAGGGATGGTTTTTGAAGTCCTTTTAGACTATGCGTAGAAAATATGAACTTTAACATGCTAAGTGATAGGTGCCATTGAAAGATTTTTAGCACAGACTTTGATATAGGAAAAAAAATCGGAACAGATGAAACTCATGCACAGGCAGAACTCCTCAACCAGGTACTACAGATGTGATTAAGGGAGTTCTAATGGTCTTTGTTTGGTGTGACTAAATGCTTGGCAGAGTTTTTCCTTTCTATTAAATAAAACTTTCCATAGCCATGACTTTTCAAACATTTTGTGTTTCAGAGATTGAAAAGATCTCCCACACTTTGTCATTATCCAGGTGGATATAACAGCCTCAAAGTATGTTTTGGATTTCAAGCTCAGAAAAATTTGGCAACAATTTCTAATCATGAGTGTATTACATCATTTTTTTAAACTCAAAACTTCACACAAGGTCCTGACTATCCCATAGTACAATAATAATTTTTAAAAGGACAGTTTCCGCATAGTACAATAATAATTTTTAAAAAGGACAGTTTCCCTCAATTTTACGGGTAGCCTTCAAGTATTTGTAAGAATGTTTTTAGAAAATAAGAGAAGTTTCTTATGTTATTTCTTATCAATAACATATTGAAGTTATTTTGATGCCATTCAAGTGAGGCTTGAATGTGAACCTCCATATGTGTTCTGATACTTGTCAGATCATAACATGACAGAGTCTATTCGTTGTCAGAGAGTCATTATTGCCAAACTCACAATTTTCCTTGTGAATGATTCCTGAAGGACCATCTCAGATTTTGACCCAAGTGAAGCCAATGCCATCTGTTCGTGGGCAGTGGAGTTCAAGGATTGGGGCAGTCAATATCCAGCTTCTGAAATAAATTTCAGATTTAATGAGACACAAATAAAAACAGATAATTGCGGCTGTGGATCTGAGAGGTAAGGTGTGGAGTCCATGCATGACTGAACAGGAAAAAGTGCTGCTTTCCTGTGGCACGTTACAGGACTGCCAGACAAGTGTGATTAAGGCAATTTACACATGAAATTCGATTATGAATAAAAGGATTCCCCTTCTTTCCATGCATGTTACGTGAGGGAAATTTGTGAGTGGTCTTAATTAAAAATAACTGGTAGCTGATTGGCAGTTGGGCATTAGGTGGAAACTGGCAGTCGCTAACGGGAGAGAAGATGGAGAATTAATGACAAGTGAAAGCTTTGTCAGAAAAAAGAACTAGGTGCTTGCTGTCAGTCATCCATCCTGTGCCTCCACAACCAGCGATTCTCCCGAGGATGCAGGCTGCTGGGCTGGCTTCTGCAACATGGCAGTCAATATCACACTACTCAAACACAGAGTCTAAAGTGATAGGGGACTTCAGCAATGGTATGTAGGTGTAGATAAGGCAAAATTCTGACTTTCCCCATTACCAAACAACTCAATCTTTTCGGCATTTATAATTTCCTTTAGAAGTCACACTGTAAAAATTATTATCACACTCCTCTTACAATGAGGAGGAGGAGGAAGAGGAGGAGGAAAAAGGCAATGGAAATTCCTTGTAACATTTTAAAGGTCATGTAACTCTTTTAATAGAGTTTTTTTTTTTTTTAACTCAGCGTGGAATAAGGGACATAAAAATGAAACAGGATAAATAAGGTGAACAATCTATCATTAGCAATCAACTATTTTAATAATGAGAATAAAATGAAACTACATTAGTATTTTTATTTTAATAATAAAAACCTTTTATCTTATATTGCACACACAGTGTCATCCAAGATAAATGCAATGAGATAGCTGTTATAAGTGCCATTTTATGGATTTAAGGGGAAAAAAAAGCCCTGAGAAGCAGTAGTGTTAAAGAGATTTCTAGTCATAATGAGTGTACAGTCCAGATTACATCTTTCTTTTTTCCTCATTTAAAATTCTCTCTTTCTTTCATCTCTCTCCACACTCAATTACCTCTGCTTTTTCTGCTTCTGCTAACACCTGGCCAAATATGGCTTTCCAAGACCTGGCTTCACATCACCTCAGGTTTAAAATCTGATGTAAAATCTTGTAAATGAATTTTAGAATTAGAGTATGAACTGAGATTTAGATTCTCAATTCAGAAAAAGTCAAATTTTTATATAAATAAGAATTGAAGATTAAATTATTTTCCCTAATACAAGGATCGGAAAAATAAAATGGAAGAAGTTGGTATAAGGTGACATAGTGGATATAGACACAATTAGAGCAAATGTAACAACAGGGCTGCAGATACCTCAGATAGGAACACCAGGCATCAGATCTGAATCCTTACTATGTTATACTAATACATAATCTTTTCCCAGAGGTCTTCATCTCCTAATGTGGCATTGATATTTCCATTGTGGAAAACACATATTCATGTAAGGAATATACAAAATCAAGAGATTCTAGGGAGTTCTGTTACCTAGAGGAAATATAATAAATAGGAGATGAGGGCTTCCCTGGTGGCGCAGTGGTTGAGAGTCCGCCTGCTGATGCAGGGGACACAGGTTCGTGCCCCAGTCCAGCAAGGTCCCACATGCCGCGGAGCGGCTGGGCCTGTGAGCCATGGTCACTGAGCCTACGCGTCCGGAGCCTGTGCTCCGCAACAGGAGAGGCCACAGCAGTGAGAGGCCCGCATACTGCAAATAAATAAATAGATAGATAAAATTGCAAACCAGTTAGTAGGTATTTAACAAAGTGGTTGAATGATTGAATAGCTGAACCCATGCAGTCTCTCTAGAATACATCAATGAATTACATGTTTTCTCTGTTTGAAATAAAACCCAGAGTATCCAAAATATTCAAATAGGGTCAGTGAGACTTGACCAGCCATGAGTGTGAATGATCTATCTATACCATCAAAGGCTAAAAAGAAAATATATGAACAAAATACAATAACTGGTGCATGAATAAAAATCAAACTTAGAAAGAACTATGTGGAAAGAATGATGGTGAGGTTATGAATCATGCCTACTTGTTCAAGTGTATGGATTAAATGTCTTTACATATACACATCACTCTGTAAGTGCATTAGACTAAGTTGGTGCATAACAACTCAAATGGAACTTTTCTCATTTCTTGCTTCCACTTCAGCCTTTTTCCTTGTGCTTTTTTTTTCTTCTCTTTCTTTCTCTTTCTTTTTGCTTCTTTTCCTTCATAATCCTCACCTGAAAGATGGACACTGTTATGTAAGTTTTACAGAAAAGGAAACAATGACTTATTACCATTAAACAACTTGCCCAAAATTTCAGTAAGTGAGAGCTGGAACTTGTACCTAGCTTGGTCTGTGTCCAAACAAATCACACATTCAAAAATATTTCCTCCCCTCTCAAATTCTGGCCCATTAATCCAATTTTGTCACTTTATAGATGGAGATATCAAACTTTGGTTACTGAACTACTGAGGAGTCCAATTTAGTTTTAGTTTGAGAATTGCTGACATATGTGTCTAAATATTTCACAAATCCTACTGCCAATGCATCAAAGCAGCCTTTGATAAAATGGTATCCTATTTTTCTAACATGATTTTTCAGCGATAGAAATTTATGTGAACCAAATCTATAGTTTTGACATCTCTGTGTCTAATGCCATTTCTTTCAGAAATTGCTTGGAATAAGGGACGTAATCCTTACAGAACAGCTTACACAAAATACAAAGGTTTATCATGGGGCCCAAGGGCAGGAAAGTCAGTTAGGCCTCCCTTGAGCCAGTAACCAAGGGGCAAAATGGTATTGTATTGCAGGTAGCTGTGCTCTTCTCAGGCCACCTTAATCTCTTATCTCTAATTCTCTCTCTCTCTCATCTATTTCTACAATCAACTACCTTTGCTTTTTGTGCTTCTGCAAACACGTGTCCAAATAAAGCTTCCTCATACCTGGCTACTCCTCACCTCTAATTTCAAAACAGTGCTTGACTGAACAAGGTGAGACTGGATTCCAAATTCCTACAAGAAAGAACATTATGGGTCCTCTTTGAGAGGGGGGGTTTGCCTCTGGTCCAATCAGCAGTGGACTGGGACAGGGTCATGTGACTCTCCATCATCTTGGCTGAGGTTGTGATGGTGAAGTGAGAAGGCAGTGCAGGCCTCTACAATGAGAGTGAAGGATGGGGGCAGAAATGATTAGCTTTTCTAGGCCAGATATTGTCAGGCATAGAGGTATGGTTAAGATAAGATGCTCAAGAGCTCATAGAATGAAGGGCAGGTTAGCATGAGGCAAAGATGTAAGTAATTGGCATATTTGCTGCTCAAGAAACCTATCAGTCTGTAAATTCTCATTCACGTTTCTCAATAGTTCTTTAAGTGTACTTAAGACAATATGGTCACTGCCTTCACAGTTGCCTTTATTTACCCAGATGAATTTCTGAGGAATGAATGAGAAAGGAGAATAGGGGAATGAAGACAAATGAAGGAAAGAAAGTACAGTCAATCCTCAGTATCCATGGGTTCCGTGTACTATGTTTTACATTTGAGGCTGGTTTAATTCACAGGTAAGGAACTCGCAGATACAGAGGACTATGGAAATTGAACGTCCTCAGATTTTCGTATCCATGGTGGATCATAGAACCAGTCCCTCTTGGATACCAGGGGACGACTGTAGGTTATTTACAGGGTGGGAGAAAAAGGAAAATGCAGCTAAACTGAACTATATAACACAGACCAGGGGATGGGAGAGAGAGGAAGAAATGGACAAACAGAGGGACAATATAAGGGAATGAAAGACCTCAGAGAGTGTATGTGGAAAGAGGAAACATTCAGTATTACTGGATTTTAAGAATTTAATCTTCTTTAATAGTTCTAAACTTCCTAACGAGGGACTGGAGTGTTTGGATGAACTGTGCTGTAAGCGATACCTAACTTTCTGGATTCAGGATTCGTGGAATAAGGATCTGACAAAAGGAAGTTGCTATAGGAATTTTCAAATTTGAAGAAGGAACATCTGTCAGAGGAAAAGTTAAATGCTTTGAGGACTTTGTAGTCTTTGGTTTGAGCCTTGAAGGGGTTTAGGCATGTGGACTCTAGAGGACCTGGCCATGGAAGTGAAGGAAAAAGAAAGAAGTTGGGGTGAGGTAGCACTGATCCCTTCTGCATGAAAGTACTAAGTGTACCTTCTATGCAGATAATTCTTCTCAAGTCCCTCTAAGACCCTTAACTCCATTTATAGTCAAGGAACTGAGGCTGGGTAATGTTATGTCCCACAGCTCAGTAGTGGCCAGGTATTCATTGAAATCCCTCCTAATTCCAGAAGTCATGGTGATCCCAGTTTACCAGCCTTTCTCTCAGATAGGAGATAAACACAAAATTTGTTCATTTGTTGTATCGTTTTTATTTATTTTTAAAATATAACTAGTCAAAAATGTGACCTCTTCCTTATATAGTTGATTTTCTAGCAATGCAGTGAGTCAGGGACTCTGATTTGTATTCACAGGGATTCTATCTGTCTTTTATTATTATTATTTTATTTATTTATTTTTTGCGGTACGCGGGCCTCTCACTGTTGTGGCCTCTCCCATTGTGGAGCACAGGCTCCGGACGCACAGGCTCCGGACGCGCAGGCTCAGCAGCCATAACTCACGGGCCCAGCCGCTCCGTGGCATGTGGGATCCTCCCGGACCGGGGCACGAACCCGTGTCTGCTGCATCAGCAGGCGGACTCTCAACCACTGCGCCACCAGGGAAGCACCTTTTTTATTATTGAAGTATAGTTGACTTACAATATTATATTTGTTTCAAGTGTACAACATAGTGATTTGACATTTTTATAGTTTATACTTCATATAAAGTTATTATAAAATATTGACAATATTCCTGTGCTATATATTACATCTTTGTATCTTAACTATTTTATACCTCGTAGTTTGTACCTCTTAAGCCCCTTCACCCATCTTTTCCTAACCCCCCAGCCCCCTCCCCACTGGTTACCACTCATTTGTTCTCTATATTTGTGAGTCTCTTTCTGTTCTGTTATATCCCTTTGTTTTATTTTTCAGATTCCACATATAAGTATACCTGTCTTGGATTATAAATCAAATCATGATATAGAATAATATGGTGTTCATACCTTCTTAGCTCTTGACGTTTATATTTTAAACAAAAAGGCTCTATGTTAAGTTATATAACTATAGGGACTTCTCTGGTGGCACAGTGGTTAAGAATCCGGCTGCCAATGCAGGGGACACAGGTTCAAGCCCTTGTCCGGGAAGATCCCACATGCCGTGAAGCAACTAAGCCCCTGCGCCACAACTACTGAGCCTGCACTCTAGAGCCCGTGAGCCACAACTACTGAGCCTGCGTGCCACAACTACTGAAGCCTGTGCACCTAGAGCCCGTGCTCCACAACAAAGAGAAGCCACCGCAACGAGAAGCCCGCGCAGTGCAACGAAGAGAAGCCCCCACTCGCTGCAGCTGGAGAAAGCCCGTGCACAGCAACAAAGACCCAAGGCAGACAAAAAATTAATTTAACAAAAAAAAAATATATATATATTTATATATATAAAACTTCCTCTGTACCATGTTTGGGAATTACTTTTATTTGTAAAACTAGAGACCTTGCCATGGTTTCAGAATGGAGAAGTTTGACATATGTTCGGACATTCATGAGTTCTCCTTTCAGAAGTAAAAGCAGCAAATTTAACAATAAGGCTAGTGTCCTTTCTGGGACATTTTAGAGAACTTTCAAGGAAAATGTAAAGAACTGAGCAAAAAACTGTAGAGAGGAATTCACCAAGGAGAACTTTTATAAAAATCACCAAATTCAGAGGAAAGCGGTTAAAATTCTGAGCTCTTGAGTGACTATCTGGTCCCACATCCTGCCTTTACAAAAACTTTCTAGCTGGTAACCTTTGACAAGACAACCTTTCTCAGTTTCTACTTCCTCATCTATAAAATTGGATAATACTATTATTATTGCATAAAGTTGTAGTAAGGTTTAAAAGAGTTAAAATGTGATAAGCACTTACACCAAAGCCTAGCACATAGTAATGGCTCTAAAATTTTATCTGCTCTCATGCTTCTCCTGTATGACTTTTTTCCTCGCCACATATCTATCCTATTTCTTTAAAGAGATTCTCGGGAAACTGGAGACTATGAAGTAGAAATCTAGGGAGGTGGTGGCCTAGTTTTGCAACCAAGCATTGGAGGAAGAAGCTGAGACAAGTATGTAGAGATGCTGGGAGGAGTAATAAGGCCAAATCAGATGCAGCTGGATTCCTCAGGACTGTGGGAAGTAAGGAGGAGGAAAGGATAGAAGGGAGGGAGAGGAGGAGGAAGGGTGATGCATGATCAACATTAGTGAAGAACTATAAATTCCTTGAGGCTGGTGTGAGATGATATCTCATTGTAGTTTTGACTTGCATTTCTCTAATGATTAATGATGTTGAGCATTCTTTCATGTGTTTGTTGTCAATCTGTATATCTTCTTTGGAGAAATGTCTACTTAGGTCTTCTGCCAATTTCTGGATTGCGTTGTTTGTTCTTTTGATATTCAGCTGCATGAGCTACTTGTATATTTTGGAGATTAATCCTTTGTCAGTTGCTTCATTTGCAAATATTTTCTCCCATTCTTAGTGTTGTCTTTTCGTTTCATTTATGGTTTCCTTTGCTGTGCAAAAGCTTTTAAGTTTCTTTAGGTCCCATTTGTTTATTTTTGTTATTATTCCCATTTCTGTAGGAGGTGGGTCAAAAAGGATCTCACTGTGATTTATGTCATAGAGTGTTCTGCCTATGTTTTCCTCTAAGAGTTTTATAGTGTCTGGCCTTACATTTGGGTCTTTATTCCATTTTGAGTTTATTTTTGTGTATGGTTTAGGGTGTGTTCTAATTTCATTCTTTTACACGTAGCTGTCCAGTTTTCCCAGCACCACTTATTGAAGAGGCTGTCTTTTCTCCATTGTATATTCTTGCCTCCTTTATCAAACAAAAGGTGACTATAGGTGCGTAGGTTTATCTCTGGGCTTTCTATCCTGTTCCATTGATCTATATTTCTGTTTTTGTGCCAGTACCATACTGTCTTGATGACTGAAGCTTTGTAGTATAGTCTGAAGTCAGGGACCTGATTCCTCCAGCTCCACTTTTCTCTCTAAAGATTGCTTTGGCTATTCGGGGTCTTTTGTGTTTCCATACAAATTTTAAGATTTTTTGTTCTAGTTCTGTACAAACTGCCATTGGTAATTTGATAGGGATTGCATTGAATCTGTAGGTCGCTTTGGGTAGTAGAGTCATTTTCACAGTATTGATTCTTCCAATCCAAGCACGGTATATCTTTCCATCTATTTGTATCATCTTTAATTTTTTTCATCAGTGTCATAGTTTTCTGCATACAGGTCTTTTGTCTCCTTAGGTAGTTTTATTCCTAGGTATTTTACTCTTTTTGTTGCAATCGTAAATGGGAGTGTTTCCTTAATTTCTCTTTCAGATTTTTCATCATTAGTGTATAAGAATGCAAGAGATTTCTGTGTATTAATTTTGTATCCTGCTACTTTACCAGATTCATTGATTAGCTCTAGTAGTTTTCTGGCAGCATCTTTAGGATTCTCTATGTACAGTATCACGTCATCGGCAAACAGTGAGAGTTTTACTTCTTTTCCGATTTGGATTCCTATTATTACTTCTTTTCCTTCTCTGATTGCTGAGGCTAAAACTTCCAAAACTATGTTGAATCATAGTGGCGAGAGTGGGCAACCTTGTCTTGTTCCTGATCTTAGAGGGAATGGTTTCAGTTTTTCACCACTGAGAACGATGTTAGCCGTGGGTTTGTCATATATGGCCTTTAATATGTTGAGGTAAGTTCCCTCTATGCCTACTTTCTGGAGGGATTTTATCATAAATGGGTGTTGAATTTTGCCAAAAGCTTTTTCTGCATCTATTGAGATTATCATATGTTTTTTCTGCTTCAATTTTTTAATATGGTTTATCACATTGATTTGCATATATTGAAGAATCCTTGCATTCCTGGGATAAACCCTAGTTGATCATGGTGTATGATCCTTTTAATGTGCTGTTGGATTCTGTTTGCTAGTATTTTGTTGAGGATTTTTGCATGTATGTTCATCATGATATTGGCCTTTTTTGGTGACAGCTTTGTCTGTTTTGGTATCAGGGTGATGGTGGCTTCGTAGAATGAGTTTGGGAGTGTTCCTCCCTCTGCTGTATTTTGGAAGAGTTTGAGAAGGATAGGTATTAGCTCTTCTCTAAATGTTTGGTAGAATTCGCCTGTGAAGCCATCTGGTCCTGGGCTTCTGTTTGTTGGAAGATTTTTAATCACAGTTTCAATTTCAGTGCTTGTGATTGGTCTGTTTATATTTTGTATTTCGTCCTGGTTCAGTCTCGGAAGGTTGTGCTTCTCTAAGAATTTCTTCCAGATTGTCCCTTTTATTGGCATATGCTTGCTGGCAGTAACCTCTCATGATCCTTTGTATTTCTGCAGTGTCAGTTGTTACTTCTCCTTTTTCGTTTCTAATTCTTTTGATTTGAGTCTTCTCCCTTTTTTTCTTGATGAGTCTGGCTAATGGTTTATCAATTCTGTTTATCTTCTCAAAGAACCAGCTTTTAGTTTTATTGATCTTTGCTCTCGTTTCCTTAATTTATTTTTACTTCTGATCTTATCTTTATGATTTCTTTCCTTCTGCTAACTTTGGGCTTTTTTTGTTCTTCTTTCTCTAATTGCTTTAGGTGTAAGGTTAGGTTGTTTATTTGAGATGTTTCTTGTTCCTTAAGGTAGGATTGTATAGCTACAAACTTCCCTCTTAGAACTGCTCTTGCTCCATCCATAGGTTTTGGGTTGTCGTGTTTTCATTGTCAATTGTTTCTAGATATTTTTTTATTTCCTCTTTGATTTCTTCAGTGATCTCTTGGTCGTTTAATAGTGTATTGTTCAGCCTCTGTGTCTTTGTATTTTTTACATATTTTTTCCTGTAATTGATATCTAGTCTCATAGTGTTGTGGTCAGGAAAGATAATTGATACGATTTTAAGTTTCTTAAATTTACCAAGGCTTGATTTATGACCCAAGATATGATCTGTCCTGGAGAATGTTCCATGAGCACTTGAGAAGAAAGTGTATTCTGTTGTTTTTGGATGGAGTGTCCTAGACATATCAATTAAGTCCATCTTGTTTAATGTGTCATTTAAAGCCTGTGTTTCCTTATTTATTTTCATTTTGAGTGATCTGTCCATTGGTGAAAGTGGTGTGTTAAAGGCCCCCACTATGATTGTGTTACTGTTGATTTCCCCTTTTATGGCTGATAGCATTTGCCTTATGTACTGAGGTGCTCCTATGTTGGGTGCATAAATATTTACAATTCTTATATCTTCTTCTTGGATTGATACTTTGATCATTATGTAGTGTCCTTCTTTGTCTCTTGTAATAGACTTTATTTTAAAGCCTATTTTGCCTGATATGAGAATTGCTACTCCAGCTCTCTTTTGATTTCCATTTGCATGGAATAACTTTTTCCATCCCCTCACTTTCAGTCTGTATGTATCCCTAGGTCTGAAATGTGTCTATTGTAGGCAGCATATATACGTGTCTTTTTTTTGTATCCATTCAACCAGCCTGGGTCTTTTGGTTGGAGCAGTTAATCCATTCACATTTAAGGTAATATTGGAATGTATGTTCCTATTACCATTTTCTTAGTTGTTTTGCATTTGTTTTTGTAGGTCTTTTCCTTCTCTTGTGTTTCCTGCCTGGAGAAGTTCCTTTAGCATTTGTGGTAAAGCTGGTTTGGTGATGCTGAATTCTGTTAGCTTTTGCTGGTCTGTAAAGGTTTTAATTTCTCTGTCAGATCTGAATGAGATCTTTGCTGGGTAGAGTAATCTTGGTTGTAGGTTTTTCCCTTTCATCACTTTAAATATGTCTTGCCACTCCCTTCTGGCTTGTAGAGTTTCTGTTGAAAGATCAGCTGTTAATGTTATGGGGAGTCCCTTGTGTGTTATTTGTTGCTTTTCCCTTGCTGCTTTTAATATTTTTTCATTGTATTTACTTTTTATAGTTTGACTAATATGTTTCTTGATGTGTTTTTCCTGGATTTATCCTGTATGGAACTCTCTGCGCTTCCCGGACTTGATTGACTATCCTTTCCCATATTAGGAGAAGTTTTCAACCATCATCTTTTCAAATATTTTCTCAGTCCCCTTTCTTTTTCTCTTCTTCTGGGACCCCTATAATTCGAATGTGAGTTCATTTAGTGTTGTCCCTGAGGTCTCTGAGACTGTCCTCAATTCTTTTCATTCTTTTTTCTTTATTCTGCTCTCTGGTAGTTATTTCCACTATTTTATCTTCCAGATCATTATCCGTTTTTCTGCCTCAGTTATTCTGCTATTGATTCCTTCTAGAAAATTTTTAATTTCATTTATTGTGTTCTTCATCATTGCTTGTTTGCTCTTTAGTTCTTCTATGTCCTTGTTAATCGTTTCTTGTATTTTCTCCATTCTATTTCCAAGATTTTGTATCATCTTTACTATCATTACTCTGAATTCTTGTTCAGGTAAATTGCCTATTTCCTCTTCATTTGTTTGGTCTGTTGCATTTTTACTTTGCTCCTTCATCTGCTGCGTATATCTCTGTCTTCTTATTTTGCTTAACTGACTGTGTTCAGGGTGACCTTTTTGCAGGCTGCAGGTTTATAGTTCCCGTTGTTTTTGGTGTCTGCTCCAAGTGGGTAAGGTTGGCTTGGTCCAGTGGGTTGTGTAGGCTTCCTAGTGGAGGGGACTGGTGCCTGTGTTCTGGTGGATGAGGCTGGATCTTTTCTTTCTGGTGGGCCGGATTGCATCTGGTGGTGTGTTTTGGCATGTCTCTGAACTTATTATGATTTTAGGCAGCCTCTCTGCTAATGGGTGCGGTTGTGTTCCTGTCTTGCTAGTTGTTTGTCATGCGGTTTCCAGCACTGGAGCTTGCTGGTCATTGATTGGAGCTGGGTCTTAACATTGAGACGGAGATGTGTGGGAGAGCTCTCACTGATTGATATTACGTGGGGCCAGGCTATCTCTGGTGGTCCAATGTCCTGAACTTGGCTCTCCCACCTCAGAGGCTCAGACCTGACACCTGGCCGGAGCACCAAGACCCTGTCAGCCACACGGCTCAGAAGAAAAGGGAGAAAAAGTAGGAAGAAAGAAAATATAAAATAAAGTTTTTAAAATAAAAAATAAAGAAATATTATTATAATAAAATAATAAAAACCTATTAAAAAAGAGAGCAGCCAAACCAATAAACAAATCCACCAATGATCACAAGTGCTAAAAACTATTCTAAGATAAATATAAAAATCAGAAACAAATCAGTCGCATACAGCAAACTCCCAAGTCTACAGTTGCTCCCAAAGTCCACCGCTGCAATTTTGGGATAATTCGTTGTCTATTCAGGTATTCCACAGATGCAGGGAACATCAAGTTGATTGTGGAGATTTAATCCACTCCTCCTGAGGCTGCACAGAGAAATTTCCCTTTCTCTTCTTTGTTTGCACAGCTCCTGGGGTCCAGCTTTGGATTTGGCCTTGCCTCTGCATGTAGGTCGCCCTCTGGCATCTGTTCTTTGCCCAGATAGGAGTGAGTTAAAGGAGTGGCTGATTAAGGGGCTCTGGCTCACTCAGGCTGGGTGGAAGGAGGGGTAAGGAATGCAGGGCGAGCCTGCAGCGGCAGAAGCCAGTGTGACATTGCAACAGCCTGAGGCGTGCAGTGTGTTCTCCCAGGGAAGTTGTCCCTGGATCACGGGACCGTTGCAGTGGTTGGCTGTACAGGCTCCCGGGTGGGGAGTTGTGGATAGTGACCTGTGCTTGCACACAAGATGTTTAGTGGCTGCAGCAGCAGCCTTAGAGTTCCATGCCCGTCTCTGGTGTCTGCGCTGATAGCCACAGCTGACGCCCATCTCTGAAGCTCATTTAGGCGGTGTTTTGAATCGCCTCTCCTCATGCACTGCGAAACAATGGTCTCTTGATTCTTAGGTAGTTCCAGACTTTTTCTTGGACTCCCTTCCGGTTCGCTGTGGCGTACTGGCCCCCTTCGGGCTGTGTTCACTCAGCCAACCCCAGTTCTCTCCCTGGGATCTGACCTCCGAAGCCCGAGCCTCAGCTCCCAGCCCCCACCCTGGCAGGTGAGCAGACAAGCCTTTCAGGCTGGTGAGTGCTGTTTGGCACCGATCCTCTGTGCGGGAATCTCTTCACTTTGCCCTCTGAACCCCTGTTGCTGTGCTCTCCTCTGTGACTCCAAAGCTTCCCCCCGACCCACCCCCCGTTTCCACCAGTGAAGGGGCTTCCTAGTGTGTGGAAAGTTTTCCTCCTTCAGAACTCCCTCCCAGAGGTGCAGGTCCCGTCCCTATTCTTTTGTCTCTGTTTTTTCTTTTTTCTTTTGCCCTACCCAGGTAGGTGGGGATTATCTTGCCTTTTGGGAAGTCTGAGGTCTTCTGTCAGCATTCAGTATGTCTTCTGTAGGAGTTGTTCTACATGTAGATGTATTTTTGATGTATTTGTTGGGAGGAAGGTGATCTCCACGTCTTACTGCTCCACCATCTTGAAGGTCCTCCCCTATGCCCCATTTTCTAATTCCCTCTAACTCCCTAATCTTCCCCCATTTTTTCCTCCATTCACTCCTATTTAAGACCATTTTTCTTCTCTTCCCCAAGGAAACTCAACTTCTCATAAGTGAGAAAGAAAAAGTCCTGACCATGCTTCCTTCCTTATTCCCATAAGCCCTGCTATCTCCAACTTTGAGAAAATGATAATGTAGGGTTTGCTGTGTCTTCATGCTTTGAAGAGGGTAGAACTGCATGGTGGAAGTAATTCAGAGCCTGCACATCCAGGCAAGGCTCTGCCCATCCATGGCTATTGTCAGGTTCTTCCTGAAATTCTTAGGAAGAGATCATTCTGGACAGAGTGACTTTTCTTGTTCTGAACACAATACACTCTACTTCTAAATGAGGAAAATATGTTCCCACTATTAATGTGATTTTGACCACCCTCACGTTTTGAAAAAAGTAACTCTGGCATTATCGAGTTATTCCTGCTGCACCCCACAACCAATGAAGGAGATTTTGAATAGAACCCTCCCTGCCCCAGCCCAATCAAATGAGAATCTTTGGGAGTGTGGTCTTAGCATTAGAGCTCTTTAAAAAGCTCCCCAGCGGATTCTAATGTGTAGCAGTGGTGGGAAAGCTATGTTTAAAGAACATCAGTCTACCTCCTATTCTGATTTTATTACAAAGTATCAAAAGGAAGGAAGCAGAGAAAAGTCATATAACTCAATAATTCCTGAATACATTCTTTCTGATCCCCGAATTCATTATAGAAGGATGGGGAGGGGCAAATAACCAACATTTTACAGTAAAGTTATTGTGTGGATTATGTATATTAGGGGAGCTAGCACTGATACCTTGCGTATAGTTGGTGCTTAATACATTGTAAATGTTTATGTCCATCTTTTCCTCTAGCTCTTCATAGAAAGAGAAAATAAAATGAATTGGCACTGATGTACTCCTAATGCAGCAACTTGGGAACTGTTTCAGGATTAGGTTCAAATTCTTCCTGTGTACAGCCCTGACAGTCAGTTTTCTGATCTGTAGAATTCTTTACTAAACCTAGTTCATAGGATTAAATGAGTTAACCCACTTGAAAATGTCAGGCTCACAGGAGGAGATCAGTTAATATCAGTGACCCTCTCCTACTGCCCCATTTTTGAACTGAGGTTACCGCTAGGCAGCCTGAAAAAGTCACTGTTGAGACTTCCATTTTCTGTGCATCTAACATCTCCCAGAATACTAACAAGCATCAGCTCCCCCTGGTTATTTGTGGTGGCTTTAATTCTTGTTCATCCAAGCTGCCAGCCAGTGCTTTTAATACTTGCTAATAATCACAACCTCTACATTAACATTAAGGGCTCTGCAATGGCTACTTGTTTCCTCAAAGGTCTGCTGTACAGGTTGGTAAATCAGTCTTCATGGTGTTGAGACCAGGCTTCTGGGAGGGGGTTAATATTTAAAATTTCCAAATGATTTCCTCAAATAACAGTCTTTGTTCCTAGTAAAAATATCTCTCTACTATCAAGCTTTTATTTTCCTTTAGCCAACAACATCTATTTAGTTAAGCAGATCTGCACATCCACCCCAGTGTTCACTCTTGTTTTTATTCTTATTTCCCCGCTGACAATTGACTGTGAATCTTGAATGTTTGCAGCAGTGCTTGGAGTGGCCAGGAGGAAGCCTTATTAGCTAAATGATATTTTAATAGTTTTTAGGTTTTACTTTTCTCGCCTATTAGGTTATTTCTCATACTCTGTCCAAGTGATGTCCACAATCCATTTCAGGACACTTAAGGCCTTGCTGGATTTGTCATCAGCCTACACCTCAAAGCCGTATGCATCCATGCAACCCATGGATCGGAACAGTTCTGTGCTTTCACCTCAGTCTGTTGAAGTCATTGTCATTTGTACCTGAAAGTACTTCTTCTGAGTTCCCAGTGGGATTGTCCCTCCTTTGTCTGATTGTACTCTTATCCCAGGAGCTGTCCTATTCTCTCACTAGCTATAGTTGTTTCAGTGCTAATCTATCTTCTTGGCTACACTAGAAAAAAATCTTAGAGATTATGTTTGTTAGTCGCTATACATCTCAGAAGTTGGTAAATACAACCAAAAAATATGCTTTACAAAGCTTATTGAATTGGATTACTCCAAATTATACCATCTTTTTCCTCAATTACATCATCACCATGTATTTCAAGCTAAATATTGGTTGAGAGCACAGAGCATCTTACCCTCTGTAAACTGATTCTTTTCTGTAATTAGTTCAAGATCCTAATTTCCAGATTTGGTTCAGTTCTCGTCCTAAAAATCTTGCCATCCCTTCTCATGTTCTTTCAGAGACTCCTCTTACTTTTTGTTCTATTAATTTCATATTATGTTCTAGAGTTTTGAATTGTCATTTCTCTTCCTTATTTGCTATTCACTTTCTTTGGTCAGTGTGAATTGCCACCATGATTTTAATTATATAAGCCAATAGCTCCAAAATCTGTATCTCCAACCTACACCTCTTCTCTGAATTCCAGAAATTGTCCCATGGTCTGGAATGGAATAGATGCTCATTGAAGTGTTTTCTGAATGAATGAATGGTATCTTAAGTGTGTACCTAGTCTTAGAGGGCTTCAGAAAGTCAGATGCAGGTCAAACTTGATGCACTGTACAACAGAAATTTAATGCAAACCACATATCTAATTTTAAATGTTCTCATAGCCACATTTAGAAAGCAAAAAAAAAAAGGTAAAATTAATTTTAATAATTTATTTTCCTTAACTCAGTATATCCCATAGATTGTCATTTCAAATTGTGATCTCTGTGAAACATTGTCAGTGTGATATATTCTTTTTCATATTAAGTCTTTGACATTCAGTGTGCATTTTACACCTACATGTCAACTAGAATCAGATGCTAAATTCAGTTCCTTGGTCTTACCAACTACATTTCTAGTGCTTATCAGCCACACATGACTTGTGACTGCTCTATTGGATGGCACAGCCATAGTAAATGGAAGTCATTGCAGGTCCTAGAGCAGGAGACAAATGTAAAACAGTAAGGTTTTGAAGTAAAATAAGAACAAATCCTCTCCTTACTTAAACGTTACCCTTAATCTTTTTTGTTTGTTTAAACAGATGTTTAGTTATATTTTGCAACACAGCAAAAAGACTGTACCAGAAGGAGAAAATGATCATTATTAACCTGAAGACTTAAATATCATTAAAGACTCGCCAGTTTGAGGCTGATATCTGTCATGAACTTAAATATCAAGACTTAGCTCTTCTGCCCCATTTTGCCCATTTGACTCTCATTACTGTCCATTTTCATGTGTAAGATTTAATACATTGAGTCTTTTTCACTAGAGTTGCTGCTTTCACTTCTCATTTTTCTCCTTCCCATAGTCATTGTCTATCACATCCTACAAGAGTTTGGATAGGAAATTGAGAACCAATATGAATTGATCTGACCTGATTGTGGAAAGTCATATTGCAGTCTAAAATAATGAAAGAAAGACCATGTCGTATAAAGGGAGTGTGTTTCCGCCTAGATGTGCTGCCACACAACCTTTATAAAAATAGCATTTTCTCTTGCTAAATAGTATTGGATTCGAGTCAGTGACTCAGAACCATCTGAGAGTCTTCCTGAGGTTTGCAGACGAGTCACGGAGATGCAAAATGCCTCAGGACCTGCAGCTTACCTCTTGGTTTTTGACCTTGGCTTTGTCCTCCATCGCACATGTCAGATCAAGGAAACCAGGCAACAGCTTGAACGAAGCAAGTTGTGTAATATAAATACAATGAAAACTCTGCCCAGATAACTCCTATTGATCCTCTGGGGCTTTGAGCCATACCACATTGGATTTTTTTTTTTTTTTTTTTTTTTGGCGTGCTCTCTGCAAACAGATTTCACTGGATTTATATGACTTTTTCAAGCCACTAGGATACCAATTAACAAAGAGCTAATTCAGTACGAGGCTTGAAATAACTGATGCAGCTCTGTGAAGGCCTAAATCCTGAGGAATATTTTATCCTCTAGAAAAAGCCAGCTGTTTAGAGGCTTTCAGACCACTGACCCTCTCTGCTAGGATAAAATAGGAGGTGCTTTTGGGTTGGCTCCTTATCTTCTCTCCCTGCTGCTCCCTTGGCATCCTTTTGAACGTCAGCCACCTCTTGCCTATATACTCTGCCTCTTTCCAATAAACTCTGGAAAAGGGAAATGGAGTGAAAAATAAGCCCCAAGCCTTGCGGCATCGGTGTGGGTTTTAGAGGAGGCTGGCACAGCTGAGGATGGGGGAGGCATTCTTGTCTTCTGACTTTCTGTCAGTACAAGAGGGAATTCCACAGTTTCTTCAAATTAATCATCATTATGTTAACTTACCCTGTGTCCTTAGTCATAGCTACTACTTCGGTAAGAGGAAAAATAGTATTTTTCATGTCAATATGGAGCTATGAATAGTCTGATCACCATCTCTGAGCAGCGAGTAAAGAGGAAATAAGTAGGAAAATAAGTGATTTGGGGTGAGGGTAACTGTTTATCATCATTTGAAGGACAATGCTAAGGATATTCTTAGATGCCAGACATAACAGTAAAGTGGAAGTTAAAGGATGGCAGATTTTGTCTCAGTGTACAAAAATAAAACGCTGACAATTGAGTGCCTTTGTCTTTATAGCTCTGTCCTGAAGGAAAAAAAAAAAGAATAAACAGGCTTAAAAGAGGGAAATCAATGGAGTCATTCAGGAAGAGACGGGACACCATATTTTGAAAATATTAGAAAGAATTTAAGCCTTATAAGGGTGTCACAATGCAAAAAAAAAAAAAAAAAAGTCTTCTTTCCCCTTTAGTCCAGGAACTATGAGATTCTGTGGTTAGAGAGATCTCTTGTTATCAGAAATCCTAAGCCAGCTTGTTTTGCAGTTGGACAGTTGTTTGAGGATGAAAGCCCCTTGGTGACCCAGTGATAACATGTGTGCAGCAGTCCCCACTTGGAAAAGGTCTGGGGAGGATAGGAGTGTATGACACGGGGCTGAAGACATGAGGTTTATGCCTGTGAAACCTTTGAACCAGTGACGTGTTAAAGAAGAGTTATTAGGTGACTCTCAGAAATTGCCTTGCACTTTTTAGATTCTGTAATATAGGAATAACTATCTGGTCTGAAATGGCATGTTAAAATACAGAAATAGCACTATTGATGAGCCCTGCCTGTAACTTAAACAGAACAAATTAAGGTTGGCAGGAGGACACACTCCTTTTCTAGAGCCATCAGCATCTGCTCAATCAGATGACCTAATAAAAACAACACAATGATGCATTTTATGGCCTGGGGGTGTTTTCTGGGGAATGGATTAGATGTAAGTAATGAAGGCCAGGCAGCCAGCTTAATGCCTAGGCTGGCCCTGTGTGGCACGCTTGGCCAAGAAAAGCTCAATAACTAAATGACAAAGAGAACAGATGAGTCCTGTAATTGGCAAAAGGGAAACGTATTGGGGGCCACAGTAGGGTTGGCGGAGTTGGAGTAATACAAATTTCAGTGTGATCTTTCTCACATACTCTGTGGTGCTGGGATTCAGTGGGGGTGATTCTAGGATGCGTGAAGAAAAATTTCAGACTTAGGGAACATATAGCCCAAATTCTCACTCTTTTGATGAATTAATTTCTATATTTATATTTCAGTAAATATTCTTGACAAATAGTTCAGTTTGTTCTTGACTATGTATACTAATATTCAGTTTTACATTCCACACTGATCATTGAATGTCTATTAATAGTCAGACCTGACTGAGGAATGAGGGACATAATCAAGAATGTTTCCTGCTTTGTATGTAGCTTACAATGATGTAGAAAGACAAAAACAAAACAAACATATAAAAACAATCTCCAGCCAAGTAAACACATATATTAGTGAATAGTTTCAAAGAGATCTAAGTATTGTGAAAGAAAACTATGTCTGAAATAGAAAATAATACATGGTGGGATAAATTATTGAATGGGTGGTCAGAGATGGACAAATGGAAGTGACATTTGACTTCAGATAGAAGGATGATAAGGTGTCAGGGATTCTTTGTGAGGAATCTATTCTAATGATGTAAACTTCTATTTGTGAGATTTTTTTTTTTTCTTCAATATGGAGCTTTTCTCAGTTCAACAAGCACTGAATTTGGTAAGTGCATCAATGGGTCAGACATTGTCCTACATAACAGAGACATCATCCGTTTCTTTTAAGGGCTTGCAATCCTCTTGGAAAGGACATAAAAGCCAACAAATACTGTACATTGTAATATATACAATAGTAGAATTTTGTATCAGATATTAATTTAACACATTTGATGGTGGGGTTCATTTTTCCATTGGAGATTTAATAAAAATAATAATAATAATGGCTAATCTGTGTGCAGCAGAATGGTGAACCATAAAGGTGGAACAACCCAGCATGTGCAAAGATGTGCTTGCATGAGATAACAAAGGATTTCAGAGTAACTGCAAGTGGCGTATAAATTAGGTATAAAATGGGACAGGTGGCAGAGAAATATTTGACTAGAGAGAGAGTCAGAAGTCATATATCAAGGATAGTGTGTAAGGGCTTTGGTACCCAACTTATAGATGATTAGAGTAATCTCAGAAGTTTAAAACAGTAGAGTGAAATAATGGTAATAATAATAATAGTAAGAAGAAGAGGAGGGGAAGGTTGAGGAAGAAGAAATAACATTTATTGAATATTTAATAAATGTCAGGCATTTTCATAAGAACCTTATTTGTAGTAAATCAGTTCTTGTAAAAATCATCTGAAGAAACTAAGGCAGAAAGAGATCTAAAAAAAATGTATTCAAGGTCACACAATTTAGCAGAGCCAGGTAGTCTTGCTCCAGGGTATATGTCCTGCAGGAGGCTACCACTATACATATATGATCCTATTTGTTGTATGTTTAAAGAGTCACCTTAAGAGCTAGGTGTATGTTCAATGTATGTTTAAAAATCACATCAAAGGCTATGTTAAGGATAAGGTCATGGGAACCTTGCAGTAGTCCAGGCATAAGCAATGATAGGGGCCTACCTCTTGTTTCTTCTATGCACTAGTTCTAGTGCACCCAATTAAGTTATACACTGTCCCTTCTGTAGTTTTTAGATATTAGAAAATCACCTGCTTCCTAGGTTTTTTCTAGGGTACCAATCCTCAGTTCTACCAACTGTTTCTCATGTGATGTCTGTGTGTGCACATTCACTGTTCTGATCACTGTTATTTTGAAATGGTCCAGATTGTCAATATCACCCCTCCTGTTTGATACCTAGAGTGTTTCCCAGTGTTCTAAATTATGTTGCTTCCATGCATAATGTGAGTCTCCTCTAGTTGTAATATAGAACATGGGTTCTACATTTAGTCTTCCTTGGGTAATTTGTAAAGCATGAGTAAGTGTGAAATGGCCTGCAGTTCTCTCTTGAATATCACTCAAGGGACTTCCAAGAGAGGTATTCCTCTCAAAAGGGGATTGTCCTGTCCTGTCCAGTTTTAATCTCACAGAGAATGCTTTTGGTCTCATGGAAACATGTGGCAGATGTTCAAGAGATGCACATTATATCAATCTTGTTGCACTTATACAATAGATTTGACACTGTATGTACTAGTCAGGGTTTTCTATCTGTTTCAAGTGTCAGACGTGTAACTCACATTAGCATAACAATGTATATTGGAAATTTCTAGAAGAGCTCACATTTCCACTCTGAATATACTTTTTTTCCTATCAACTTGCCTCAGAGTTTCTTGCATTATGAAGTGTAGTTCCACATTTTATACCACAGTGTCACCAAGCCTCCTTGGTGTTCTGTAAGCTAAAAATGTTATTTAAAGACTGCTTTCAACTTTCTGGATACAAAGTAAAACCTGGACATAATAGGATATCAAGGACTGGAGCTGAGGATTCTGACCCATCTCCATCCATTTCTTTTTCTCCCTTTGTTTATGCTTCTGTTGAGATCATTTTCTTCTGCTGCATAAAGGACCCCTCCATGTGGTTGAGAGGAGGTCTGCCACATCCGTATGTCTATAAGCTTTGGGCTTGCAATCCAAAAGACAACAGTTCTACCTCACTGGAGAAAAAAATAATTTAACTGACCTATGCTGTGTTCTGTACTCTATCCAGTTGTTGGGTGGAGATTACTAAGAGGACCCTGTGAAGAAGAAGAGCTCCTCAAATAATAGGTGGTGCAGTTATAAAACATGGTAATGGGAAATTGTATTCTGTGGAGAAAGAATAAAGGGAGGAAGAAAGAAGGGAAGAAGGCAGAGAAGGAGGAAGGAAGAACAGTTGCCATCACTCACAACCATGTTGGAAGAATTTGGCATGATCTAGTAATACTGAAGAAGTTACGATGATGAGTCATAGGTGACCTGTCACTCCTAAGCATGTCCCTTTGAGAAACCTTTGCACATGTACAACAGGATACATGTACAGGAATACTTTACTGTAAAAGCCAAAATCCAGGACAAAGGTTCATCAGCTGTAGAATGTATGGATAAATTTTTGTATATTCATATAAAATTTTCTATGTTCATATAACACTGGAAGTGACTAAATCTAGCTACCTCTAACAAAAGAATAATCTCATTTACTTTAGATTGGCAAGAGGAAAGAAAGTATATAAAATAAATGTATTAAGATTCTACTTACATTAAGTTCAAAATAGGAAAAGATATACTATATTGTTTAGATCAATATATATTATATTGTTTATAGATAATATAGATCCAAATTATGTTGTTTACTGGTTAAAGAAAAAAATTAAATGGTTATCACGAAAGTCATTACAGGGTTTACTTTTTCAGGAAAGTGATGAGGCTCCTATCAGTTAAGAGTATATAAGGGGTTCCTGTTATGGTAACAATAACTGATTTCTTAACTTAAATGATAGTTACATGGAATTTCTTACTATAATTATTTGTTAAAATGCAGGTATTTTAATTAATTTTTGGTACTTTTTTATTGAAGTATAATTGACATACATTATATTAGTTTCAGGTATATCCATTATGAAATGGTCACCACAATAAGTGTAGTTAACCATTATAATATAGAGTTACAAGGTTATTTTTGTGATGAGAAATTTTAAGAATTAATTCTTAGCAACTTTCAAATTGATATTACAATAGTATTGATTATTATCACCGTGTTTTACAATGCATCACTATGACTGACCTATTTTATAACCGCAGGTTTTTACTTCTTGATCCCGTTCACTCATTTTGTCCACCCCCAACCTCCCTTCCCTCTGGCAACCAGTAATCTGTTTTCTGTATCTATGAGTTTTGTTTTTTTTGTTTTGTTTTGCTTTTTAGATTTCACATATAAGTTAAATCTTATGGTATTTGTCTTTCTCTGTCTGACTTATTTTACTTAGCGTAATACCCTCAAAGTCCATCCATGTTGTCACAAATGGCAAGATTTCATTCTTTTTTAAGGATGAGTAGTCTTCTATTGTATATCTTCCTTATCCACTTATCCATTGTTGGTATCTTTTACATTAAAAATGAAAAAAATAGTTTTTACTCTACCCCCTTCTGACTATGTGTTTGTAAGTGAGAAATGTTCATAATTCTTGTTCCGTGGCATGCTAACTAGGTGACATCGGGCAAATTCTTTCACCTCTTTGCCTGTCATTTTCTTCAGCACATAGTTGAAATACTAAAATAATGATGATTAAAATAGCAATAACAACAATGTTAACATTCACAAAGTTGTGAGATCAAATATGACTGTGCATGTAGAGTCACCTAATAATTTGGTTGGCGTATACTAAATATTAAATGAATATAATTTTTGTACTTTATTTCTGGTAATGATAATAGAAAACTATTCAGTGAGAAGTATATTGTTTCTCTCTGGCTCTCTGCTAGCAATAGGCCCTTATCTTTGAGCTCTTTTAATTAAAATATAAAATTAACCAAACTAATTGTTTATCTGGGCCTGCATAATATTTTAGAAACTGTTTTCATTGCTCGGAGTCAAAAGTAAAAATAAAAAATTCTAGTCTTTAATAAGTCTCCATAGAGACTAGATTGCTCCTTCACTGCCCACATACTTCCAGTGCTAGGATTCATAGGCTATGTATATAATATGATATGATATCTGTGTCAGTATCTTTGTGCAAGATTATCACATGGTCATAGAATTTAGCAAAATTTTCAAAAATGAAAATATTTTGGCCACAACTGATTAAAACCACTTTTCTTTCTATTCTGACTTGCCCTTAACCACACTTTATCTCATGTCAGGTGGCATTAGAGTAGCTGTGGGCTGTGTTGTCATCCAGCTAAGGGGAAATTGAATTGAGAATGTACTTAATTTGTATTTAAATAAAATATAGTTATATGATTTACCTTCATGTCTGAATATCAGTTAGTTAGTTCTGGCCTTCCATTATAGGATGAGTTTCTAAGAATACTACTAAACCAAACTTTGCTGACTCACCTGACATCACAGTGCAAATGTGCAAGGATAGATGTCATATACTAATTTGAATGTATGTTATGAATCCCAGAATGCAAAGTATGTGGACACTGGGGGAGAAAGAAGGTTTGAAATGTGTGGATCCTGAACCTGGTCTGTGAAATATTAAATTATTCGAAACATTATAATACAAAATCGTAAGTTCTGGTCAATACCTGCTTAAATGGAAATTCTCTTTTACGAGAAATATACTAATTATTCTCATATAAAGTAAATATATTGAATGATAGATCGATAGAGAGTAACTGATAGATTGAGTGATTGATTGGTTGATTGAAAATTTGATATAAATTACATGTGGTTCAATTTTTTATTACCCTGAATCTGTAGAGTAAAAACCTCTAGCAGTATTACATACAGCAGAAGCTTTGTGTTTGAAATTTCATGTTTTATGCATCTCAAAAATCAATAAATTTTAAAATAGATGAAAACACTAGAGGAGAGAATTGGTGAAGTCTCTAATACTTTAATAAAATAATATTAAAAATATGTTACCTGAATAGATATATACCCAAATAAGATATACAAGTGGCCAATAAGCATATGAAAATATACTCAACATCATTAGTCATCAGGAAATGTAAATCAAAACCACAATGAGGTACAACTACAATGGTTATAATAAAAAAGATGGATACTCACATGTTTCAAGGATGTGAAGAAATCAGAACATTCATACACTGTGGGAATGTAAAATGATACAGCAACTTCGGGAAATAGTGTGGAAGTTTCTTTAAAAAGTTACACACAGAATTATCATATGTCCCTGCAATTCCATTCCAAGAAAAATTAAAACACATATCTACACATAAACTTGTATATGAATATTAATAGCAGTAGCTCAATAAAAAAGTGATACCAGGAAAAAAATCCCAAATATTTGGAAATTTAACAAATAGAGATTTCACTTGGGAAATTAGACAAGAAGTCAAATCAAATGAAAATAAATATACATGTTATAAAAATGTAGGAGATAGAGCTTAAGCAGTGTTTATTGGGAAATTTATATCTTAAAAAATTTAAAGATTATAGTAGATAAAAAGAATGATAGGAAGTCAAGGACTTGAGTTCTACATACTTACCATATGTTCCAACATTTCTAGGTATTTGCCCAAGAAAAATGAAAATACATGTCCACACAAGCACATACACATGATTGTTCATAATAGCATTAGTTATAATAGCCCAAACTAGAAACAACCCAAATGTCCATAAGCTGGTTCATGGACAAATGCATACAGACAATGGCTTCTCAGCAATAAAAATAAACCAAACACTGATACATGCAACAACATGGACAAATCTCTTTAAACATTGTTCTGAGCAAAAGAATCTATAAAAGACTACTTCTCTATAGTTCCATTCATATGACAGTCTAAAATGCATACATTCAGGGGCAGAAAACAGATCACAATTACTGAGAGCCAAGACTTCAGGGGGTGGGGGGACTGCCTGCAAAGAGACTAAGAAAACTTTTTGAGTCACTGGAAATGTTGTAAATATTGATTATGGTGTTGTTATATTATGCTTGTATTTGCCAAACTCATTGGACTATGCACTTGGAATGTAAGAATTTTATTGCATGAAAATTATACCTCAGTAAAGTTGTTTGAAACCTGTCCTTTGAAAAAAGTAGGGTTTTTGGAGTTCAAATCCTTGAATTCATTTTTATGCAAATACCAGCTATGTGATGTAAGGAGTGTAGCTTACAGTCTATGAAATCAGTACCCTGTTTATAAATTGCAAGTCATCATATTTACCTCCCCATTTTGAGGAAGAAACAATTAAAATCATGTATATGAAAGTGCTCCATGTAAACTGTCCCATCAGTAGTACCATAGCACATTTTCTGCTCTTGAGTTATATGCCTTTTGTAATGTTTGTACCTTTAAAGCCTTTGAAGTAATAATACAGCTACATACCCCATACTGTATTTCCACTCCCCAGTATTTATTTCACATAGACCCAGGACTTGCCTGACATTCCCTCTGTTTTGCCGGCTTTGATATGAATGCCTTCATGAAAGAACTAGTGCAGTTAATTTCAGTTCCCAGAAGTTCACATGCAGGACTGTTTGAACAGTCTTGAATCCACAGTCTCCATTAGCAATGACAGGTGCCACCTCAAGGTGTCTTGCGCAGTTCTTCCGAAAGGTCAGCTATAAACACATTTGTTCTTGTACTTTCTCCTTCCCCCTCCTCCTAGCACCAAGCCCAATTACTTCTGTTTTGTAAGTCAGTATCTTCATCAGTACCACACAGCGGAAGGAACAATATACTTAGGTGACAGTTTTTAGCTGGCGGCAGATCCGATTAATGAGGCAAGGCTGAAATTAACTTTTCCTCATGTCACATACATTTTCCAAGTCATGTAAAATCCCCCATGTTACGCTACCTATTAACATCTTCACTACCAATAACCACATTGAAATATAATCTACTTTTTACTGAAATAAGCATCCATCCATGTCCTATTATCTGTAAATAAAATGTGACATGATTTGATATTAACACAGATAAATTTGTCCACTTAGAGAGCTCTTTAGTCAATACAGTATTTCCTGATTGTATGTCTCATATACATATATACATATAGGCATATTATGTTAAAAATAGTAATAGGTACATCTGGATGGCAAAAATGGAATATAGAATAAGGCAGAAATCTTTGACAGGTAATTATTGTGAATGGCAGTCATGCCATATACATTAAAAATAATCAACCATGTAATCAAAGGCAGAATGCCATTCCCATTCAAAATTAATTTTCCAACGGAATGCTGTTCAGCATTCTGAAATTGTTTTCAGAGTTCAATAATAAAAATGGCGAATGCTCCAACTCTTCTCCTTTGTCTGTCTATACTTAAAATCCATTTGGCTCAGACCCACAGAGCTTAACAGCAAATGTTGCATATTATCATTGTAATTAGAAATAAATAAATTAGAAATCTGCTAATAGAAGATGTGTTTATAAATAGAGTTAGTTGGCCAAAAAATAATTAGAACTTTTTAAAAAGGTTAAAACCATAATTACTAATTTTCTTATTACCAAATGAAACCAATATTATTTTTTAGATAACTAGCTAAAAATTGTCAACATGGATTCAATTTACAACCTGGAATCAATTAGATAAATTTAATGTGGAGGAATCTCTAGATTATTTGATCTGTAGTAATATAGGGACAAAACAGTATCTATTTTATGAGGTTTTATAAATATTGAATGAGCTTTTACACATAAATCACTTAAGATAGCATCTAGTATATTGTTAGTGCTCAATAAGTATTAGCTATTAATTATCACTGTGGTTATTTATGTTCTAGTTCTGTCTTGTGAGGTAATGGTGTCATGCTTTCTAGTCTGTATAACGGAGTGTACAGTTATACAATCTGTTTTTGGTTTTGTCACTGAGTAATGTCTGGCCTTGAGCAAGTTAGCAGGCCTCACTGGATGTATTTTACTTTCCTTTTTTAATAGATAATTTTGGTGTAGATAAAGATCCTTTTCTCTCTTAGAGACTATAATTAAGTCAATGCCTGATGTACATTAAAATGTTCCTGGAACCAAAAACATATTTGTGCTTCCAATAATATCTTTGATGATCTCATACAAAAGGTGAATGATTATTACTTTTATTTCAAATGTTATAAATGGACAATGGCTTTAATATTGGGGGTTCAAGGTGCATTCCCATATCCTCCAAGTCACATCTTGGTGCATCCCTAGTCCAGCAAAGGGACATCTTTCATTATTTGTTCTCTCTGTGTGAAACTACGCCCAATAGATGGTTAGTGAGTGCCAACTGCATGCCAGGCAAATGCTAAGTATTCTGTTTGGAAGATGTGTAAACTGAGGCTTATAAAGATTAAGTGAGTTGCCTGAGGACTAACAGTCTAGGAGTACCAGTATCAATAGCCTTTCTCTTTGTAAATGTAATGTTAACTCTCATTAAAAAAAAATAAGTGTAAACAAAGTTAAAACCTTCACACCCCTACCTTCTCTCTTTAAATGCTACTCTTCCAGTTTTCCATTTTGTTTAAAAACAATAACAAATGTAGATAGGTGAATAGATAAATTTAGATCTAGATCTATATAGGTTATCTCTATCTACCTATCTGTCTTTGTTGTTATTGTTTTCAAATAAGCATAAAGAGAGAAAGAGGGATACAGCAGGCAAAAGACATCTAAAGAGAAAGAAGGAAAGAAAAGGGAAGCGAAGCAAAGTAGTTTTCTCTTAATTTGTTTGATTTTAGGGTCAGTGCAAAGCGGAGAGACAGAAGGCAGGAAAAGCAAATCAAGATGATGAGTTCTGAAGCAAACTCTAAAGTCTAAAAACGCAGTCCCATCTTTATTCTCTGGCATGGTCTCCAGTCTCTGGGCCCTTCCCTTGCCCTGTCCACAGTGGCTCACACATCAGCTGACCTGGTGACCAACTCAGCCCAATATGACCATTCTCTCCTCTGAGCCCAGCAACACTTCCGAAGAGGATCTGACACACAGGAAGGGGATCTTAGGGCCCTGCCATGACCATTGGCTCACAGGGTCTGCACAACTAAGGCCTCTACTTTTTATGGGCTGCAGATGCTCTCGTGAAATTCAATCGGTTGAACTTCATGATGGACACAATCTCTTTTAGCCCTGACATACAAAGATTTCAAAAATTGCCAAGTGTCCTACTGGCCTCCCATTTATAGAGCGTATCTCCAAGTATAAATAATGCTATTTTTTATAATCTTGGTCTCGTTTGTGTTCACAACAGCACTCAGTAGTGTCTATAAGCTCCATAGGGCAGGTGTAGCCTCATGACTAGCACAGTGCCAGCAACAAAGCAAGTCATCAAAGAAGGCTTGTGAAATTATAAGGAGATAGTCCTAATAAAGACTCCCTGTTTGACTCATTTACTGCAGTGGACTAACCCTGAGTAACAAAGTGTTAGACATTATCGAGTTTATCAAAATTTAATTTAATTTATAAAAATGCATCAATTTTACTTTATGATTATATAAGCTATTTAATTTATAATTAAACTTGATTTAATTATAAAATCCACAATTTTGGTCAAACCAAAATTATTAAAGTTCTTTCTTTGACTCCGTTAGCTATAACCCTTGTCTTGACATTGAGACAAAGGCAGACAAAGGCCCTAACTGTAGTCTTTGCCTTGTTATCAGCAAACAGTGTAGCTGGATTCCAATTGGGATCCCAATCCACTGGGATTGACACCCCAATCCATTAAGTGATCAGTTGATTAACCAGTTTTTAAAACAATTGTGGACACTCCCAATAGTATTTTAATTCAACCACTGTTTTACCACCCTTTTCTTAAGTCTGTAATGAGAGACACTGCTCAGAGGAAGGTCTATGTCCTATCAATTATGTAAATACAATTTGGCATAATTCAGGTTGACTCCTAGTGATCAAGGGTGTTGCCAGACGGGATGGAACGAAAGGCACAGGCATCGTATCATACAGATCCGAATTTGGCCCCCATAACTTTGACTTTTCAGTCTAGTTCACTTATTCTCTCAGTCTTTCTTACTTTAAGCATAAAAAGGGACAATAGGATTTACCTTTCCTGCTTTCCTTAAGAATTACAGGTACTTGTCAGCCATAAAAAGGAATGAAATTGGGTCATTTATAGAGATGTGGATGGACCTAGAGAGTGTCATACAGAGTGAAGTAAGTCAGACAGAGGAAAGCAAATATTGTATAATAACACATATATGTGGAATCTAGAAAAATGGTGTAGATGATCTTAGTTGCAAAGCAGATGTAGACACACAGATGTAGAGAACAGGTGTACGGATACCAAGAGGGAAAGGGGTGGGGTGGGAGGAATTGGGAAGCTGGGATTGACACATATACGTTATTGATACTATGTATGAAGTGGACAACTGATGGGAACATGCTGTATAGTACAGGGAACCTCACCTAGTACACTGTGGTAACCTAAATGGGAGGGAAGTCCAAAAGGGAGGGGATATCTGTATGTGTATGGCTGATTCATTTTGTTGTGCAGTGGAGGCTAACACAACATTGTAAAGCAACCATATTCCAATAAAAATTAATTAAAAAAGAAAAAGAATTACAGATATTTGTATTAAAGCACTTGCACACAGTAATATACATAGTAGGTGTTTAATAACTGATAGCTGCTATATTTTATTACTGATATTATTATAGATAAACTTTATTAAATAATACACAGGTTATTATTAGATATTCTATCTGGTATTTAGATTGTAATTGAATTAGGAAGTATGTAGTCTACAGTTTCTTTATTGAGATGTATAGGGGAAAAGTTGGGGGATTGTGAGGTGAAATTACAACTCCTCAGGTACAAATAAAATCCTGATGTAGTTAATGAGTGATCTCACCTGTGATAGTAAGACTCAAACTTCTCTTAGAATTGAGAGAGAAAGACTGGGGGATGGGGTGGGGGAGAAAGTATTGGGGAAGGAACCAGCAGAGAGAAAGATAAAAATATATCAATTGTAGTTTCTGAATAGTTGCATTCAAAGAATGTAGTGCTGGACTTAATTAAATATTTTGTCTCAAGTTATGAAACCTTCAATCCATTTATTTCTCCTCTTTAAGTCCCCTGCTTTTGTGTTCTTTTAAAATTAATAATTGTCAAAAACACTATCACTGCCACCACCTTCTTCTCAAATTAGTGCTGAGCCAATTGTGATAGTCAGTAAACTATAGTGGATAAACATTCATGTGATCTTAAATATCTTAGAGGTGTGCAAAGCCATGGGCCATGTGGGAGCCATCTGTAAACATGAGAAGAAAAAGGCAGAATGGGGAGAGGTACTAATATCTTTTTAGTACTTTCTTCAGACTTTTCATGTTTTGTTTCATTACATTCTCAAAACTACTCAAAGGGTATTTATTACTTCCACATACTACAATGTATAAATTCTAAGAATCAAAGAGGTAGGGAATGGCAGAGCCGTGACAAATACAAGTCTCTGGGTCTCCAGTTTTTTCTGTTGTCTCCAATCTACCAGAGTTGTTGAGTGAGAACATGGATAATATGATGAATAAAACTGAAGAAAATAACGTCTTCTGTGATAAGTTGGGAAAGACTTCCTGAAAAAGAACACTGTGACCTTGGATTTCAGCTTTCTTGAGATGACTACCCTATCTCCAAAGTGAGGCTAAGCATTCTAGTCTCTGCTGATTTTTGTGAAATGAAAATAAACAGATGGAAGTGAATGTGTTTTTAAAACCCTAAAGCATCCTAAAAACATGAGAACATTTTCAGAAAGGAAATAGTTGGGTGAGCTGGAATTGGTGATTGAGTCTCCTATAATACTAATCACCTAGACCAACATTTCCCAAAATTTGTTCCATCATTGATTCCAGGAACCATAGGTGCTTCTAGGGGGGAATGTCCCAAAGTCAGATCACTTTTTGTTGGTAAACAAAAAGTTTTTAATTTTTTTTTCCTTTTTATGATATATTTAGTTCATATTGGCATATTAAAAGCTCTGTGATTTCTGCAATAAAATAGAAAACAGTTTCCATTCAGTATTTTAAATGAATAATAATTTTTTTCAATAGGAATAAAAATTTATTCAATATGAATAAGAATATTGAATGAAAGTCCTGATTCAGATCTTAGCTCTACCACTTACTAGTTATGACTTTAGACAACTCTTTGAGTTGATATTTGCTCATTAAATAATTGGGTGATCCCATTGCAAAATAGTGTCAGTTCAGGGAAATGTTGTAGGTACAGTGTCTAGTACACAGTAAGCGTTCAATAAATATTAGATGTCCTCTCCTTCCCTCTACAGATCCCATGTTTTTTTGTTTTGTTTTGTTTTGTTTTTCACCAGACAGATAATTGCCTTGGAGCAAAAACACTGTCTATTAGACATATTTGCCTTGCGAGAAAAGAGTTTGTGTCAAATCCTAGTTTTAGGAAGGAAAGGATAACTAAGCACTTTCTGTCATATTGGCAGGCACCCATCCCATTCTTGGAAGCTAATAAGATAAAACACTGCAAGTCAATATCTCCATGTCATTTTCTAAAAATTTCCTTTTCATTAAGAAAAAAAAAAAGAGACACAAAATTGCTTCTGTATTTCATCTCTCACACACCAGGAGAAGAGGAAGTTCTGAAATCGGGCTTCCCCATCCCCAGTGGGCCACCCCAGGTATTTCCCTGTCCCTGTACTCCCACATCCTTCCTCTGTCCCTCCATTTATCTGGGGCCTGTATTTGGAACTCATTCATGTTTACTCCATAGCTTGGATTATCTCTTTTACTTATGCTGGAATTCATCAACATGAAAAGGAGTGAGGGATGATCTTTCACTTCTCGTAAACACTTCATTATTTGCCTTTGGTATTTGAAGACAACAAAACAAAACACAGCATATTCTTACAGAGTGCCTCCTCAGTAATTACAGCTGGTGTTGTCAGTTCCAGACTGCCCTCCTGCCAGCATCTGAAATATCTAGCAGAGAAAGACAAAGAAACAGCCATTTTTACTCTTTCCAAAATGATAGCCTAAAATCAACTCTTTTTTTTTTTTTACTCTTTCCAAAATGATAGCGTAAAATCAACTCAGCTGTCCTTGCTCTCTGGCAAGCTCCCAGGCCAAATGTGCCTCTCTTGTTTGGGGTGCTAGTCTTCTTGAAAACACATTTGGACAGGGGGCTGCCAAGGAACTAGCAACAGAACTGAGCCAGTCATTTTGCCAAGACAATACCTGACCTTCAAAATGCTGCTTTTCTTTAATCCTGTATACTTTACAGTTGTCCTCATTGCCTTTGCTTGGCATTTCTTGGAAAGCCTTCGTTTTACATTTACTGCCTTTGCCTCGGTTTGCCATGGCACAACTTAATGAACACTTCTAATTACACAGTTTTTTTACCCCCTCAGATAAATGATATTAGGTGAAGAATAGTTTCTTAGAACTTGCTCTTTGTTGTTGTTTATTACTCAGTTTACATGTACAAAGAAAAAGAGGACATGGAAAAGAAAAAAAATTGCCCTTTAGTAGATAGATCAAGCTTATTACCTCTACTGCCTTTTGCTTATTACTTCATGACCTTGAACAAATAGAATATGTTTTTGTACCTGAGTTTCTGTCACTGTTAATAAGGAAAAGTAATATCCATCTTTATTTTAAGAATAAAAATGGATAGTTTTGGAACTTCCTATTCAGACAGGATGGCATAAACCTGTATCTTTCTGCTCTCTGCTAAACACAATATAAACCCTGGAAATAACACAGGCAACAACAATAGGAGAACTCTGAAAATACGGTAAGAAGGAGCCGAGCTGGTTTGGGACCCCAGGACTGGAAGAACAGGCATTTTAATTTTGCCCCACCCCAACAGAAGAAGCCTACTAAGCCCTGAAATTTTCTGACCCCCAGGCAAGCCATAGAAGGTGTCCCCAGTAAGTTCCTCCCTCTCCTGGATCTAGCAGAGTACTTACGACAATATCAGAAGAACTCAACACAAACATGACCAGCAAGGCAGATCTACAAGGAGCTCTGACAACAGTAAGTGTCCAGAGAAAGCACTCTCCTATACTGCAGGGCCTAAGACTCTACTTTCCCACTGAGAAATACTGAGGCAGGAAGATAGAATAGGCTGAAGGGATCTAGTCAGAAAAGGAAATTCCATTTGGGAGTCTCTTTGTCCACACAGTCCTGAGACTGTCTTTTCTCCCCTCAGTTCAGCCCCTCAACATCATCCAGAGACATTGGAGGTGGGACATAAGCAATGGATGACACAACCACAGCAAGTGGCTAGAAATAGAAAACTTCACTCCTCTTCAGAGGTACTGGAGTGCATACGCAGAATCATCATGAAGGAGCTAGCAGTAGCAAGCTGCCTGTTTTAGAAATGCTTTTTGACTCAGAGGGTCTGAGAGCCCCTGTCCCTTCAGAGGCAACCAGGCAGCTGAGGGAGGGGGAAACTGCTAAGGGCTTCCTACCACATCCCTCCCCCATGAAAAGGTACCCAGCAGCCCAAGATGGGGAAATCCCATTTGTATCTATGGTAGGAGCCCTGCTGATACCTAATAAACTAAGAATAAAACAAAAACAAAAAAACACCCAACCAAACAAGGCTCTGGAAATTAAAGTGCCGTTGGAACCACAGTCCACAAATGCAGGCCAAGACTTGTGTGATAAACCTAAACATGGTGACTACCTGCTAAAATAAAGAGTTAAAGAAAAAAAGAGTTAAATAGGGCAATGAGTTGCTAAATTTAACAGACACAATGTTGAGAATACTATAAAAAATCACCCTTCATACCAAGAACCAAGAAAATCATTTATATGAGAAATGACAGTAAATTAATGCTAATGCCAAAATGAATCCAATATTGGAATTATCCAACAAGGATTTTAAAGCTTCTTTTACAAAAGTGTTATAATAAGCAATTACAAATTTCTTGAAACAAATGAAAAAATAGAAAAAAATTATAGCAAAGAAATAAATGTTATATTAAAAAGATCAAATAAAAGTTACAGAAGTGAAAAATACAATAACAGAAATAACAAAAAAATTAACCAAATGGGCTCAGTAGTAGAGTGGAGATGACATATAAAGGAACCAGCAAACTTGAAAGCAGATCAGTACAATTTACCCAATTTGAAACAAAAGAGAGAAAATATACTGAAAAATAAATTGAACTGAGTCTCAGGAGACTATGGAACAAAAACAAAGCAAAACAAAAACAAAAATCCAATATTCATATTACTAGCGTATCAAAAAGAGAGGAGAAAGAGTGGGGCTGAAATAATATTTGAAGAAATAATGGCTGATAACTTCCAAAATGTGTTGAAGGAACCAACATATAGGTCCAAGAAGCTAAGCAAACCCCAATAAGGTAAGTAAGCACAAAGAAACCTATGCCAACAACAATAAGTAAACTTTTGAAAGCTGAAGACGATGAAAACACCTTGAAGGCAGAAAAAAGAAACAGTATTATCCATAGGAAACCCCATTTCAATGTCTGTGGATTTCTCATTTGAAACCTTGGAGTCCAAAAGAAAGTGGCACAATATTTTTTCAAGTGGCAAAAGAAAAGAACTGTTAACCACAAATTTTATTTCTGATAAAACTACCCTTCAAGAATGAATGAGAGATAAATTCTCAGTTGGAGAAAATGAAAAGAATTTATTGCTAGCAGACCTACCTTTATAGATTGGCTGAGAAAGTTTTTCAAACAGAAAGGAAATAATAAAAGAAAGAATCATGGAACATCAGGTAGGAGGAAAAACCAATGGAAGAACAGAAACATGGGTACATAATGTAGACTGTTCTTTTCCTCATGAGTTTTATAAATCACATTTGATGATTGAAGCAGAAATTATTACATCATCTAATACTCAAGACAAAGATATTTAAAAGTGAGGAAGGTAAAGTGACCTAAGTGAAAGTGAGATTTTTATATTGACTTGAAGAGGTAAAATGTTGATATTCATAGACTGTGATGTTATACATGTATATTGTAACACACAGAGCACCCACTGTGAAAATTACACAGAGAGATGCACTCATGAACACTACAAATAAATCAAGATGGAATCCTATACAATAATCAAGTAACACATGAAAAAGCAAGAAAAAAGAGGGATGAGAACTGGAGGAAACAAAAACTATTAGTAAAATGACAGATATGATTCTAGCATACCAGTAACTATCTTAAATGTAAATAATCTAAATACAGAAATCAAAAGAGAGAATGATAGAGCAGTTAACAAGATATGACCCAATTTTTGCCTGCTTATAAGAAACTAACTTCAAATTAAATGATATATGTAGGTTAAAAGTAAATGGATGGAACAAAAGTTTAACATGCATATAGTATTTTTCAAATGGGAATTATAATAATAATACATAATAAAGTAGAATTCAGAGCAAAGAAAATTACTACATGCAAAGAGGGGCATTGCATAATGACAAAAGGATTATTCACCAGGAAGACATAGCAATTCTAAATGGGTATCATCAACAATAGACACTCAAAATACATGAAGTAGTAATGGAAAGAGCGTAAAGCAGAAATAAGCAAATAAACAATTATGGTTGCAGACTTCAATATATCATCTCTATAATAGGAACTGACAGAAATACTAGACAGAACATCAGTAAGAATATTAAATCTCTAAACAATGCAATTAACCAGTAGGATCTAACTGACATGTATAGAACATGCTGCCCATAGACAGAAGGATCATTCTACCCTATATTAACGCCTACTATACATCTGTAGTAATCAAGACAGTATAGAAGTAGTGGAAGGAAAAAATATAGGCCAGTAGAATAGGGAACCCAGAAATAAAATCACACAAACATGCTTGACTGATTTTTGGCAAAAGTGCAAAAAACAATTTAATGGGGAAAGGATAGTCTTTTCAACAAATGGTGCTGGAACATTTGGATGTATAGAGGCAAAATCAATCAATCTATCTATCTATCTGGCCTAAACTTCTCACCATATACAAAAATCAATTCAAAGTGAATTACACACTTAAATGTAAAATGTAAAACAGTAAAAAATTTAGGAAAAAAATAGGAGAATATCTTTAGAATCTTATCTAGACAAAGAGTGCTTAGGCTTGATACCAAAAGCATGATCCATGAAAGAAACAATTGATATATTGGACTTCCTCAAAATTAAAAAAAAAAATTACTTTGTGAAACCCATGTAAATAAGATGAAAAGAGAACCTACAGACTGAGAGAAAATATTTGCAAAGGAGTAGTATCTAAAATATATTTTTTAAAACTCTCAAACCTTAACAGAAATACTTTTTTTTTGAACAGACATTTCACTGAAAAGAATAGACAGATGGCAAATAATGACATGAAAAGATGTTCAACATCCTTAGCCATCAAAACAATACAAATTTACACCATAATGACATATACTACACATCTATGTATAAAATAATAAATAATGACAACACAAAATGCTGGTGTGGTTGTGAAGAAATTGAATCATTTATACATCACTGGTGGGAATGTAAAATGATTCAGCAACTCTGGAACACATTTTGGTGGTTTCTTATGAAACTAAACATTCAACTGCCATACATTCCACCACTCCTTGGTATTTATCCATCCAAAATGAAAGTTTATCTTCACACACACACCAAAAAACCCTGTGCATGAATGGTCATAGCAGCTTTATTTGTGATAGCCAATACTGGAATCAGAGCTAATGCCCTTCAGTAGATGAATGGTTAAATAAACTGTGGTATATACATACCATGGAATACTACTCACCACTAAAAAGCAATGAACTATTGATAAACACCACACTTTAGATGCATCTGTAAGGAATTATGCTGCATGAAAAAGCCAATCGCAAAAGAGATGCTTTCACTTATATAACATATTTGAAAAGACACAGTTTTAAAAATGGAAAACAGATTAGTGGTTGCCAGGAGGTATGGTCAGTAGTATGGGGATATAGTGTGGAATGAGAATGGTTTACAGAGTTTATACTTAGCTGTGCAAAAGAATCAGCATCATTCCATGCTAAATTTGTATCTTTATTTATGATTGTATGTTCATTGAAATCTCTCTGTCTTCCTCCATTGTTTTTCTTCTTTCAGTAACCATGCATGCATTCATTTATTCATTCAACAAACAAGTTCAGTCAGCATACTTTTATGAGTCCTGCATTTCTTTAGATATGGAATTTAAAGTGAAAGAATCAAAACACTCCTGGGAAAAAAATAAAAATCATAGTAAAATTTCTAATTCTGAAATAAATCTTTAAAGTAGTATTCTGTCCTCATATAACTTTATTACTATGAAAAGTTACTTGTCACTTTCTCATATTGCATTATTCAGATCAGCAGTATGTACCAGAAGTCATATGGAATAGTTATAGGACATTTTACTGTTAGGCTATAGCACTTAAGTCATTATAGGAAACGTATGTTTTACTGACCAATGTAAAAAAGAATCAGGAATTTGTGAAGCAAATCATGTTACACATTTTCTCTACCCAAATTCCAAATAAACTACCCTGCGGAATGTTTACCATGCTCAGACCTATTTTATTTTATTTTTTTTTAGTTTAATACTTTCATTTATATTGGAGTTTTTATTAGTAGTGGCAGTAAATAATGCATTATCCTTTGAAAACGTTGTTAGAATAAGTGTGCCTTATCAGTAATGTACTGTGAGAAATCCATTGTTTTGATTTAAATTCTAAATTCATTTATTATTGACCAGTTTTGGAAAACTATCACATTATCTTTTACTTGAATTGTCAAGTGCTTCACATAATATCAATCCTGGATCTCTGGATAGTCAAATGGCATAATAAATGCTGGATCAGCGGTGCTTATAGGTCTAACACACACACACATACACTCACACTCATACACACACACACACAGAGCATTCAAAAATCTTGAATTTCAAGCATTACAACTTCGGTAATTATCTAACTTCATACATTGTTTTCCTACTTTCCATTTTTGGGGCTAACTAAAATGCTAAGTTTGCACTTAAATCTGTGCTGGTGAAACATAGGCAAACTCCCTATATATTCCAGTTTTATCACATTCCAGTGAAATTATATAAAGCCTACTTGTAAGGAAGGCATTGGTTTACTGCTTTGCTTGACTAAAAGTTCATTGAAAGGGAGTACACATTGTCAATTTAAGAGAGTCATTTGGAATAAGAGTTTAGAATTGGCATTGCTTGTAGACTAACAATATTTATCTGTCATTGGTAGTTCAGTTTAATCCGAAAAAGGTAAGAGAGAAAGACAAGTAGCTTAGTGTTTTTTATATCTTGCGATGTGCATGGGGCATTCCATAAATCCATTCATTGCAATAACACCTATACTTCAATATCCAAACATTTCTTTTCTGGAATGAGACTGCTAAGACCAGAACTAGGATCTTCAATTTATTATCTTTGTCTCTTTGTGAAATTAGTTTATTACTCTATGCCTCAGTTTTCTCATCTGTAACATGCAAATGTAATAGGTAATAGTAGTACCCATGAAAAGGGCTTCAGCGGGCTTCCCTGGTGGTGCAGTGGTTGAGAGTCTGCTTGCCGATGCAGGGGACATGGGTTCGTGCCCTGGTCCGGGAAGATCCCACATGCCGCGGAGCGGCTGGGCCCGTGAGCCATGGCCGCTGAGCCTGCGCGTCCGGAGCCTGTGCTTCGCAACGGGAGAGGCCACAACAGTGAGAGGCCCGCGTACAGGAAAAAAAAAAAAAAAAGGGCTTCAGCAAGTATTAAATGTAATTATATATACATATAAAGCTATTACTCTGGAGGATGGCCCAGGGTCAGCATTCAGTGTATGTTAGCTAATATTATTATCTTTCCTACAAAGAAGTGAGTGTTAGTCTCAAATTTTCAGAGTATTTTAAAGCTCAGAGAGGCTAAATCACTTGTTGCAGCTCAGACTGCAAATAGCAGAGCCAGGACACAAACATGGATGTGTTGGGCTCCGTAGCTTTATCTCTTTCCACTTTGGCCCTGCCTTCTCCAGGATTTGATCAGGTGGAAAAGAAATCTCACTTCACATTCCATGTGTACCAGCTGCTTAGAGTGATGCTGATTCTTTTGCGTAGCTAATTGGCATAAACATTGTGCCTTTTACTTAAAGAATTTCAATGTGCTTTGTGTACTTTTATTATTGCAAATTCTAGATTGAAGAGGAGGTAGTGGGATAACTTGATAATTTGGAAGGATTGCTTTAGAAGTTAGCTTGGAATAGAATATTTTGTAACCACTGGACACTGCAGTTATTGATAGAAAATTTTTTCTATATTCCAGGTAAAAAGATAAGAAATGAAGGGGAAAGGGGTAAGATATCGGTAGAGGATTAAGAGGTACAAACTACTGTGTTTAAAATAAATAAGCTAGAACTTCCCTGGTGGCACAGTGGTTAAGAATCCGTATGCCAATGCAGGGGACACGGGTTCGATCCCTGTTCCAGGAAGATCCCACGTGCCGCGGAGCAACTATACCCATGCACCACAACTACTGAGCCTGTGCTCTAGAGCCCGTGAGCCACAACTACTGAGCCCGTGTGCCACGACTACTGAAGCCAGCGTGCCTAGAGCCCATGCTCTGCAACAAGAGAAGCCACCTCAATGAGAAGCCTGCGCACTGCAACGAAGAGTAAATCCCGCTCCCTGCAACTAGAGAAAGCCCACGTGCAGCACCAAAGACCCAACGCAGCCAAAAAATAAATAAATGTTCCTTTTAAAAAATAAATAAATAAATAAGATATAAGCATATATTGTACAGCACAGGGAATATAGCCAATATTCTATAATAAGTACAGATGGAGTATAAACTTTAAAAATTGTACACCTGAAGCTTATATAATATTGTGCATCAACTATAAGGCAATTAAAAAACAGGTGTAAAAAGATAAGAAATGAATTGATTGTTCTTCATAATTACTTTACCCTTCCAATATCATGAGAGTCAGTCTGGGCTCAGAGCATATTCTAGTGTTTCTTAAAATGAACCTGTATATGAATCATCTGGATACTTGATGATTTGTGTACTGATTCTCTAGTTTTTTTATTGAAGTATAGTTGATTTACAGTATTATATTAGTTTCAGGTGTACAGCCTAGTTATTCAAAATATTTATAGATTGTACTCCATCTAAAGTTATTATAAAGTATTTTCTATATTCCCTGTGCTGTAGAACATATCCTTGTAGCTTATTTATCTTATACATAATAGTTTGTACCTCTTAATCCCCTACCCCTGTCTTGCCCCTCTAGGTTTCGTTACTACTTGTTTGGGTAGAGCTTGGGACTATTCATACTTAGGAGCAATTCCAGGTATCTATATGAGGGTGGTTTGGAAACAAAACGTTGATCTCTAGGTAATGTTTAGTGTAGCAGTGATATGCACATATTTAATACCAGCATCGGGGGTGGTATCCTCAGTCCTTTGGTATTTGTTAACACCTCTCTGGTTTTTGAACCAAGAGTTCGTTTGTTTTTCCCCTAATATTTATTTATTTTATAATAAATTTATTTTATATTATATATAAATATATATAATAAATTATAATTTATTTATAATTTATAACTATACCATATATAATTTATATTCTATAATTATAATTTATAATTACATAATTTATATAAATATATATTATATACTTATATATTATATAAATATAATTATATAAATTATATAATTTATAATTTATAACATAAATTTATTTATAATAAATAAATATTTATTTATTATTTGTTTTTCCCCTAATATTTATTATTTATTTATGTTTTTCCTTTATATTTATTTCATCATTATGATAAAGATTTTACTGGAGAATAATTCCTGTTTTCTTATAAGTAACTAAAATGTTACATCAGATTCTAGCATGTTTCTACTTTTTTTTTTTTTTTTTTTTTGCGATACGTGGACCTCTCACTGTTGTGGCCTCTCCCGTTGTGGAGCACAGGCTCCGGACATGCAGGCTCAGCGGCCATGGCTCACAGGCCCAGCCGCTCCGCGGCACGCAGGATCCTCCCGGACCGGGGCATGAACCGGCGTCCGCTGCATCAGCAGGTGGACTCTAAACCACTGCACCACCAGGGAAGCCCCATGTTTCTACTTTTTATAGAAATATGATTAAAGAATATAATTTTTACACAATCCGTTAATAATTTGTGAAATAGGAACTTTAAGCAACAAATGTCAATTTCTACTTAATTAGAAAATATATATGGATAGCTGTTAATTTAGATTACTCAAATTTCTCTTTTTTTGTTATCTACTTTATACATATTAGTGTATATATGTCAATCCGAATATCCCAGTTCATCCCACCACCACCACTGCCCACCCCACTTTACTGCCTTTGTGTCCATACATTTGTTCTCTACATCTGATTCTGTTTCTGCCTTGTAAACTGGTTCATCTGTACCATTTTTCTACATTCCACATATATGCGTTCATATACGATACTTGTTTTTCTCTTTCTGACTTAGTTCATTCTGTATGACAGTCTCTAGGTCCATCCACGTCTCTACAAATGATCCAATTCTGTTCCTTTTTATGGCGAATATTCCATTGTATATATGTACCACATCTTCTTTACCCATTCATCTATCGATGGGCATTTAGGTTGCTTCCATAACCTGGCTATTTTAAATAGTGAGGCAATGAACATTGGGGTGTGTGTGTCTTTTTGAATTACATTTTTCTCTGGGTATATGCCCAGTAGTGGGATTGCTGGGTCATGTGGTAATTCTAGTTTCAGTTTTTTAAGGAACCTCCATACTGTTCTCCATAGTAGCTGTATCAATTTACCTTCCCACCAACAGTGTACGAGAGTCCCCTTTTCTCCACACCCTCTCCAGCATTTCTTGTTTATAGATTTCTGATGATGCACATTCTGATCGGTGTGAGGTGATACCTCACTGTAGTTTTGATATGCATTTCTCTAATTAGTGATGTTGAGCATCTTTTTATGTGGCTCTTGGCCATCTGTATATCTTCTTTGAAGAAGTATCTATTTAGGTCTTCTGCCCATTTTTTGATTTTTTTTTTTTTAATATTGAGCTGCACGAGCTGTTTATATATTTTAGAGATTGATCCTTTGTCTGCTGATTCGTTGGCAAATATTTACTCCCATTCTGAGAATTGTCTTTCCATCTTATTTATAGTTTCCTTTGCTATGCAAAAACATTTAAGTTCAGTTAGGTACCATTTGTTTATTTTTGTTTTTATTTTCATTACTCTAGGAGGTGGGTCAAAAAAGATATTGTTGTGATTTATGTCAAGGAGTGTTCTTCCTATGTTCTCCTCTAGCAGTGTTATAGTGTCCAGTCTTACATTTAGGTCTTTAATCCATTTTGAGTTTATTTTTGTGTATGGTGTTAGGGAGTGTTCTAATTTCATTCTTTTACATGCAGCTGTCCAGTTTACCCAGCACCACTTATAGAAGAGACTGTCTTTTCTCCATTGTATATCCTTGCCTCCTTTGTCATAGATTAGTTGACCATAGGTGCATGGGTTTATCTCTGAGCTTTCTATCCTGTTCCATTGATCTATATTTCTGTTTTTGTGCCAGCACCATATTGTCCTGATTACTATAGCTTGGTAGTATAGTCTGAAGTCAGGGAGTCTGATTCCTCCAGTGCCGGTTTTTTCCTTCAAGATTGCTGTGGCTATTCGGGCTGTTTTGTGTCTCCATAGAAATTTTAAGAATTTTTGTTCTACTTCTGTAAAAAAAAATGCCATTGGTAATTTGATAGGGGTTTCATTTAATCTGCGGATTGAATCTGTAACACTTAATAATTACTTCTTGTGTAAAAGTTCATGATATAACTACTGCATACTACTTAGTCAGAATGGGAGTTATCCCATCAGGAAGCTTGCACATGCCGCTTAGATAGCCTCATCCATCAGAGAGCAGATAGCAGAAGCAAGAAGGACTACAATCCTGCAGCCAGTAGAAAGAAAACCACATTAACATAAAGCCAGACAAAATGAAAAGGAAGAGGACTATGTACCAGATGAAGGAACAAAATAAAACCTCAGAGAAAACAACTAAAGAAAGTGGAGATAGGCAGTCTTCCAGAAAAAGAATAATGATATTAAAGATGATCCAGGACCTCAGAAAAAGAATGGAGGCAAGATGGAGGAGATGCAAGATGTTTAACAAAGACCTAGAAGAATTAAAGAACAAACACCTAGAAGAATTAATGAGCAAACAAACAGAGATGAACAATACAATAACTGAAATGAAAAATACACTAGAAGGAATCAGTAGCAGAATAACTGAGGCAGTAGAACGGATAAGTGACCTGGAAGACAGAATGGTGGAATTCACTGCCATGGAACAGAATAAAGAAAAAAGAATGGAAAGAAATGAAGACAGACTAAGAGACCTCTGGGGCAATATTAAATGCACCAACATTCACATTATAGGAGTCCCAGAAGGAGAAGAGAGAGAGAAACGACCCGAGAAAATATTTGAAAAGATTATCGTTAAAAACTTCCCTAATATGGGAAAGGAAATAGCCACCCAAGTCCAGAAATGCAGAGCATCCCATACAGGATAAACCCAAGGAGAAACACGCTGAGACACATAGTAATCAAATTGACAGGAATTAAGGACAAAGAAAAAGTATTAAAAGCAACAAGGGAAAAACGACAAATAACATACAAGGGAACTCCCCTAAGGTTAACAGCTGATTTCTCAGCAGAAACTCTACAAGCCAGAAGGGAGTGGCACAATATATTCAAAGTGATGAAAGGGAAGAACCTACAACCAAGATTACTCTACCCAGCAAGGATCTCATTCAAATTTGACGGAGAAATCAAAAGCTTTACATACAAGCAAAAGCTAAGAGAATTCAGCACCACCAAACCAGCTGTACAACAAATGCTAAAGGAACTTCTCTACCTAGGAAACACAAGAGAAGGAAATGATCTACAAAAACAAACCCAAAACAATTAAGAAAATTGTAATAGGAACATACATATTGATAATTACCGTAAATGTGAATGGATTAAATGTTCCAACCAAAAGACACCGGCTCACAGAATGGATACTAAAGCAAGGCCCATATATATGCTGTCTACAAGAGATCCACTTCAAACCTAGGGACACATACAGACTGAAAGTGAGGAGATGGAAAAAGATATTCCATGCAAATGGAAATCAAAAAAAAAATCTGGAGTAGCAGTACTCATATCTGATAAAATAAACTTTAAAATAAAGAATGCTACAGGAGACAAAGAAGGACACTACATAGTGATCAAGAGATCAATCCAAGAAGAAGAAGTAGTAATTATAAATATATATTCACCCAACATAGGTGCATCTCAATACATAAGGCAAATGCTGACAGCTATAAAAGAGGAAATTGAGAGTAACACAGTAATAGTTGGGGACTGTAACACCTCATGTACATCAGTGGACAGATCATCCAGAAAGAAAATTAATGAGGAAACACAAGCTTTAAATGACACAATAGAACAGATAGACTTAATTGATATTTATAGGACTTTCCATCCGAAAAGAGCAGATTACACTTTCATCTCAAGTGCACACGGCACATTCTCCAGGATAGATCATATCTTGGGTCACAAATCAAGCATCAGTTAAGTTAAGAAAATTGAAATCATATCAAGCATCTTTTCCAAACAGAAAGCTATGAGATTAGAAATAAATTACAGGGAAAAAAAACGTTAAAAAAAAAGCACATGGAGGCTAAATAATATGCTACTAAATAACCAAGAGATAACGGAAGAATTCAAAGAGGAAATCAAAAAATACCTAGAGGCAAATGACAACAAAAACACGATGATCCAAAACCTGTGGGGTGCAGCAAAAGCAGTTCTAAGAGGGAAGTTTATAGCAATACAGTCCTACCTCAAGAAACAAGAAAAAGCTGAAAGAAACAATCTAACCTTACACCTAAAGGAACTAGGGAAAGAAGATCAAACAAAACCCAAAGTTAGCAGAAGGAAATAAATCATGAAGATCAGAGCAGAAATAAATGAAATAGAAACAAGAAAACAATAGCAAAGATCAATAAAACTAAAAGCTGGTTCTTTGAGAAGATAAACATAATTGATAAACCTGTAGCCAGACTCATCAAGAAAAAGAGGGAGAGGACTCAAATCAATAAAATCAGAAATGAAAAAGAGAAGTTACAGTGTACACCGCAGAAATACAAAGCATATTAAGAAACTTCTACAAGCAGCTCTGGCCAATAAAGTGGACAACCTGGAAGAAATGGACAATTCTTAGAAAGGTATAATCTTCCAAGACTGAACCAGGAAGAAATAGAAAATGTGAACAGACCAGTCATAAGTAATGAAATTGAAACTGTGGTTAACAATCTTCCAACAAACAAAATCCAGGACCAGATGGCCTCCCAGGAAAATTCTATCAAACATTTAGAGAAGAGCTAACACCCATTCTTCTCAAACTCTTCCAAAGAATTGCAGAGGAATGAACACTCCCAAACTCATTCTACGAGGCCACCATCACCCTGATACCAAAACCAGACAAAGATACTACAAAAAAAGAAAATTACAGACCAATATCACTGTTGAATATAGTTACAGAAATCCTCAACAAAATACTAGCAAACAGAATCCAACAACACATTAAAAAGATCATGCACCACAATCAAGTGGGATTTATCCCAGGGATGCAAGGATTCTTCAATATATGCAAATCAGTCAATGTGATATACCATATTAACAAATTGAAGAATAGAAACTATATGATCATCTCAATAGATGCAGAAAAAGCTTTTGACAAAATTCAACACCCATTTATGACAAATACCCTCCAAAAAGTGGGCATAGAGAGACCCCACCTCAACATAATAAAGACCGTACACCACAAACCCACAGCAAACATCATTCTCAATGGTGAAAAACTGAAAGTGTTTCCTCTAAGGTCAGGAAAAAGACAAGGATGTCCACCTTCGCCACTGTTATTCAACATAGTTTTGGAAGTCCTAGCCACGGCAATCAGAGAAGAAAAAGAAATAAAAGGGATCCAGATTGGAAAAGAAGAATTAAAGCTGTCAGTGTTTGCAGATGACATGATACTATATACATAGGTAATCCTAAAGATGCCACCAGAAAACTACTACAGCTCATCAGTGAATTTGGTAAAGTTGCAGGAATCAAAATTAATATACTGAAATCTCTTGCATTCCTATACACCAACAATGAAAGATCAGAAAGAGAAATTAAAGAAACAATCCCATTTACCACTTCAACAAAAATAATAAAATACCTAGGAATAAACCTACCTAAGGAGGTAAAAGACCTGTACTCAGAAAATTATAACACACTGATGAAAGAAATTAAAGATGACACAAACAGATCGAGAGATATACCATGTTCTTGGATTGTAAGAATTAATATTGTGAAAATGACTATACCACCCAAAGCAATCTACAGATAAAATGCAATCCCTATCAAATTACCAGGGGCAGTTCTTACAGAACTAGAACAAAAAATCTTAAAATTTGTATGGAGACACAAGAGACCCCTAGTAGCCAAAGCAATCTTGAGGGAAAAAAAAATGGAGCTGGATGAATTAGATCCCCGGACTTCAGACTCTAGTACAAAGCTACAGTAATCAAGACAATATTGTACTGGAAGAAAAAGAGAAATATAGATCAGCGGAACAGGATAGAAAGCCCAGAGATAAACCCATGCACATATGGTCAACTAATCTATGGCAAAGGAGGCAAGGATATACAATGGAGAAAAGACAGTCTCTTCAATAAATGGTGCTGGGAAAACTGGTCAGCTACATGTAAAAGAATGAAATTAGAACACTCCCTAACACCATACACACGAATAAACTCAAAATGGGTTAAAGACCTAAATGTAAGACCAGGTACTACCAAACTCTTAGAGGAACACTTAGGAAGGATACTCTTTGACGTAAATCACAGCAAGATCTTTTTTGACCCACCTCCTAGAGTGATGGGAATAAAAACAAAAATAAGCAAATGGGACCTAATGAAACTTTAAAACTTTTGCATAGGAAAGGAAACTGTAAACAAGATGGGAAGACAACCCTCCGAATGGGAGAAAATATTTGCCAACGAATCAACGGACAAAGGATTAATCTCCAAAATATATAAACAGTTCATACAGCTCAGTATTAGAAAAACAAACAACCCAATCAAAAAATGGGCAGAAGACCTGAATAGACATTTCTCCAAAGAAGACATACAGATGGCCAAGCTGACATACAGATGAAAAGCTGCTCAACATCACTAATTATTAGAGAAATGCAAATCAAAACTGCAATAAGGTACCACCTCACACCAGTTAGAATGGGCCTCATCAGAAAATCTACAAACAACAAATGCTGGACAGGGTGTGGAGAAAAGGGAACCCTCTTGCACTGTTGGTGGGAATGTAAATTGATACACTCACTATGGAGAACAGTATGGAGGTTCCCTAAAAAACTAAAAATAGGGAACACTCTTGCACTGCTGGTGGGAATGTGAATTGGTTCAGCCACTATGGAGAACAGTATGGAGGTTCCTTAAAAAACTACAAATAGAACTACCATCTGACCCAGCAATCCCACTACTGGGCATATACCCTGAGAAAACCAAAATTCAAAAAGAGTTATGTACCAAAATGTTCATTGCAGCTCTATTTACAATAGCCCGGAGATGGAAACAACCTAAGTGCCCATCATCAGATGAATGGATAAAGAAGATGTGGCACATATATACAATGGAATATTACTCAGCCATAAAAAGAAACAAAATTGAGCTATTTGTAATGAGGTGGATAGACCTAGAGTCTGTCATACAGAGTGAAATAAGTCAGAAAGAGAAAGACAAATACCGTATGCTAACACATATATATGGAATTTAAGAAAAAAAAATGTGATGAAGAACCTAGGGGTAAGACAGGAATAAAGACACAGACCTACTGGAGAACGGACTTGAGGATATGGGGAGGGGGAAGGGTGAGCTGTGACAGGGCGAGAGAGAGGCATGGACATATATACACTAACAAACTTAAGGTAGATAGCTAGTGGGAAGCAGCCGCATGGCACAGGGATATCGGCTCGGTGCTTTGTGTCCACCTGGAGGGGTGGGTTAAGGAGGGTGGGAGGGAGGGAGATGTAAGAGAGAAGAGATATGGGAACATATGTATATGTATAACTGATTCACTTTGTTATAAAGCAGAAACTAACACACCATTGTAAAACAATTATACCCCAATAAAGATGTTAAAAAAAAAACAAAACTAAAAATAAAATTACCATATAATCCAGCAATCCCACTACTAGGCGTATACCCAGAGAAAACCATAATTCAAAAAGACGCATGCACCCCAATGTTCATTGCAGCACTATTTGCAATAGCCAGGTCACGGAAGCCACTTAAATGCCCAACGACAGACGAATGGATAAAGAAGTTGTGGTACTTGTATACAATGGAATATTACTCAGCCATAAAAAGGAATGAAACTGGGTCATTTGTAGAGACGTGGATGGACCTAGAGACTGTCATACAGAGTGAAGTAAGTCAGAAAGAGAAAAACAAATATCGTATATGAATGCATATATGTGGAATCTAGAAAAATGGTACAGATGAACTGGTTTTCATGGCAGAAAAAGAGACACTGATGTAGAGAACAAAATTATGGAAACAAAGGGGGGAAAGTTGGGTGCGGGTTAGTGGGATGAATTGGAAGGTTAAGATTGACTTATATACACTAATATATATAAAATAGATAACTAATAACAGCCTGCTGTATAAAAAGTATGTAAATAAAATTTTAAAAAATGAATGGTTGTTCGGGATATGTCCATAACTCTTTGAAGTCCTTCATGTGACACATGTTTACATTATATAACCCCAAATCTCTAATCTTTTTTTCTGGACATTAGATTGACTGCATGTCCCTTAGAATGTGTTTCCAGAGCTTGACATAATTGCATCTGTTACCTCAATGAGGATAATGTAGCTGAACTATATATGCACTCCACTGTGTTCTCATAAACTTCAGAAGGCATTTCTTAGTGTTCCTTTCCCAGTTAGTTACCTGAGAGGTTAGTAATGCTCATATTCTCTAAAGATTTTTAAATTTTGTTGTCTACACACCAGAACTTACAATTTTAGTGTAATTAGCAGGTTAAGTGAACATAGTGATGTCATGTATCTATTTGAGTAACTCAAAACAGTCTGTTGATGTAGTTTGCTGAACATCAGTAATTTGTGGTTCAAGGCAGAGCCTTAATTGGGGGTATTGTTTTAAGCCTGTATAGTTTTTTTTTCTGTTTGTTTGTTTGTTTAATGCATTGCAAACCCAGGCTGGAATAACCTTCTAAAGAATGCTTTCTGTGAGAGCAGCTCTACCTTCATTCTAAATACTAGAATATTAACTGCAGTAATTAGGTTCAGCATACCCAGTATCTTAGGTCAGGCCTGGAAGCAGAGCCTGAGACAAGATTTCATGTGAAAGTGATTTTTTTTTAAAGTTCTCTTAGGAGAAATCTATAAGGAATGAGGGGGAAGAGATAAGGACAGGAAAACAACCCAAGAGCTCAGCTTCAACCTCATATCATAGGAAATTCTGGAGGTAAATTGTTTCACAGATGTCCCACTAAAGGCAAGAAGGCAGGACTGCCATGGCTATGGACTGCCTTGGAGGTATGAGGTCTATAACTTTCTAACATTCCAGACACCTCTGTCAAGTTTGCTCCAGTTAGTCAAGGGTAATGCTCTGGAGAAGATGTGTGCAGGTATTGGCAGTCAACACCAACATTAGCTGGGGGATGGAGGTACTCTCCTAATAAAGTGGATCCAATTAGGGAATCAATAGCATCTGTTTCACTCAGCCATATAGCAATAAGAAATAGGAACTAATGTGGTTCTTTATTAGAAGGCTTTATGAATACAAGAAAAATAATTGAGAAGAGATGACTGAAACTATAAAAGAATCTAAATTCAAACTATACTTTCTTATGGAAAACTTAAAATCTCAATTGCAGAAATTTCTCAATATATCATATTACAATGACTTAATGATCACACATTATGTTTGAAGACTTCATTTGTAGTCTGTGCCATGGTGTCCATGCAGAGCTGAAGTTTTAGAATCTGTCCTTTCTATGTAACAGTATAAATACCAACATTATCATTACGACTTTCACATAAAGACACAGTAAACCTCTCTAGATTTAGTATCTGCCTCTCTGAGCAGTATCCATCATTTTCTTAGCCCTGATACTTGTACTATGACACTACAGGAATCTTCTAGTTCTCTCTAGTAATGAGGTGAAAAGGCAACATATTCTAGGTTAAGAATAATGTGTTATAGCAGAGAAGTCATTTGATATATAGCCATGCCCTATTCATATACAAAAAACGGCTTTGTGAGCTGTATCAGTATGGAGTTTCATGGTTTAACATTCTTTGAAGACATTCTCCTTGTCAACTATGATCTCAGTTGTGGTAACACTTCTGTTCATCAATATATGGTTTTCATCTACTTCTGAGTCCCTGGGAGGAGTTGAGTTCCCCACTTCTCAAAGTTTTATGCAAAGCCATATGATTTGCTTTTAAGCAATAGTATATAAGTACAAATTATATGCATCAGTCCAGGTAGAAGTACTTAATTGTTGATGCTCAACTCTTCAAACCGTGTTCCCCTGCAACAATGTTTTTGGAAGTATGCATTTAGGTAGGGGCATCTAGGGATGCTGAGATAACATGTAGAGGATAGCTGGAATGGAGAATCACCTGGACCAGACATTTGTTTTAACATGACACTGACACTTTTTGTTTTACCATCTGTTTTAACATGACACTGACACTTCTGAGGTTACTTGTTAACCCAATGTGACCTAGGGTATCCTAATATAGATATTGAATCACTTTACTCTCTTACAGGCATAAATGGATACCAATATTATGCCAATCTGACAAATTAGTAAGCTGAACTGCTAGTACATTACATGATTTCACTAGCAGCAAAGAGAAAATGGGTGAAAAAAAGAAAAGATTTGAAACCGAATCTGTTCTGAGCCTAGGGCAATTTTCTACTACTTGTAGAAAGAAAACAAAGGGTCTTCTTTACTGCCTACGTATAGTGGATTTAACCATGTGATAATTACATATCAGTGTACTGAAGGCTGCCACTGAAGATACACAACCATTTGATTGTCATATTTCCACAAATACCTATGATTGTTTTTTCCCAAGGAAAATTTTAAAACATTTTAGACCATTTAGGAAGTAACACAATGATCAATGCATTTGCAGTTCTATAGAGCTAAATGTTCTGGACTCCAAATACAATTAAAATCTAAATCATAGAATTTAGAATCAGAATAATAACAAAATAATAACAGAACCACAGTTGCATCTTCTTGACTTGCTTCTACTAATTCTAGTATTATTGTCATCAACATGTATCACCATGTATTAATTCTAGTATTATTGTCATCACCATGTATCAGTTTTTTAACTAGTTACATTTTATGTAATTTAATCTTCATTAAAATATAACCCAGATATTACTGCTCACAATTTTACAGCTGAAGAAACTGAAAATTAGAAAATGTAAATGATCTGCCGATGGTCACAGAGTTTCTATGGGAGAGGATTCAAATACAATTTCATCTGAGTAGGACCTCATGAAAGACCTTAGCTTGTATCTTAGCTTAACGACAACTCACTTACTGGATGATCTCAAACAAGCCCTTTTTCATTACTCAGTTTTTTTCATATGAAATTAAGGATAATAATACATCTCAGAGGTTTGTTGTGAGTATGGAATGAAATGACATATGAAAACATCTGTACATTATAAAAACTCACACAAGACAGTATAGTTTTCTTATTATTTTACAAATAATTGCGGGAATACTCTAAGGGTTATTATGAATCTGTGCCCATACTTGGTTCCATTATATTATATACCATTTCTTGTAATGAACAGTGATTTTTAAGAAGCTGTCTTACATGTAATTATATAGTGGGCAAGTATAAGTGTTTAGTTAACTGTGTTGGTAGTTCTTTTTTGAAGAATATCCCTAGCAAATAGCTGTATAGCTCATTGGAGCAATCAAAATTAAAAATACATATCTGAGGCTTACATACTCAAAAATAGCTCACATTTAAACATCATACTGCTTAAAATTTTAAAAGATGCAATTATCTTTTTTTTGGCAATCTCTGAATATTCTATGGATTGTTGGTGGATATAAAATGGTTTCAAACAGTACCTTTTACAAGATACTATTAATTTGAAATACAGATGGGTATGCTATTTTCCTCTCTTACTATAATCTCTCCTCCAATTTCCTCCTGGAATATACATACTCCCTGAAAAATTGATTAATTCAGTCAATTTCAAAAGTTTGAAATAGTGGTAGGTGATTAGAAATTCAGTCCTTATAAATGTGTAAAGTAAAATAATTTTACTTCATTCCAAATAGTTTTGGAATACCCATCATACACACATACACCTACACACACGCACACACACACACACACACACACCATTGCATTATTTAATGTCATACATGCAAAATTCTCTTAGAATTTGAATCTTATAGGGTATGATAACATTATTATGATAGTGTCAAAACAATTTGGAATATAAAATAATTTTTTTACTGAAAAATATTAGAGGAAGAGATGTAAAAATAAAGGTAAATGGCAATGCTATGATAAACATATGGTGTATTATTTGTATGCCTGTTCATTGGACACATATATATTGGACACCCACTATATGCCAGTCATTGTCCTAGGGGTTGGGATATAGCAGTAAACAAAACAGACAAAGCCCATTTTCTTGCAGAGCTCATATTATAGTGAACAAGACAGATAGTAAACAAACAAATATATAGCCATGCTAAAGGATGATCAGTGCCCTGAAGGGAAATAAAGCACAGTAAATGTGTAAGAGTTGTGGGACTGCTATTTTATATAGGATTGCATATTTAAGGTTCTTGCAGGAACAAGATGACACATTTAAATTGGGATAATTGAGGGTAATTTAATAAAGAGACTGTATGGACTAGATGTTGGGAAATGCTAAAGGATGGTTTCATACTTCCAGGGATAGTAACAGCTGTGTACAGTACCAGGTCTAAAGGGGTCCAGAATAGAATCTGGAGTAGAGAGAGAGTTTATGGATAGAGCCACTTTACAAGGAACTGTGACTTCCATAAAAGAGAGCAGAGGAATAAATACCCCAAACTAACATGCCTTCTTCCATCTAGTCTCCAGATGATGCACTTCAATGGACAAGCCCTACCAGAAATAAAAGGACAAGGCAGTTTGTCTATACAGTAGATACTGGACTGCCTGGTAGGACATAGAGCAGGATAGAGAAGGACAGCAGGATAGAGAAGGACAGAGACTAGTTCTAGAGGGGGAAACAGAAGATAGAGCCACAGGTGTTCAAGGCATCCCTCTCTGGAAGGTGATAGTTGAGGAGAGACCTGAACTAGATAAAGGACAGAGACACTAACGGTAATCTGGAGGAAGCTCTTTCAAGATTGAGGGAACAGAAAATTTTAAGGTCTTGAGCAGCTCCGCACTTTCAGGTGGTGCCTGAATATCATGAAGAACTTTATGTAAAACAGGTCCCAGTGTTCTCTTCTTCTGTCAGTATAGGTGATGTCCTATCTTGTCTTTTGGATTTATATCCCTTTTCCAATTCCCACTATTATCACTGTAATTTAAGTCTTCATGATTCTGGCCAGTATTATGTGTGGTGTTGTCCGTTTTTCCACATCTAACTTGTAGGGGCCCAGGCCTGACCAGGTGAATTATCGCTGCTAATAACGTCTAGGTAATTATTTGTAGAGGGTTAATACATGCCAGACAAACACCATCAGAGTAAGATAACCAGTCTGAAATAGAGCAAGGGTGTTTCAAGATGCAAAATTGTAAAGTTAACGGGATGCTGACAGTGATGGGGCAAAGCAGTTGTTTGCAGGTAAAACACTGGAGCTATTCCTGAGTTTGTGGGCTGGTACCTTTAGTGACTATTTCTTGCTATGTGTGGCCATTAAAGGCATGGGGAGAAAACAAACATCTCTATTACTTTATACATTCATTCAGGAAATGCGATTTGAGTGTCCACCATATTCCAAGTTCAAGTGATGTAAAATAATTGGGGGTTTGGTCTACTTTAAATGGGGTGATCAGAGAAGGGTTTGTGAGATGACATTTTAAACATATACTGTAAATGAGCATGGGGAGAAAAGGGCAAGAGTGCACTGTCATATATAACAGCCTCCTAATCTTTATCTCTTAATTCACCCATTAATAGAGAGTTTGTCTCTAGAGTAAGTGGTGATGATGATGATGATGATTATAGGATTAGGATGAGGAGAATGATATTGAAGATAACAGTGATGCTAAAAGTGATAAGAATTGATATAATAAAATTCCCATGAGGGCAGAGACCATGTGTCTGTTGATTGCTGCTTTATCCTCAGCATCTATCACAGACATAACATTGATATTCAATAAATGTTTGTCGAACGAGCAGAAGCATGAATGAAAGATGATGGTAATGACTAGGAGTGGTTCAACACAATTGAGTTGATGATAGAGTATTATGTACCTCAGAACTAGAGACTGTCAATTTTCATCTGTTTCAATGGCTTTTAAGGAAATGAACCATTCCAGTGATATCGAATCTCAAAGAATTAATTTTCACCTTATTCTGTTGAGCATTATCACCTAGTATTTAGCACATTGTTAATTATCACTTTGTAACCATTTGTAAAGTGTGAAAAACCTGCTGCACATATTCCTTTCACTAATTGTGTTTCTATCCAATCGAGAGCAGTGACAAGCAGAAAATACAGCATTTATAGTAACATATCTAAAATAAACTGATTATAACTTTTCTTCTTAAAAAAGAAAATGCAAGTAATTCCTCTGCATGTACTGATAAAAGATAGAAATATGTTATGTAAAGTATTGAATGTTTCATGGAAAAATCTACAATAAAATCCCAAATCAATTGTGTATATCTATATGTCAATAGAATACTGATATAGAGGAAGGAAAAATAACAGCTCTGGGGTCAATAATACATACATGACTCAAATCTGAACTGTGCAACTGGCTATTGGGAAAATTATATAAATACTCTAATTTTCATTTTCAACGTTTGTTATAATTATGAGGATTAAAATTACACCCAGCATAAAGTAGGTACTCATTGGATACTAGTTGCTGACATCTTTCTACATTCAACACACTGTCTTATCAGAGCAATTGTCAAGCTATGGATGGAACTAAAACTTACAGTTTTAACTGCTCAAGTAAGCTTTATTATCTTTGACACCTACTGTGTGTACGGTTTAGTGACATACATTTCGGAAGATCTATTAATGCATAAATATGGTCCTTGCCATTAGCTTACAGTGTATGAATGGAAATGGTTTTATGCATCAATAATTCTGAATCAGTGTTTATTAAAAAGTAAGTACAAATAAATTCTGAAGAAAGCATTATTTTTATTCTAATGCTGTGTAATCATTTAATACAATTATGAAACTATGCTTAAATAACTTATGTTTATATGATTAAAGCTACTATATAATTGTGTATAGATACAATTTTGTTATATTTCCTAGAGAGTCATCTCTTGCCCCAATGCCTCCTAAAGCCTTTCTCCCTTACCAGTACTAGAAACATGTCATCCACAACTTAATATAGAATTGTTGCTACAGAGAACAGATACAAGCCAAACCTTGTTCCTTGATCTGTGAATATCAAGACATTCTAAGGGCCAGAGATTCTGAGCTTAAAGAACATGAAATATGAAAAAGTTCAAGGATAATCTGAAGTCTACATACATATTATATGATTCCAAATATGTGACCTTCTGGAAAAGGCAAAACTATGGAGACCGTAAAAATCAGTGGTTGCCAGGGGTTAGGGATGACAAAGGGGAAGGATGAATATGCAGAGCACAGAGGACTTTTAGGACATGAAATACTTTATATGATACCATAAAGATGGATACATGTCATTATATATTTGTCCAAACTGATAGAATATACAACACCAAGAGTAAATCATAATGTAAACCATGGACTTTTGGTGACTATGATGTGTCAATGTAGGATCGTCAGTGTTACAAATGTACCACTCTAATGGGGGATGTTGATAATGAGGGAGGCTATACACGTGTGGAGGCAGGGGATACACGGGGGATCTCTGTAGCTTCCTTGCAATTTTGTTGTGAACCTAAAACTGCTCTAAAAAATAAAATCTTAATAATAAAAAAGTCCAGGCATAATGGCTGTCACAAACTGTAAATTTTCAGAAGTACACGAACACTCAGAGTTGATTTCTGTTCCCACAGAGCAGTCAGTATTTCTAACAGTTGGATAGGGAGGGCATCAGAGTGAGGAGATGGGAGACTAGGTGTTAGAATGGGCTTGACAAGAGGCTGTTTCTAGAGCTGGATATGGGAGGGAGAAGAATTTATAGAATCATTAATAGGTTTGGTGATTTGAGGAAGAAGACCTTAAGTTGCTTCCAGTTTGTGCCTTATTGATCTCCTTGTCAATCCTAGTGCATTAGAAATAGGAGAGTAAAAATTGTTATGTAGGATAGCTTCTTTAGACACATCAGAGAATTGAGTTCACAGAGCAAACTGCCACCCCAAAATCTGGGGAGGCAGGTGAATCCAGAGAGTCACAGTTGAAATCTGTTTACTTGGAGTAGAAGTTGCTGAAGTGATAAACTGGTAGAAAGACTTAAATGATAATTTTGATAAATTGCTGGAGGCTGAGTGGGGAGTAGCATAAGAATGAGAAACTCCTGGGTTTTGAGCTGTCTTAGAGTGACTTCCACACTTTTGGGGGTTTTACCTCCAGGAACCACACCAGGTTCTTAAGGTAAAGATCTGAGAAAGATCCCTTCTTGACTCTGATAGGTAGATGGGAAGAATAATTCTGAGATACTCCCAGAGCAGTCTTTACAGCAAAGGCTTACTCTCCAGGAGAAACATCTTTATCAGAACTTTATCTAATGTGGGGGGAAAAGAAAATACACCACTCCAGCCCACTCTAGTCTTCCTGTGTCACCAAAGGGAAACAAAAAGCTGAGAAACACTTGTGAATGTCATAGCCCACAGAGGGCTACTAAAAGATTAGGAGTTAATAAGAAGTATATAGAATGCTTCCCCTCCTCCATGCCTTACTACTGTGCTAATAGAGCTCCAGTATAATAGGAGAGATTACAACTGAAGAAGGTGCAAGACACAAACTCTTTCTGAGGAGAGTTATGTAGGAAAGACCACAATCAAGAGAGGAAACAAAAAGAAAGATGCTAGAGGAATTTGAAGCCGCTGGGAACTACAGCTATGACAAATATTTAAAAAGCCCACTTCTAACCAGATTAAAATAGCTTCTCACACCAAGGACCTACGTACCTTATTTACCATCCTAATACATGTCCATCTTTCAACAAAAAAAATTATGAGGCATGACAAAAGCAAGAAAAAAATAAAAGAAAAACAGTCTGAGTAGACAAAGTAAACCTTAGCTCCAAACTCAGAAATGGCACAGATGTTGGAATTATCAAATAGGGAATTTTAAATATCTGTGATGAATATGTAAAGGGCTGTAATGGAAAAGTAGACAGCATGCAAGAACAGATGGTTAATGAAAGCCAAGGGATGAAAACTCTAAAAAATAATCAGAAGGAAATGCTAGAAATCAAAGACACTTGTAACAGAAATGAAGAATTCCTTTAATGGACTCCTCAGTACACTGGACATGGCCAAGAAAAGAATCAGTGAGTTTGAAGATAGGTCAGTGGAAATTTCCCAACTGAAATACAAAGAGAAAAAAAAAAAAATAAAACAAACAGAACACCTAAGAAGTCTGGGACAATTTTAAAATGTGTAAATATATGTGTATCTGCAATATCAGAATATGAAGAAAAAGAGAATGGAGCAAAAAATATATATGACTCAGAACTTTAAAAATTAATGACACACACTAAATCACATATTCAGGAACCCCAGAAAACACCAAGTAGGATAAATACAAACAAAGCAAAAACAAAGAAATAAACAAACCAAAAAACTACACATATGCCTATCATAGTCAAACAGCAGAAAACCAAAAAAGAAAAAAAATCTTGCTGAAGCCAGAGAGGAGGAAAAACTAACTTACCTATTCATGAACAAGGATAAAAATTACAGTGAACTTCTCAGCAGAAACCAAATAAGAAAAAAGAAAATGGAGTGAAATACATTGATTGAAAAAAAAAAAAAAACACAATCTAAAAGTTGAGAATTATGTTTTATATGGAGCATTACTGAAGACTATAGCCAGGAAGCAGCCTCTCAAATAACTCTGAGGAACTGTTCCAAAGAGATAAGGGTGGAGCCAGATACACAGGAGTTTTTTGCTGGGAAAAAAATACATGTAGTCAAACATCAAAAGATTACAGCTAATCACAAAAAAAAAAAAAAAAAAAAAAACAGACATCTCAAATTAATGATGTTAATGCTTTTCTGTATAGGGGAAGATGCAAGAGTTAGGGCTTGTTGAAATTATTCCTTTGATATGCATCTTAACTGTGTAGGGCCAGTATCCTGTTTTTCTCTATCCTGAATTCCCCTCAGGGTGCATCTTTGCTGGCTGCAGTGGCCGATGGATTGTTGGCAGGCAACATCCTTTGTTTACTGATATGGCAGGCAACATTCTTTGTCCACAAATATTTAAAGTATTGAAAAAACTTACCAAACTAAAATTATAATCCAGTGAATTGTCCTCCAAAAATAAAGGAGCAATTAAACCTTTCTCAGACAAATAAGAACTGAGGGAATTCATGAAAGCATATATGACCTGAAGTTAAATGTTAGAAGTAGTTCTTCAGGGAGAAGGAAAATGATATAGGTCAGAAACTTGAATGTATGTAAAGGAAGGGAAAGCATCAGAGAAGGAATAAGTGAACGTAATTTTTTTCATATTCTTAACTTAGCTAAAACATACCTCTTATAACATTACTGAAAAAATGAAATGATTATAAATCAAAATATGTGCAGGATGTATAGTATGTGGAAAACTACAACACTCAAAAAAATATCAACGATATAAATAAATGGAGAAATAGCCATGTTCATCAATTAGAAGAGTCAATATTGTTAAGATGTCCGTTCCTTTGAACATGATCTATAGATTCAATGTAATCCCAAGCAAACTTCCAGCAAATTATTTTGTACATATCAAAAAAACTTAATCCAAAGTTTATATTGAAAGACAAATGACCTTGAGTAGCCAACATGATGCTTTATGAACAAATTGGAGAACTGGCATTACCTGACTTCAAAACTTAGTATAAAGCTACAATAATCAAGAGAGTATAAACACATAAATCAATGGAATAGAAAAGGAAGCCCAGAGGTGGAGCCACAGAAACATAGTCAACTGATGTTTGACAAAGGAAAAAAGGCAATTCAATGAAGAAATGATATTTTTTCAATAAATGGTGCTGGGGCAATTGGATGTGCATCTGAAAAAGAATGAATATAAACCAGACAAGTACATTTTTTACAAAACTGCCTCAAAATGGGTTATAGATTTTAAATTTAAAACACGCAACAGTAAAATTTCTAGAGGAAAACATGAGATATAGATGACCTTGGGTTTACCCATGGGTTTTTAGATACAACACCAAAAGCATTATCCATGAAAAAAAGATTTATACTTTATTATACTTAGAAACTTCTGCTCTGTGAAAGACATTGTTCATAGACTATAAAAACAAGTCATAAGTTGGAAGTTTAGTATTTGCAAAACACTATCTGGTAACTTTTGTTTGTTTTATATTTTAATCTCAAACATTCAAAGAACTCTTAACACTCAAGTATAAGAAAACAACGCAATTAAAAAATGAGGAAAAGGTCTAAACAGCCATGTTTACAAAGAAGATGTACAAAGGGCAAATACATTTGAAAAGACAAGTAACATGATTTAACATTATAGGACTTCAAAATAAGACAACAGTGAGATACCACTGCCCACATATAGAGTAGCTAAAATGTAAAAAACATAACAAAACAAACAGTACTGTTTGCTGGTGAGTATTGAAAGCAAGAAAAACTGTTAATCACTGCTGGAGGTGATGCCAACTGATAGAGTCACTTTGGAGGACAGGTTGGTAGTTTCTTACAAGTTAGAAACAGTCTTACCGTTCAGTCTAGCAGTTGTGCTCCTAGGTATTTACCCAACTGATTTGAAAACTATGCCTGTACAAAATGGGCAAGTGAATGTTTGTAACAGCTTTAACTGTAAATGCCCCAAACCAGGAGCAACCAAGAAGGTTTCCAACAGGCGAATTGTTAATCTGTGGTACATCTATACAATGGAATATTATTCAGCAATAAAAGGAAATGAACTATCACTCCATGAATAGATACAGATTAAGTTCATAAGCAAATGCTGAGTAAAAGAATTAAGTTTGAAAAGGTACATCCCATTTGCTTCAAAATATATGACATTTTGAGAAAGGCAAAACTATAGAGGTGTTAAAAATATCAGATGTTGCCAGAGAGGAGAGAGACAAAGAGGGCTAAATAAGTGAAGCTAAAAATTCCCTAATTTTTTAGGGTAATGAAACTATTCTATATTGTAATGATAAGTACATGGCACTGTGCATTAGTCAAAAACCATAGAACTTTATAGCATAAAAATTGAAACTTGGTATATACAAATTGAAAATATGCATAAATCATAGTGTCCCAGGACAAAATGTAGAATGGGACAAAGCAGTCTAACTGTATTATATATGTAAGAAACAATTTCACTGAATGAGATGGGAGAAAATACTTTTGCTTTAAATAATTTTGGAGATGACCGGAGTCTAAGACTAAAGGCAAAAGAAACTGTACACAGACACTGTAGTCGAGTTGTTAAAGTTATTTCCTTCAGGCGTAATGGTTAACAATTCTGATACTGTTATATATGTATACCAGAATTGCACAATTAAGCAAATGGACGGCTGATGGTGAAAGCCAGGTTTCTTGCTGCTAGAGTGAAAATTTATAGAAAAACTAAAGTAAGGAGGTAATCTATGTGGTAATGGATTACAGTTAGATTCATCAGTATAAATTCGTGTTTAGCTTAATATAGATAGAATTGGTTACATATAGAAATATTTGTAGATATGTATATACATATAGGTTAATATAAACACATATTTCTTGTTCTTTCAGCTTGAAGGGTCTTGAAACATTAACACCTCAGTAGCTACAAGCACACCTAGTATTTAGATCTTGGCTTCTAATATGATTCTTACAATAAGAGGAACCAGGCCTTCTTGGAGATTTGGCTGAATCTAGGACTAGGGTAGGATATACAGAAAAGAGGCCTTGAGTATCTTGCAGTGCAGAAAATGAAACAGTACTTAAAACAAATAAGCACACACAATAATGGGAATATGTCAAAGGGACACAGGAACCAATTGGAAAAGCTCTCAGTGACCACAGCTGGAACAATTTGAGCAACAAAATAAATAAAATTTTATTGGATTATAACCCAAAGTATAAAATAAGTATCCATGAATTCATTCTGATGTTAATAAGTCATTGAATAAACAAATAGAGAATAGAAAAATCTATCATCCATAATTTCAGATAATTTATGCAGGTGCTTTGCCATCAGGGAGGTGGGCTGTGCCTCAAGGATTGATTTCTTTCCAAAGACTACAATGTGAAAGGGTTCAACAAGAGTAACTTCACAGTGGAGAAAACTGGTAAATGCTACCTCAGCCAGGTGTCAAGGTTAACATCAATAGTGATAAGTCATGTCAGTAGTAAGTACCCTTGATATGATGTGAAGAATAGGGCACTTTATTTCTGGTCTTCCTCACAAAATCACATAATCCCACTATAACCTTGAAAAATAAAAGACAAATCCCAACTGAGGTACAGTTTACAAAATGTCTGACCATTATTTCTTAAAACTGTCAAGGTCATCATAAACAAGGAAAGTCTGTAAAACTCCCACAGTTAAGGGAATCTAAAGATGCATGACTAGTAAATGTAATATGGCAATCTGGATGTAATCCTGGGACAGGAAAAAAAAATAGGTAAAGATTAAAGAAATCTGAATAATACCCCAAATTTAGTTGATGATAATGTATCAGTATTGGTTTATTAATTGTAAAAATGTGCCATGTGAATCATTAATTATAGGGGAAACTGGATGTGAGTCATATGGAAACTCCCTAAACAATCGTCACAGATTTTCTCCAAATCTAAAACTACTCTAAATTAAAAGTTTATAAAAAACATAATCAATAAAATTGTGATATCTATAACTTAATATGCTTGATGATGTACTTTTGCTAAAACTGACCATTTTGTTTAATACTAAAAAAGTTTGTGTAATTTAGTTTTATATTTCACCTGTATTTGTATTTTTCCTCAACAAAACTACTACAGAGATTATTCTTTATTTTCATTAATATGTTATAAAATGGTATTGATGATTTTAATGATTTATTTGCATGGTAGAGAAATCAACCATTATGCTAACTCAAAACAGTACCAGGAAGCAGTCCATTGTATTAGATTTACCTGTTAACTTTCTAAACTTGTTTCCTTGAAGATAATTTTAACGATAAGGTACAACTGAAGTTAGATGGTTATCTAATTAATAAAAATCATCATTTAGTGTGATTTTCCTACTGCATCTAATGCTAAGTATCTTTTCACTGGTATAAAATGAGCAATGTATCTACTTACCACATATGTGTATACACACAGTATATGAACAAATTCATTACTTTAATGCAGATACACACGATTAAGAGTGAAAATAGAGTTATAATACAACGTAAAGTATTTAACCACAGCAATAAGTATGTATGCATGTTTCTGTATGTATAAATAAATAAATAAATATATATACACATATAGAGAGAGAATATATGTGTGTGTGTATGTGTGTGTGTAAATGCACATAGTATAGGAATAAATTCATTAATATGTTGTTAAGCTGTGGTATTACGTGAACGTGGGAACATCATTTACAGATTTTGGGGAAAAATTTCAATTAATACTTGTATTGTCAAGGTACAGCCCTGAGTTAAAGAAGCCCTCCATATGTTGCCATTGGATTGTGTGTAAACTAACACTATCTATTTCAAGTCAATAAGAATAAGAGCTACTATTTTAGAGCATCCAAAATAGCATGAGCTATTGACTATCACTGTATAGTTACTCAGAGATTTGTTTTTATGAAGTGCCAGTATGGTCCAGTTTTACCCACCCCTGATCCCATGCCCAAGTTCCTCTAGAAGAAATGTTTTTCATTTGTATTTTCTCCCAAGGAAAACAAACAAACAAATATTTTCATTTGTCTACCCAGTGTGACGATCAGAAAATTTTGAGCATTGGGAGATTAATACAGCACACATCTCAAAGACAACTCAAATTATCAGTGTGTGCTCTTTAATTTTTTTTTCAGTACAGCCCTTGTATCTGGAAAACATGTAACAGGCACTCGTATTTTAAATAGTAACTTTCTTGTATTTTTTAGTGATAAAAGTCTGGGTCAACATACATTGAAAAGGATTACCAGTTACCAAGTTACCAAGCACCTTTCACTTCTGCCATCTTTCATATCTGCTTTGCATGAGTTCTTACACTTATGTCAGGAAAATACTTTTTGAATCTTATAGCAAATCATACTTCATATGTGAAATATATGATCCCTAGACAGAGAAAAAGAGAGCAAGAGAGAGAGGGAGAGAGAGAAAGCAGAGGTAGTTAAGGGGAAGCTACTATGTCTACTATATGTTGGTTATTTTTATCCATGTCTTTTAATTTCTTCTACACAATTTTTCATGAAGAGGTTAGGTTAGGTAATTATTTTTCTATTTAAACCAGGTTTGTGTCACCAAAGAGATATGCCAATTCTAGTTTATATATTCCTGTATCAGTGAATTACCATGTTAAAAGAAAGCTAGTTTTGACATTTTTCAAGGGTCCTTCCCCAATAATACTCTCCAGTTAGAAAGCATGTTTGAGTTTGAATATTACTTTAAATTTGTAATTATTGTAGTAAGATTACAGAATTAAAGAAAACATAGAGGCAATTGTGTCCAACCTTTTATTCTTCAGCTATGGAGAATTTCCCTTACGGAGATCACATTTCAAACATTACATATCTACTGGCTATCAAAATTGAAACTCTAACCCTGGTCTTCCAGCTGCAAAGTACATTGCCCTGACCACTACAAATATTAATAATGCTTGTGTACCTACTGAGGGCAAGGTGGCATGCAGAATATGAGGGGCAGCCTTAGGCTATGACTAATGAGTCTCTTCACACTAATGGTGCAACTTGAGATCAAGATCTTGGCCCTCAGTTTTGCAAACTGAGAACCACTAATTATTCACATAGAGGCAATGCATCCCTAGACCAACTCTGAAAAACAATCTAACAAACTATGATGTTTCTGTATTAATTTATAATGGGATATAAACTCTGGCAGAATCATCAGCTCTTTTCTTCTGTTTATTTAACTGCATGAATATTGACTACTTTCAGTGTTCAACGTGTAAAGTTGGACATTATGGGTAACAAACTTGAAGACCACTCAGTCAAATCACAGTATAGATTTTAGAGCTACGGGGCAAAATAGGGGAAATAGCTCAAAAGATAGATCAGTCAATGTTGGGGAGTCCTTAAATAGCAGAATGATAAATTACAACTTAATTTCTTTGACAATTAGAAGATGTTGAAAGTTGTGGAGTAGGCAAATTATATGATTAGAGATGTATGTCAGGAAAATTGATTTTGCAAATATGTTATCGTTCCAAATATTGTTCTTTTCCTGCCTAAGATTGTTTTTCTCATATTCTCAGGGAATTGCCCCATTTTTCTTTAGGAAGCCACCCTGTCCCTAGTGATAAAAGTATTTTTACTGGATTAAAGAGAAAAAGAGGTAGTAGTAGCTAGGGTTGTTTTGATATTATTAATATTGTTAAGACAAGGGGGAACAAAATCTGTATGAGGGAGACATTGATGGTTTTGATTCTTAGTAAATTAGTCAAGTGAAGAGCTAGAGGGAAAGAGGGAAATGGAGGATTAAAGTATGTCTCATTTTGATCTTGGAAAATGAGAAAATAGTGATGGTTTTGACATATGTAATGGTGTCTGATGGAAAAGTTCATTTAGAAAACCAGGAGAATAAGATCCTTGCCCCTCCAAGTAGTTATGTGACCTTAAACAAGCCCTCTACCTTCCATATTCTTCGGATGTTTCATGGTAAAATGATGGAGTTGAACAAAGTGATCTCTAATCCAAATCTAAGATCCATATTATAACTGAAATGACCATTTTTATTTTATCATGGAGAATTCAATTCCTTGGATGATTACTCATTATTTGAGATCCTTATGTGAGCATAAAGTTCATTTCATACACTAATACAGAACCAGATTCTAATTAAACATTAGAACTCAGAAACATTTCATTAAGTTCAGTTTATGACAGCAACAACTCAGAATGACTGTTTTATAATTGAGTAATAAATATACTACTGCATTGTTAGTATCTTATGATCTCTTACCCTTGATTTCTCTTCCTGATGGGGCCCCCAGGCCCTTAGTATAGACTAGTGAGGCCTCAATCCTGTGACTCTAGTCTGGGCAAGACCACTGTTTTAAAACTCTGAGGGCTCACTATACAGTAAACAGTCCTGATAATCTGGCCCTAATTGTAGAAACTTATTATCTCTGTTATATTTGAGACAAAGTCTAGCCCGATGAGTGTAGAGATAGGATCTCAGTCAAGTTCTCTGCACATAAATCTGTTTGATTCACCATCATATACACAGCACCAAGCAACGTTCCTAGGACAAGTTAGAAGCTCACAGTTTCATTTATCAGATGAATTAATGCTGTGTCTTTGTGTTGATTACTTGTCCAGGGGGCAGACAATGTTTTAAATGTGACTTCTTTGCTCTAATGGTATTGCTCCTGTTTTAATATTCTCCATTGAATTCTTTAATTTTCACGGGCTCACTTTGTAGTACACTCCACAATGAGTGCTCTCAGCTCCTGTGGCCATGGATATTAATAGCCATATATGCTTCTATCTTGGCTTCTCTCCTTTAACATATTCTGCCCTAACTTATTTGTGGTTTTTGAGGGTTTTTTTGTTGCTGTTTTAATTGTATGTTTTTGTTTGTTTGTTTTGTTTACTTTCTTCCCAGACACCCTTCAAGGCAAAACTCAAATTAATTTGACCTATGCAATTCTTCTCTTTGTTCTGCTTTTTTTTTTTTTTTGTCCAATGTGCCAAGTCCTGGGAATGGAAACTGGATAAGTCCCAGTTCTTACAGAACTAGAAATTCTCAATGCATTCACCTCTCACTCAGGTTGTAAATGAACTCATCAACAGTCTAGTCGAGTATGGTGAAATTGAAGGAGTTCAGAAAAAGAGCCAGTTGACTAGCTTTTGATAACTTTTGAAAGTTTTACTTTTGTTGTGTTTGTATTTTCCCCAGTTGTGAAATTAAGAGACTTGCTTAGATCTCTCTGGATTCCTTTTCACTTCTAATTTAGATACCTAAAATATATTTCTTGTTAAATTTTAAATTTTCAAAGTAATGTTGGAGATACATTTTTACTTTGTTTCATTTTTATTGAGAGGCTAAAAAAATCAGAGGGAAAAGTGCTCTTTCAGCCATTGACTGGGTAGCTATGATGCATATTTATGCCCTTCTAGCACAGATCAGTCCATGACATTTTAATAAGATGGAATTTTAAACTGTGTATAAAAACAACCAACTTACAGGCAAGCAGGACTTGCTTCAAGTCTTTGCTCCAATGTATACTGTATGACCTTGGACCCATGCCTCTACCTTTCTAAGCTTTAGTTTATAAACACATTAATTCACAGTATTACCTAATTCATCATTTATAGTGAGGTTAAATTAGGTGTTAAGTTTAACCCACTGTCAGGCACGTGAAAATGCTTATTAAATCTAAATATAGTTAATTGTATAATTAGTAGACATATTCTTTCTAGTGTGCTTGCAAATTTATTCTGTAAGCGTGAGGATACTCATGACCATCACTGATGCTTTAATACTGAGACTCCTGTAAAAATCTATAGGCCCATTAATTAAGCCTTAGTAAATAGTAGTTTGTTCTTGGAAGACAGGATGTTTTCTCAAATTTATGTCTCTCACTAACCCTAGCACAGGCTCCAGTGCATTATATGTGTCTTGTTTAATATCTGTTTATGATATCATCTTGTCACTCTGCTACGACTAAAGGAATACATCATTTTTCTTTTAAACTCGATTTCCAGTGGCAAGCTTCAACAAGTTCCACAACCCTTTACTTTAAAGTCTGGCGAGAGTAGTATAAATCACTATCCCAGGATGGAGTGTATGTGGCATGCCTGTATCTTGGCCGACTTATTAATAACAGCATTTTTTCCTATAGAGTCTCCACATAGCCTTAAAAGTTTTCAACAGAATGTTCCAGAAGGCCGTTACCAATGCATGAGAGGGATTGAAACCTCTTTCACAATCTTGATCTAATTTTCTTCATTATATTTATGTTGAAAGTGAAACCCAAGGAATTTAAGTGACTTTCCCATGAAAATCAAGATTTCTGGTTCCCTAGGTTTAGAATTATAAAATTGTGAAATTGTGGAGGGTGAGATATTAAAAGAAAGAGAAGTGGTATTTATTGATTACTTATGTTTTGTCAAGTCATGATATGTGTTATGTGAACTCACCTTCACATCACTCTAATTATAAAAGTTTTCTTTTTCATGATGGGGATACATGTAGGAAGCAGTAGTGCTGAGATCTGAGCCTCAAATCGTCAAAACTGTTTTTCCTTTATAATTTTTCTCCTTCAATCATGTAATTAAAACCCCTCAATTGACAAATAAGTGCTTCATTCCCAGAGCCCTAGGTTAAATGGTTTGTTCAAGTTTATAAATGCATCACGTCAGTGGCAGTGCTGGGTGCATTTCTGAGTAAGATACTGTTCATTTGCCAAACACAGTTGAAGTCTTCATCCTGATGTGTTTTTTTTTTTTAAAAAGGGAGACATAATACTTGGCCTCCACTGAAAATATTTACTTAAAATTAGAGGCGGGTTAAGTCAAGTAAGTTCCTGATAGATTGTCAAAAGAGTTTAGACTTGAAATCTCTTTATAGTAAGTTTACAGAGAATACTTCCAGTCACTTAATGCCTTTGGTGCTTCTTTTGATACCTCTGGAAATATGCTACATTAACTATGACATTTTATTCATTTTGTTCATATTCTTGGCTCAATTTGTCCAAAGCAGAATCTTTATTACAGTACATCTTAAAGAGGACAAGTCTTAGCAGACAGACTCCCTTATTAGGCAAACCAAGAGCACCACACAAAATGTACACACCTGTGCACACACGCAGGCACACACACACACACACACACTCCCCAGATAGGTCTGTGTTTCCTTTTGGAAAATGTTGTTTCAGTATAAAATGTATACTTTAAACACAGCTTCCCGTATTTAATTCATCTACCACCAAAGGGACACACTTTAAAGATAATGAATATCAATAGAGACTTCTGCAAAATGTTTACCTAGTGAATGGTAAATCACTCTGAGCTCTGGTAATTCCTCCAGTACACTTCCTATAGGAATCCCAGCACAATTAAGGGCAGATGAGGACTACAGCAGATCAGTTAATGTATTTCTTTGTCATTCTTACAATAATATTGAGTACTAAATGATAATAAGATATATCTAGTAAACCTTTCTGAAACTTTTACCCCTGTCATTTGATATTTTGGTGGGTGATCTCTAGCCAATCCCCCAAACCAGGAGATTTCAAGTTCAACAATGGCATTAGGAGGCAGTTACACCTGGTGGCAAATCATAGAAATTCTGGAGTCTGTCTTTTAACACCAAATTCTACTCTTTCTACTTGTCAGGTTGTCATATAAGGCAAATAAGTGTACCCATCTAGCCTTTATTTCTTCATTCTTGAAGTTGGGATAATAATAATGCTTAAGGAATGTTGCATTTTCCAAATGAAATAAGATAATCTTTTAAAGCATGTGACATAATGCCTTTCAACAATAAAGGTTCAATAAATGATTCCTAATTGTACCACAGGGCACTATCTCTAATGCTCAAAACAACTCCACAAGAGAAATCATTGTCCCCACCTTACAGATTTAAAAAACTGGGCCTCAAGGTGGTACTGTAATTGACAAACTATTAAGTGGTTAAATCAGTTCAGACTCTAAACTCTAGTCTATTCAGTTCCAAAGCTTATGTGTTTTCCACCCCACTAAGCATGACATTACTATAACATTCAAGAAGTGGTCATAGGAGGTAAATGAACCTGTTAGCAAGGCATCATTAGAAAGAACAGCTCAATTTCAACCCTGTCAAAACTCTGACCATTGTGTTTGGCAGACACGCTTCAGCTTCCAGATGGATAATTTTGAGCCAAACCACTAATCAGGTCAGTAGGTCAACCCAGAGGAAGTGTTTGCAGCTAATGTATCCTGGCAGGTCTATCAAAATGTGGTCATGCTCAAAATCTCGTGCTCTACAGGGCATTTCAAGGGCCTTTCAGAGCAGAGGCAAATGATAGAAAATGCCTGTCTTCAAAACCTCCCATACTAAGCCCACTTTCTTCATGCTTTGTGGAACAGAACTGCAGGCATCAGCCATATATTTGCACAAACCTTGAAGAGATAAGGCCCTGCCTCCTAAAGAACATTTTGGAGGATAGGTGTTCTTGCCATTTTGAGGCAAAGTGCACATCGGGATTTTACTCTGTAGAATAATATAAGGCATGCCCGTTATAGAGAGATAGTACAGAGGGAGAAAATAGCATGTATTTAGGACAGGGGCCAATATGGTGCTATTCCTGGCTCTTGTCACTTGTGACCTTGGGCCAGTTGTTTAACTCTCCTGAATTTCATATCATATGTAGCAATGATGGAACAATGCATACAGCATGGAGTTGCTGTGAGTAATCTAGAGAAAAAAAAAAGTTTAAAGCAATCGACACAGTTGGCATCACACAACTTCAGTTCATCTGCTTTCTCTTCACCATCTTGCAATTAAACTGCTGTACTCTGACATCTTAAAGATCTTCATATGATCATATATTGTACACAGTGTACTGCAGCTGATTTACTGAAACTGTGCTGGCAGGGTCTATAGGAGTCAGGAACACAGCAATGTATTGATTTGACTGTAAATTAATGGTTACCAAAACCAAATGGATCCTCAACAATCTAGCAACATTGCTTTGTTTATCTTCCCCTTATCTTACTGCTTTCTCATTCTCCATAACTATATTAAAACTTTTCCACTATCCTCAAAGGTCTAGTGTCTCCTTCTCCATCCCACTCTCCCTTCACCTTAAACATATGACCCAAAAGATGCCCTGAAAAATGTCTCTTAGTATCTGCACTTTTTTGGCAGCAAATATAAATATACTAAGAATTATTTACTGAACACAGTTTTTCTAAAAACAAATTTCAAGGGCGTACCACAGCTTCTGCAATGGAGTAGATGTTCAAGACATATATGCTAAGTGAATGAACAATGGTACATATATACAATGGAATATTACTCAGCCATAAAAAGGAATGAAATGGGGTCATTTATAGAGATGTGGATGGACCTAGAGTCTGTCATACAAAGTGAAGCAAGCCAGAAAGAGGAAAACAAATATCATATATTAACACATATATGTGGAATCTAGAGAAATGGTATAGATGAACCTAATTGTAGGGCAGGAATAGAGATGTAGACGTAGAAAACAGACATGTGGACACAGGAGGGGAAGGGGAGGTGGGACAAATAGGGAGATAAAGTTTTATATAAATGCACTACCATGTGTAAAATAAATAGCTAGTGGGAACCTGCTGTATAGCACAGGGAGCTCAGCTCGGTACTCGGTGATGACCTATATGGGGGGAGAGAGGGGGAGGGAGGTCGAAGAGGGAGGGGATATATAAGTATACATATAGCTGATTCACTTCATTGTACAGCAGAAACTAACACAAAATTGTAAAGCAATTTTACTCCAATTAAAAACAAAAATTTCAGGAGATTGCCTCAAGATGGCAGAGTAGAAGGACGTGCACTCACTCCCTGTTGTGAGAGCACCGGAATCACAGCTAACTGCTGAACAGTATTCAATAGGAAGACACTGGAACTCACCAAAAAATATACCCCACATCCAAAGACAAAGGAGAAGCTTCAATGAGACGGTAACAGGATGCAATCACAATAAAATCAAATCCCACATCTGCTGGGTGGGTGACTCACAAACTGGAGAACACTTATACCACAGAAGTCCACCCACTGGAGTGAAGGTTCTGAGCCCCACATCAGGCTTCCCAACCTGGGGTTCCAGCAACGGGAGGAGGAATTCCTACAGAATCAGACTTTGAAGGCTAGTGGGATTTGTTTACAGGAATTCAACAGTACTGGGGAAAACAGAAACTCCCCTACTGAAGTGCACACAGAAAGTAGTGTGCACATCAGGACACAGGGGGAAGAAGCAGTGAGCCCATAGGAGACTGAACCAGACGTACCTGCTAGTGTTGGAGGGTCTCCTTCAGAGGTGGGGGGTGGCTGGAGTCCCCCCATTAGCCCCACCAAAGAGCCTGTAGGTGCCAGTGCTGGGTCACCTCAAGCCAAACAACCAACAGGGAGGGAACTCAGCCCCACCCATCACCAGACAAGTGGATTAAACTTTTACTGAGCTCTGCCCACCAGAGCAACACCCAGCACTACCCACCACCAGACCCGCCCATCAGGTACCTGGCACAAGCATCTTAGATAGCCTCATCCACCAGAGGGCAGACAGGAGAAGCAAGAAGAACTAAAATCCCACAGCCTGTGGAATGAAAACCACATTCACAGAAAGATAGACAAAATGAAAAGGCAGAGGGCTATGTACCAGATGAAGGAACAAGATAAAACCCCAGAAAAACAACTAAATGAAGTGGAGATAGGCAACCTTCCAGAAAAAGAATAATGATAGTGAAGATGATCCAGGACCAAGGAAAAAGAATGGAGGCAAAGATCAAGAAGATTCAAGAAATGTTTAACAAAGACCTAGAAGAATTAAAGAACAAAGACCTAGAAGAATTAAAGAACAAACAAATAGAGAAGAACAATAAAATAACTGAAATGAAAACTACAATAGAAGGAATCAGTAGTAGAATAACTGAAGCAGAAGAACACATAAGTGACCTGGAAGACAGAATGATGGAATTCACTGCCACAGAACAGAATGAAGAAAAAAGAATGAAAAGAAATGAAGACAGACTAAGAGACCTCTGGGACAACATTAAATGCACCAACATTCGCATTATAGGAGTCCCAGAAGGAGAAGAGAGAGAGAAAGGACCCAAGAAAATATTTGGAAAGATTATAGTTTAAAACTTCCCTAACATGGGAAAAGAAATAGCCACCCATGTCCAGGAAGCTCAGAGAGTCCCAGGCAAGATGAACCCAAGGAGAAACACACTGAGACACATAGTAATCAAACTGACAAAAATTAAGGACAAAGAAAATTTATTAAAAGCAACAAGGGAAAAACGACAAATAACATACAAGGGAACTCCCATAAGGTTAACAGCTGACTTCTCAGCAGAAACTCTACAAGCCAGAAGGAAGTGGCACAATATATTTAAAGTGATGAAAGGGAAGAACCTACAACCAAGATTACTCTACCCGGCAAGGATCTCATTCAGATTCAATGGAGAAATCAAAAGCTTTATGTACAAGCAAAAGCTAAGAGAATTCAGCAGCACCAAATCTGCTCTGCAGCAAATGCTAAAGGAACTTCTCTATGTGGGAAACACAAGAGAAGAAAAGGATCTACAAAAACAAACCGAAAGCAATTAAGAAAATGGTAGTAGGAACATACATGTTGATCATTACCTTAAATGTGAATGGGTTAAATGCTCCAACCAAAAGACGTAGTCTCACTGAATGGATACAAAATCAAGACCCATATATATATGCTGTCTACAAGAGACCCACTTCAGACCTAGGGACACATACAGACTGAAAGTGAGGGGATGGAAAACGATATTCCATGCAAATGCAAATCAAAAAGAAAGCTGGAGTAGCAATACTCATATCAGATAAAATAGCTTTAAAATAAAGAATGTTACAAGAGACAAGGAAGGACACTACATAATGATCAAGGATCAATCCAAGAAGAAGAAATAAAAATTATAAATATATATGCACCCAAAATAGGAGCACCTCAATACATAAGGCAAATGCTAACAGCTATAAAAGAGGAAATTGACAATAACACAATAATATTGGGGGACTTAACACTTCACACACACCAGTGGACAGATCATACAGACAGAAAATTAATGAGGAAACACAAGCTTTAAATGACACAATAGACCAGATAGATTTAATTGATATTTATAGGACATTCCATCCGAAAATAGCACATTACACTTTCTTCTCAAGTGCACACGGCACATTCTTCAGGATAGATCACATCTTGGGTCACAAATCAAGCCTCGGTAAATTTAAGAAAATTGAAATCATACCAAGCATCTCTTCCAACCACATGCTATGAGATTAGAAATAAATTACAGGGAAGAAAATGTAAAAAACAAAAACACATGAAGGCTAAAAAACTACATTACTAAGTAACCAAGAGGTAACTGAAGAAATCAAAGAGGAAATCAAAAAATACCAAAAGACAAATGACAACAAAAACACGATGATCCAAAACCTATGGGATGCAGCAAAAGCGGTTCTGAGAAGGAATTTTATAGCAATACAGTCTACCTCAAGAAACAAGAAATATCTCAAATAAACAATCTAACCTTACACCTAAAGGAACTAGAGAAAGAAGAACAAACAAAACCCAAAGTTAGTAGAAGGAAAGAAATCATAAAGATCAGAGCAGAAATAAATGAAATAGAAACAGAAAAGCAATAGCAAAGATCAATAAAACTAAAAGATGGTTCTTTGAGAAGATAAACAAAATTGATAAACTTTAGCCAGACTCGCAAGAAAGAGAGGGAGAGCACTCAAATAAATAAAATTAGAAATGAAAAAATAGAAGTTACAACAGACACCACAGAAATACAAAGCATCCTAAGAGACTACTACAAGCAACTCTAGCCAATAAAGTGGACAACCTGGAAGAAATGGACAGTGCTTAGAAAGGTATAACCTTCCAAGACTGAACCAGGAAGAAATAGAAAATATGAACAGACCAATCACAAGTAATGAAATTGAAACTGTGGTTAAAAATCTTCCAACAATCAAAAGTCCAGGACCAGATGGCTTCACAGGGAATTCTATGAAACATTTAGAGAAGAACTAACACCCATCCTTCTCAAACTCTTCCAAAAAATTGTAGGAGAAGGAACAGTCTCAAACTCATTCTACAAGGCCACTAGCACCCTGATACCAAAACCAGGCAAACATACTACAGAAAAAGAAAATTACAGACCAATATCACTGATGACTATAGATGCAAGAATCCTCAACAACATACTAGCAAACAGAATCCAGCAACACATTAAAAGGATCATACACCATGGTTAAGTGGGATTTATCCCAGGGATGCAAGGATTCTTCAATATATGCAAACTAATCAATGTGATATAACATATTAACAAATTGAAGGATAAAAACCATATGATAATCTCAATAGATTCAGAAAAAGCTTTTGAGAAAATTCAGCACCCATTTATGATAAAAACTCTCCAGAAAGTGGGCCTAGAGGAAACCTACCACAACCTAATAAAGACTATATACGACAAACCCACAGCAAGCATCATTCTCAACGGTGACAAACTGAAAGCGTTTCCTCTAAGATTAGGAACAAGACAAGGATGTCCACGGCAGTCAGAGAAGAAAAAGAAATAAAGGGAATACAAGTTGGAAAAGAAGAAGTAAAACCGTCACTGTTTGCGGATGACATGATACTATACATAGATAATCCTAAAGATGCCACCAGAAAACTACTAGAGCTTATCAATGAATTTGGTAAAGTTGCAGGATACAAAATTAATATATACTAATGATGAATAATCTGAAAGAGAAATTAAGGAAACACTCCCATTCACCATTGCAACAAAAAGAGTAAAATATCTAGGAATAAACCTACCTAAGGAGGTAAAAGACATATACTCAGAAAACTATAAGACATTGATGAAAGAAATCAAAGATGACACAAACAGATCGAGAGATATACCATGTTCTTGGATTGGATGAATTAATATTGTGAAAATGGCTATACTACCCAAAGCAATCTACAGATTCAATGCAATCCCTATGAAATTATCAGGGGCAGTTCTTACAGAACTAGAACAAAAAATCTTAAAGTTTATATGGAGACACAAGAGACCCCTAGTGGCAAAGCAATCTTGAGGGAAAAAAATGGAGCTGGATGAATTAGATCCCTGGACTTCAGACTCTAGTACAAAGCTACAGTAATCAAGACAATATTGTACTGGAAGAAAAACAGAAATATAGATCAGTGGAACAGGATAGAAAGCCCAGAGATAAACCCATGTACCTATGGTCAACTAATCTATGGCAAAGGAGGCAGGGATATACAATGGAGAAAAGACTGTCTGTCTCTTCAGTAAGTGGTGCTGGGGAAACTGGTCAGCTACATGTAAAAGAATGAAATTAGAACACTCCCTTACACCATACACAAAAATAAACTCAAAATGTATTGAAGACCTAAATGTAAGACCAGACACTACCAAACTCTTCGAGGAAAACATAGAAAGAACACTCTTTGACATAAATCACAGCAATATCTTTTTTATCCACCTCCTAGAGTAATGGAAATAACAACAAAAATAAACAAATGGGATCTAATGAAACTCTAAACCTTTTGCACAGCAAAGGAGACTATAAACAAAGCAAAAAAGACAACCCTCAGAATGGGAGAAAATATTTGCAAACGAATCAACGGACAAAGGATTAATCTCCAAAATATATAAACAGCAAATGCAGCTCAATATTAAAAAAACAAACAAACCAATCAAAAAATGGGCAGAAGACCTAGCTAGGCATTTCTCCAAAGAAGACATACAGATGGCCAAGAGGCACATGAAAAGATGCTCAACAACACTAATTATTAGAGAAATGCAAATGAACACTACAATGAGGTATCACCTCACCCCGGTTAGAATGGGCATCATCAGAAAATCTACAAACCACAAATGCTGGAGAGGGTGTGGAGAAAAGGTAACCCTCCTACACTGTTGGTGGGAATATAAATTGATACAGCTACTCTGGAGAACATTATGGAGGGTTTTTAAAAAACTAAAAATAGAATTGTCATATGACCCAGCAATCCCACGACTGGGCATATACACAGAGAAAACCATAATTCAAAAAGACACATGCACCCCAATGTTCATTGCAGCACTATTTTCAATAACCAGGTCATGGAAGCAACCTAAATGCCCATCAAAAGACAAATGGATAAAGAAGATGTGCTACATATATAAAATGAAATATTACTCAGCCATAAAAGGGACGAAATTGGTCATTTGCAGAGACGTGGATGTACCTAGAGACTGTCCTACAGAGTGAACTAAGTCAGAAAGAGAAAAACACATATCGTATATTAATGCATATATGTGGAATCTAGAAAACTGGTACAGATGATCCAGTTTTCAAGGCAGAAATAGAGACACTGATGTAGAGAACAAAAGTATGGACAGAAATGGGGGAAAGTGGGGTGCGGCTTGGTGGTGGTGGGATGAATGGGGAGATTGGAATTGGCATACATACATTATAATATGTATAAAATAGATAACTAATAAGAGCGTGCTCTATAAAAATATTAATTAAAAAAGTAATTCATGAGCTCCATATTTAAAAAAATAAATATAATAAAATTAGTATTTAAAAGAAGTTTCACATATAATAAGCTAGATGGATTGAAACAACAGGAAGTTTTAAATTTGTTTTGAGAATAACACCTCCTTATAATCTGTCTGTTCTTTACACAATATGGGGTATTTTAGTTCTATGATAATTCCTAAGTATTCTGTGATGTAGGCAGGTCAGAGATTTTGATCTCAGGTAAATGACAGTTCAGAGACCATAGATAACTTTTCAGAGAGAATTAATCAGCTGGGATTAAGGTCTTCCTTTCCCAATTAATTTTTTTTTTCTGTATACTACATGGTATTACATATGCCTATCTTGAAGAACAATGCCTATACTCAGAAAGCCCAGAGCTGTCCAATACTGAATGCTTATGTAATATTTATAGATAGCAAAGGTCTGATCCCTGTATACTGTGTTCTGGGTTTGTTCAGTCTAACAGGTATGCCAGTAGTGCTCACCTTTCATTGTTCAAGGTTCAGTGATTTGGAAATGACTTCTCTTAAAGCAGGTATCATCATACTGTCCTGGATACTCTATCATTTGGGTATACTGCTGTTAGGCCCACAACTAGTAGACTTTAAATGTCTGGGACTGAAGGCCTATTCACGTAGACTTTGGATAATATTTCCTAGATAGTAACTGTTATCTCATTCTCTTCTGTATGGTACTTTCTTTGTTTATAGTTATGGGCTTTCCTAAATTGGAAAGATTCCGTAAAAAGAGTGCTTAGTTTGTTTTCAGTGGTTTTAATGTCAACCACATTCCTCTCTAGTACTTGTGTTTTCGTAACATCAGGGGAAATTAAAATGTGATCTTTTTACACAAGAAAATATTGTTGCATTTGGCAGCAGCAATATTATATGAAAAGGTGAGATTTAGAGAGCCTGCAACTTTTTGCTCTGTGGCCTTAAGATGAGTCTTATAATCTCTGTCTGTGAAGTATGACTAGTAATTACCTATCTCACCTGATTATTGTGGGTGTGTAAGAAGGCAGTGTATATGAAAGTGATGAAGATAGTTATGTTATGCTCATTACTATCTTAAAGTTACTAATTCCTACTGAGTATATTTCTCTATTCTTCTATCTCCAGCTAGTTATTTGTATGCAAAAATGAATGTTTTATTCCTAAGAATAAAAAGATCTTAAAAGTACCTGAAAGTCTAGAAAATTGAGCCAGAAATAATTTAAGAAATGGAGACTTTTTAATCAATACCTTCAACTTTTACAAGACACACACACACACACACACACACACACTCACCATTGCAATTTTGTCACATTCTTCTCTTTAATTTGGTTTGTATTCCTAAGTGTGCAGTGTGAAATCTGAAGAAGGTTTGATCATGCTAACTACAGAATTGTACAAACACAGTGCCATTCAGATGAAAGAAAGAGGGGGACAGAAAAGAGAAATAGCATTATTTAGATCTGTTCTGTGCCATTTAGTAATTCAAAGAAAGCCAAAAGAAATCTGTACCATAGGCATTTCCCTGTTACTTTAGAAGTAGAGACTGTGGAAGCTTATCAAGCTTAAGTAAGCAGACAAAGAGCACGCAGCTATTAAATTGTGGTTTCAGAATTCAAAGTAACTCACATCAGACTGAATTCCAACCTTTTTATTTGCATGATGCATGATAAATCCTACTAACATTTTCTAATTTATTTAGCTTTTACCCACAGGCAGAGGCATTATCGAGTGTTAAATATGAAATGTGCACAGTAATCCTTCTCCAGCTACTCCCCTTTGTTTTATGTCCTCCACAGGTCTCCAATTTCTTGCTTCCCTTTCTTTGAAAGCCCACTTATCTTGGCTTTCTTGATTAAAAGCCATTAACTTTTCTCTTGGTGATAATCTGAGCTGCAATTTGGTGGTACCTCCACTCCTGCCTGTGACCCATAGGATCTCCATATCCCTACTGGCCATTCTGGCCACTTACTGACCATTGGGCCTCAGTAAGGAAAATCAGCCTAATTTCACCATGTAGTCATCTTTTGATTGTAGAAATCAGTGAACATATCAGACTTTTGTCCAGAACAAAGGGTTATTGTGGCAACTAAGTCCTTTATACTGAGTTGTAGATGGCTCCCTCTTGAGGGTTAACATCTGCTTTTTAAAAAAGGCTTTTTAAACAAGGTTCTACTGTATAGCACAGGGAACCATATTTAATATCCTGTAATAAGCCATAATGGAAAAGAATATGAAAAAGAAAATATATATGAATATGTATGTGTGTGTATATATATATATGAATCATATATGTATGTGTGTGTGTTTATGTATATCTGAATCACTTTTCCATATACCAGAAACTAACACAACATTGTAAATCAACTCTACTTAAAGCGTTTTAAATCCTTGCCTGGGACATTGGGTTATCTTTACAACCATTTTATACTATTAGATTTCTATTTCAATGTTGGATGGACTGGATAGTCACTACGGATTCTTATCATTTGCAAGCTAGAGAGGCCTTATAGGTGTAACCCATTATTTCCCAGTCCACATTAGCCTGCAGGAGGCTCGACTGACTTTATTACAACTACACTTCAGATGGAAGGAGTAAAGACAATGAAAGGAAAAGGAAAGTACAATAAGCTGATTAACAGTGTATGTCTCTGCAGAGGGGGCTAAAGAAGAATCAGTTATGGGGACAGATTTTCATGACTGGCCCAAATTTAGGAAATAATCACCAGTCCTACCTCTCATTAGACAAATAAAACTACAGAAACTCAAATGCCTTCTTAAATCACATAACATTGCTGGAAGGGGCGACTCCTTCCTCCCCCTTCCCTCCGCCTTTTTTCTTTTCCGTTCCCCTCCCCCTCTCTTCCCCGTCCCCGATGACCAGATCCTGAGGAGGCAGCTGCAGTGGCAAATGCTGAGTTCTCGGTGAAGGTTTTTCATTTCTCCCATCCCCTTCCCTTCCCACCCCATCCATTAATATTATTCTTTCGAAGATTCTTCATTGTCATGCTGCCAAAGTGAAGAGTGAGATTGCAGAAGGCAGTACTTCTCATTTCAGTGCTTCTTCTGGCGGAGGAGGAAGCCGGGGTGCACCTCAGCACTATCTCAAGACTGCTGGCAACAGTGAGTTCCTGGGGAAATCCCCAGGGCAAAAACACGCAGAAATGGATTCCTGCAGGAAACACTAGGCGAGGTGACAACTCCGTAGCAAACAACTATGCAAATGAAAGAGAACGACATGATGCAATCTTCAGGAAAGTAAGAGGCATACTAAGTAAGCTTACTCCTGAGAAGTTTGACAAGCTTTGCCTTGAGCTCCTCATTGTGGGTGTAGAGTCTAAACTCATCCTTAAAGGGATCATACTGCTGATTGTGGACAAAGCCCAAAGTATAGCTCACTGTATGCTCAGCTATGTCTGCGATTGGCAGAAGATGAACCAAACTTCGATGGCCCAGCAGCAGAGGGTCAACCAGGACAAAAGCAAAGCACAACATTCAGACGCCTCTGAATTTCCAAATTACAAGATGAATTTGAAAACCGAACCAGAAATGTTGATATCTATGATAAGCGTGAAAATCCCCTCCTCCCCGAGGAGGAGGAACAGAGAGCCATTACTAAGATCAAGATGTTGGGGAACATCAGATTCGTTGGAGAACTTGGAAAGCTTGATCTTATTTATGAATCTATCCTTCCAAAACACTTTTGGAAAAAAAGAAGAGACTCCAACTCAAAGATATGGAAGAGGATTTGGAGTGCCTCTGTCAGATAATGAGGACAGTGGGACCTAGATTAGACAAAGAAAGAGCCAAGTCCTTAATGGATCAGTACTTTGCCCAAATGTGCTCCTTGATGTTAAGTAAGGAATTGCTGGTGAGGATTCGTTTCCTGCTGCAGCATACCATAGAGTTGAAAGAACACCATTGGATTCCTCGCAAGGCTTTTCTTGACAATGGACCAAAGATGATCAATCAAATCCATCAAGATGCGGTAAAAGATCTAGGAGTGTTTATTCCTGCTCCTATGGCTCAAGGGATGAGAAGTGACTTCTTTCTGGAGGAACCGTTCATGCCACCCAGGATGACAATGGATAGGGACCCACTTGGAGGACTTGCTGATATGTTTGGACAAATGCCAGGTAGCAGAATTGGTACTGGTCCAGGAGTTATCCAGGATAGATTTTCACCCACTATGGGGCGTCATCGTTCAAATCAACTCTTCAGTGGCCATGGGGGACACATCATACCTCCCACACAATCACAGTTTGGGGAGATGGGAGGCAAGTTTATGAAAAGCCAGGGGCTAAGCCAGCTCTACCATAACCAGAGTCAGAGAGTTTTATCCCAGCTGCAAGGACAGTTGAAGGATATGCCACCTCAGTTTTCTAAGAAAGGACAGCTTAATGCAGATGAGATTAGCCTGAGGCCTGCTCAGTCTTTCCTAATGAATAAAAATCAAGTGCCAAAGCTTCAGCCCCAGATAACTATGATTCCTTCTAGTGCACAACCACCACACACTCAAACACCACCTCTGGGACAGACACCTCAGCTGGTCTCAAAACTAATCCACCACTTATTCAGGAAAAGCCTGCCAAGACCAGTAAAAAGCCACCACCACCAAAGGAAGAACTGCTTAAACTAACCAAAACTGTTGTAACCAAGTATCTGAATAGTGGAAATGCAAACGAAGCTGTCAATGGTGTAAGAGAGATGAGGGCTTCTGAACACTTTCTCCCTGAGATATTAAGCAAAGTAATCATCCTGTCACTAGATAGAAGCGATGAAGATAAAGAAAAAGCAAGTTCTTTGATCAGTTTACTCAAACAGGAAGGGATGGCCACAAGTGACAACTTCATGCAGTCTTTCCTGAGTGCATTGGACCAGTGCCCCAAACTGGAGATTGATATCCCCTTGGTGAAATCATATTTAGCACAGTTTGAAGCCCATGCTATCATTTGGGAGCTGGTGAGCATTTCAGAACTAGCTCAACCACTGGAAAGTGGCACCCATTTTCCTCTCTTCTTAGTTTGTCTTCAGCAATTAGCTAAATTATAAGATTGAGAGTGGTTAACAGAGCTTTTCCAACAAAGCAAGGTTAATATGCAGAAAATGCTCCCAGAAATTGATCAGAATAAGGACCACATGTTGGAGATCTTGGGAGGAAACGGACTGAGTTTCTTATTCCCACTCCTCAAATTGGAGAAAGCACTGTTAAAGCAAATAAAGTTGGATCATCTCCTCAAACCATATATAAGTGGATTAAAGATAACATCTCTCCCAAACTTCATGTAGGTAAAGGATTTGTGAACATCTTAGTGACTAGCTTCTTACAGTACCTTTCTAGTGAAGTAAACCCACCAGTGATGAAAGAGATTCTTCCTCTGCTCCTTCCAAAGAACAGAGCAGGAAAAACAACTGCTTCTTTCCTTCAAGCCAGTAATGCAGAAATTCCTTCATGATCACATTGATCTACAAGTCAGTGCCCTCTGTGCTCTTCAGGTGCACTGCTACAATAGCAACTTCCCAAAAGGCATGTTACTTTGCTTTTTTGTTCACTTCTATGACATGGAAATTATTGAAGAAGGTTTCTTGGCTTGGAAAGAAGATATAACCCAAGAGTTCCCAGGGAAAGGCAAGGCTTTGTTCCAGGTGGATCAGTGACTAACCTGGCTAGAAACTGCTGAAGAAGAAGAATCAGAGGAAGAAGCTGACTAAAAGAATCAACCAAAGCCTTAAATTGTGCAAAACATACCATTACTATGACGGAACTGCATTTGACCTAACCACTGCGAAAGTTCATTCTGCTGTAATGTTTGCACAATATTTAAAGCAGAAGCGTGTCAGTTAGGATTTCCTTCTGCATAAGTTTTTTTGCAGTGTAATGTCTTAATCATAGTCTACCATCAAATATTTTAGGAGTATCTTTAATATTTAGATAGTATATTAGCAACATGCAATAATTACATCATAAGTTCTCAAGCAGAGGCAGTCTATTGCAGGGACCTTCTTTGCTGCCAGTTATCATAGATTGTTTTAAGTTAGAAAACTGAATAGCAACACTGAATACTGTAGAAATGCACTTTGCTTAGTAATACTTGGGTTGTTGCAATATTTACTTATCCATTTGGTTGTTACAGAAAAATTCTTAACTGTAATTGATGATTGCTGCCGTAATAGTATATTGCCAGTATTTCTACCTCTAGTAATGGGTTTTATGTGCTAGATTTTAATATCCTTGAGCCTGAGCAAGTGCACAAGTCTTTTTAAAAGAAACATGGTTTACTTGCACAAAACTGATACATTTTGAGAGATTGTAAGTGCCCTTGAAGTGGTCTTTGTGAGTGTGAAACTAATGGTGAGAATTTGAATTGGTCCCTTGTATTATAGTATTGAAATTAAGTCTACTTAATTTATCAAGTCATGTTCATGCCCTGATTTTATATACTTGTATCTATCAATAAACATTGTGATACTTGAAAAAAAAAAACATTGGTGGAAAGGGAAATACTAAACTCTAGAAGTTATGGTTTACAGATGAGCAATATTACCACCTAGATACATTCACCAAGCAGTCTCATGTGGGCCTTAATTAAAGCTTAATTCTGCATTTCTTCTAGTAATTATATGTGCAGCCTGCTGTTAAATGAAGAATACTCTTTATTTTCCTGGACCTCTTAAGAATATTGCAGTCCAAGGTTGGGACTACAAATTAATACTAAGAGGTTTAATTACTAGAGCATATGCTATGACATTTATATGAAATAATAGACTGAGCATAACAAAATTTTTAAAAGTAGCACTATCATATGCCAGACACCCTCCTCAATCTGTCTGCCTTAATCCTCACAAAATTAGATTTAGTCGTACTGCTATGACTGTTACCAAAAGCCAGACCCTATGTAGAACTTATGATGTATTAGCCATTGTTCTAAGTACACACACACACACACACACACACACAAACATGCATGAATGTATGAAGTTGTTTAATTCTTATAGTCACTCTATGAGATAGGCGTTTTTATCCCTGTTATATAGATGAGGAAATAAAGGGTCAGAGGCACTAAATAATGATTATTCAATAGGTATTAATTAAATGTCTCCTCTTGTTGGATATTATGTAAGCACAAGGGATATAAGGATTAATATGAAAGAAGTGTTCCTGGAGCCTTCAGTCTAGTGAGGAATACAGATTTTAAACTGATAGCACCAAGAGTTATTACTCATTAGCATAGAATTTCTATAATGAAGAATTTTATAAGAGAGTATATGATATAGAGGTAAAATCTGATCTCCAGAAAGGGAAGCTTTTCTCTAAGCCATAATAGCAGATTAGAACAGCTTCCCAGGGAAAGGCGGAGGGAGGAGAGTGAAGACAGCAAGGGTTTGAACTGCACTGTCCAATGAAGGACATGAAAAACGGCTAGTGTAAATTTAGGTGTGCTGTAAGTCCAGTATACACAAAAACTTCTACATGTTATTATAAAAATAAAAGAAAATAAAATACCTTGTTCATACCTCCATTTTTATATAGACTATTTCTCAAATGTTAATGTTTTATATTATATTGGGTTAAATAAAAAATTACTATCAAAATTAACTTTACCTGTCTAATTTACATTTTTAGTGTGGCTACTAGAAAATTTGTAATTACACATCAGACTTGCTTTGTGGTTCATACTATGTATCTATTGGGCAGGATGACATAGGGTTTCAGACCAAAACAAATGCCAGAAGCTTGGAGGACTCATTGGTGAGAAGCAGACCTGTGAGGCTGCAGTAGGTTAACTATGATGTGGCAAAAGCTGAGGCTGGAGATAGAGGCAGGTTAAGGGCACACACCTAGGACTTTGGTGTCAGACACTAGGGTATTCTTGCTTCTTCATTCAACCAACAGCCAGGATTCTCGTCACTCTGAAAGCTCTGGGATACACAGATCCATGTTCCTGGAGTTTACATTCTTCAAATGAGCTGCTCAGAAAGAATGTACCAAAAACTGAAAATGAGAAAAATGATTCATCTCTGCCAATTCCCTGAATGAGCAAGATTTTTGGCCCAGGATGTGGCACTGGGAAAATAATATAGTTTGCTTTCTTACTGGTTACCCTACCCTCTCTCTTCTTTTTACTACCCTTCCTCTGTGGTTAACCATGTTCTCTTTTTTCCTGTTTTTCTTTTTTTTTTTTTCCTAGTGGCAATCTCCCATTAAGAAGATCCCTGGGCGTCCACTCTCATACCTCTTGTGCTAAACCCTACCACTTTCTGAAGGAGCTAATCCTATCTCAGTGCAATGTATATATTGTTCTAGGGCTTATTACATTCTTCTTTGAGTTTTAGTTGTATTCCCCCCGCCCCCGGGATAAAGCAAGGTAATTTACTGAAGCAGAAGTGATACTAAATGACTTTTACAGTTACTGCCATAACTAACTGAATAAATAAAAAGAGAAAAGGAAACACCAAAGAAATACAATCAAAATTTTTTGTAACATGTATAATATTGGTCATCTTGTATTTATAAGCACCAAAATCTATTTTAAAAGAGAGTGTGTGCACATGGCGTGTGCATGCATGTGTGTGTGTCTGTATGAGACTCTCATCATGTGTGTGTCTGTCTGTAAGACCATCATCTAGGCCAGAGTTGAGATGTCAGTGTGGACAGCTGTACTTTTCTCTCTCATTCACAGTAACTAAAGTGTGTTTGTTGTATTTTAAAGAAAATTTCTGTTGGAACCCCCCTCTCTGAGTACATGGTAGCTAAAGTGACCTGTGTCATTTTTATTGGTATGTGTCTACTATTTTAATGGAAGCCTAGTTAAAGATTAACTAGCTAATCTTTATGATGATAGAATTTATTTGCTTTGAATTTTCATGAGATTTATTGCGGGGCTTCCTATTTCTCTCCTACAAGAGATTTGGATGGTCCTTTTACCCACCCTCTCTCTCCTGTTCTCAGTTTTTTGCTTATTAAAAGAATATTTAATGGCTGTAATTCTACCACATACCCTGAACATGGCCCTGAGACTGTAAAATTCAATCTACCCAGGAAGAAAGTATGTAAACGTAAGCTGTAGCTGCCATAGCTATGTTGAAGAAGCATGGATGTGGTTTACAGGTGATAAAAAGCATAATCCATGAAAGAGGTATTGTTTCAGATGATTCTTGACAAAAACTTGCCTTTAAAATGATGGAAAGAAATCCCAGATAGAAAAATCGGAACAGCAAAATTTTAGGATAGTGACAAAAAGTCACATTCCAGAAAGCACAAGTAATTTGGGGTAGCTGGAATGTAGGCTATAAGGACATTAGCATATTGGAAATTAAGTTGGAGAAGTGGGCAGAGGTTCAGTTAATGTCATGTTAAATAATTTAGGCTTTATCCTGTAGACAGAAAGACACTAAAGACATTTTTCAACAAAATGGTATGTAAGTAGCTTTGTGTTTGAGAAAGAACATCCTTGCAGTAATATAGAGGTTACTTCCTATGTGTGCTACCTTGTTCATTTATATTTAAAAATTCTGAAAGAATGAGACCTCCTGTTTCAGTTTCTTTCTTCCCAAGGAACTCAGTATAGTCCTCAGCAAATAATAGGAACTTATGCATCTTTATTGAAAAGAAGTGAATATTATTGGAGCATGTTTCTTTAAGTAGAACATAAGCTTTGGCACAACACAAACCTAAGTTAACAGCCTAATTCTACTTCTTACTAGTTGTGTATCATTATTGAGCCTCAGTTTCTTCATCTGTCAGAATGGGAATGAAAATATCAAGTACAAATATTACTGAGAAATTTGCTTGGTGCATAGACATTCCTCAGTCAGATTTTGTGTTTATACCTTGGTATATACAACGACTGTCGTGTATTCTTAAATTATTCCTCTCCCAGAGTGTATCTTCAAAACAAACTGAATGAAATGATGTTAGATTAGATCGCCATAAAAACAAAACAGCCAACTACTACTGAAAAGAATTTATTTTAAACTTTATTAGTACAATATGTCAGCTACAGAAAAGAAAGAGAAGATTTTAGTGAAACCACTTTAAATTCTAAACAACACATATCAAAAGTTTAGAGCAAGAATCAAAGCCTAGCTACACATTGGGTCTTAAGCACATTCTAACTGACCCTGAACAAAAATCCAAATTCTATTCTGCACAGATGGCAGAAAGCAATATTCCTGTGCTGCCAAAAATATGTGTGGGCTGAGAGAAGCTCTAGATGACTTATTAAAATTGTTCTTGGACTTCCCTGGTGGCGCAGTGGTTGAGAGTCCGCCTGCCAATGCAGGGGACACGGATTCGTGCCCCGGTCCGGGAAGATCCCACGTGCCACGGAGCAGCTGGGCCCGTGAGCCATGGCCGCTGACCCTGCGCGTCCGGAGCCTGTGCTCCGCAACGGGAGAGGCCACAACAGTGAGAGGCCCGCGTACCGCAAAAAAAAAAAAAAAAAAAAAAAAATTGTTCTTTTAGCATCACCTTTGATGAGGGCTTCAAGACATTTCAAAGTAAATGAAAAGCTCAATGACCTATAGAATGCAAAATGAATATAGGATGCTGTTGCTTTGACGGGATGTATTCCCAATGTGGAATAAGATTTCAAATTGGAGTACTATGTAGAGACAAAAACACCAACTGAAACTGCTAACAAAGTTTATAATCTGAGCTGGGGAGATAAAAGGGTGGAAAGTCTTCCAAATAGTTGCATTTAGCATTGGGTGCAGCCCAGTTTTCATTCCAAGTTCTTCCTTGGGAATGTACAGTTACTCCTGGGGAAGTCTCCATCAAAATTTTCTCAACACACATTTAGCTCTGGCTAAATCCAGATTTACTGCCCTCTGGGACCTAGTTCCTCTGGTTTGCCAATCCAAGTGATGCTTTTTCAACCCTTGTATTGGCTGAATTATTTTAAAAGGTTTAAATGATAGTTTGAAGTTCCTTTTTTTTTTTTTTTTTTTTAAATTAGCTCACTGTGCCTGTGGACCAGATGGCAGTGAATGCTGCTGCTGTTAATTTAAATAAATAAAAATAAGAGGTCAGGCAGATTTTCAAATGTTCTGTGTGAAGCAAAGAACAACATGCATCCCCCAACTTCTTTTCTTTCTTGTCTTTTTCTTTAAAATGTTCAACTTCAATGGAAAATTCAATCAGCATATCTCTGATTCCTTTATACTTAACACATCAGAATGTTTTTTAAATGCTAGTTGATATCAAAGATACATTATGAAGATTTGTGTAGGTAGTTTCCAGCCTTTGGTTTTAGAAAGAGAAAAGTTGCATTTATGTTAAATGAATCTAAAAAGGTTGATTTTGGTGCTACGCTTGAACTCCACAAATGATAACCTCCAATCTCAGGAAAATATATTTCTCCATAGACATTGTTATAATATGCAGTTTTATGAGGCATAATATCCTCATGCACACTCTCCTTTGTCATAAAAGTAAAAGGGTAACAAGTGGGTGTTTGAAAAGGGTAAAATTATTGAAACAGTAGAAATGACTCTGGGCATAAAAATAATTGTTGAAAAAATAAGTGTTTAACTTGGATGGTTTTAGCATTTGTAGCAATTAATACTTATGTATATCCATGAATTAAGAATCTATACACATTAAGGATTGGGATGGACAGGAACAAATAGAGACCAGAAAGTTTTGTTTGAAATGCCATTATTAAGGTCAGTTAATCTCCCTGTAACAGTAATATATGTTTAGGTATGCCCAAGTAACAAAGAACCCCTCAAATCTCAGTTATTAGCTTTAGTTGTGGGGATTAAAATAAGGGTCCTATTCATTGTGGCAATTCAGGGATCCAGGCTGAAAGACATTTTATCTAAGTGTACTTCTACATTAACCACAGCGGTACAAAGGCAATCTGATGAATTGTGGCCTCCCTCTTTAAATTTTCATCCAGGAGTGACATATCACTTCATCTCTCATTTCTTAGAAAAAAAAACAAGTCACATTCCCACACCCAATTTCAAAGAGAATAGGAAAATTCAATCCAACATTTGCCTAGACTGCTAAGAGCCTGAAGTATTTGGTCAATTCCACTTAGGTCTACTGCTCTAACCAAAGAAGCCAGGAATGCAAGACCCAGAGAGTGTGTCACCAACGTTCTTAGAAGCCACCTCAAATCAAAATTTAGGAAGCTATTTCACATCAAAAAGAACAGGGTTGAAGCCATTAAAGTGAGAGTAAAATATGAAACAGTTGAAACAAAATGGAAGGAGATTGGTGAATTTTGGTGACTGTCTTACATAGAGAGGGATCTTCTTTAACTCTAAAATAGTCCTAACTCATTGTATTAAGATTAGTCTGTGTATCTTAAAAGTACAAGGTCAAAGCTGGTAACAAATCTGAGAGACTGTGAATCACCAACAAACTCTTCTCACTTAGTATTTGATAGTTGTATTTGTGTCATTCAATGGATTGAATTTAATTCACTATATGACTGTGCTTTAACAACTTTAAAAACAACAACAAAACCTTTTCCTTTCTAACCTATATGGTGTGCAGTTGCTAAAACTTGACTACAGATATGATGAAGTCAAGTCTTTTTCTCCTTGGATTGAGGTATTCCCATAAGAACCTCTGTTTTCCAGATGTATTTTCTCATTTTGAAGATTCTTCTATATCTAAAACCTTCATTCTTCTTTTGGCACATTTGAAGCCCATTTGTGCTCTTCAATAAGCCACAGTGGAAAGATTCTAGGGTTCAGGGTCAAACAACAGGAATTTGAGTGCCAACTATGCAGTTTTAACTATGAGTCACCCTAGCATTGCCTTAGTTTTATCATCTGCACAATGAGGATAATGTTACTTATTTTGCATTGTTTTATAAACATAAAATACTATTTTAAAAAACATGGCTTAAAATTCAAAAGGTAATAGACATGGATTAAATATTTATTTCCTGGACAAACTTTAATGGCAATATTATTTTAAGGGAGGCTGTATACCATAGTATTTAAAAGTAGAAATAAACTACCTTTGTTTAAAATTTGTATGGAAAAACAAAAGACCCTGAATAGCCAAGACAATCTTGAGAAAGAAGAACAGAGCTGGAGGAATAACAGTCCCTGGCTTCAGACTATACTATAAAGCTACAGTAATCAAAACAGTTTGGTACTGGCACAAAAACAGACACATAATTCAGTGGAACAGAATAGAGAGCCCAGAAATATACCCACACACTTATGGTCAATTAATCTATGGACAGATGAGGGAAGAATATACAATAGAGAAAAGACAGTCTCTTCAATAAATGATGCTGGGAAAACGGGATGGCTACATGTAAAAGACTGAAATTAGAACATCCTCTAACACCATATACAAAAATAAACTCAAAATGGATTTAAGATAAAGTAAAGATATAAATGTAAGACCAGATACCATAAAAATCCTAGAGGAAAACAGGTGGAACACTCTTTGACATATTGACATTGCTAAATCATAGCAGTATTTTTTTGGATCCATTTCCTAAAACAAAGGAAATAAAAGCAAAAATAAACAAATGGGACCTAATTAAACGTAAAAACTTTTGCACAGCAAAGGAAACCATTGACAAAATGAAAAGAAAACCTACTAAATTGGAGAAAATATTTGCAAATGATATGACTGATCAGGGGTTAATATCCAACATATATAAACAGATCACACAACTCAAAATCAAAAAACAACAAACAACTCAATTAAAAAATGGGCAGAACTGAATAGACATTTTTCCAAAAAGGAAATGCAGATGGCTAACAGGCATATGAAGAGATGTTCAACATCATCAGGGAAATGCAAATCAGAACCACAATGAGATATCACCTCACACCTGTCATGATGGCTAGCATCAAAAAGAACACAAATAACAAATGTTGGCGAGAATGTGGAGAAAAGGGAATCCTCATACACTGTTGATTAGACTGTAAATTGGTGCAGCCACTGTTAAAAACAGTATGGAGGGTTCTCAAAGAACTAAAAATAGAACTCTTTGATATATATATATGAAAAAAACAGCAATTCCACTCCTTGGTATATATCTGAAAAAAACAAGAACACTAATTTGAAAAGTTCCATGCACCCTGATGTTCATAGCAACATTATTTACAATTCCCAAGATATGGAAGCAACCTAAGTGTCCATCAACAGATGAATAGATAAAGAAGATGTGATTGAGATACATACATACATATATATATATATATATATATATATATATATATATATATATATATATCTCACAATGGAATACCACTCAACTTAAAAAAGATAGAAATTTTGCCATTAGCACCACATGAATGGACTTGCAGGGCATTATGCTAAGTGCAACAAGTCAGAGAAAGACAAATACTGTATGATATCACTGATGTGTGGAATCTTAATAAAATACAACAAACTAGTGAATATAACAGAATAAGGAAACTCACCAATACAGAGAACAAAGTAGTGGTTACCAGTGGGGAGAGGGAAGAGTGAGGAGCAATATGGGGTAGGGTAGGAAGATATAAACTATTAGGTATATAATAAGCTACAGGGATATACTGCACAACACAGGGAATATAGAAAATATTGTATAATATCTATAAATGGAGTATAACCTTTAAAAATTGTGACTCACTATATTGTACACATGTAACATATAATATTGTATATCAACTTGTATATTTAAATTAAAAAATTAAAATAAAAACCAAACCTACATCAACCACTGTGTAACCTTTGGCAAGTCATCTTTGAGATGACTTGAGATACATCTTTCCCATCAGTTAAATTGGAATGATGATAAGAATGCCAACTTCATGGTATTGATGTAAAATTAAAGGCAGTAATCTCCCAAAAATTAGCTTTATGCCTGGCAGACAGTGAGTACTCAAAACACGTTAGGTATTATTACGGAGTTCAACATGTGAAAATGCTTTGTAAGCTATCATATGATGCAAATGTTAGTTAGAACATCATTATTCTTATTAGTGTCATATTTCATTTTCTTGAAAGGAATCATAATAACACTATCATGCTCCATAGATTACTGATAGTTACTCAAATTAATGTGCCCAAATGATAATAACTTTGTCATTGATACACTAACTGTTAGAGAAGGAAAGAAACTGTCAGTGGTTTTCAGTGTATTTTTGGAAGTGGAAATATTTTTGCTTTTCCCCAAATGGACCAAATAGAAAATCTTAAAAAAAAAAATTAAATCTGAAATTGTATGTGGTGGGTTGGTTTTGGAATAATGCCTTAGTCCTTTCTGTTTTGAACAGTTTATTATTTATACTCTATATCATATTCTTTATTCTTACCTTTGTTTTCCTGAATCACTTATATGCTGATTAATATAAACCATGTTTTAACTCAAATGAGTTAATAGAGCTGAGAAATTATACAATATAACTATTTTAATATCAAATTAAAGGCTAACCTTAAAACAGAAATCTTGAAGACATACAGAGCCTGTTCTGTTTCTCTATCTCTTGGTCTGCCTGTTTCTCTCAGTCACTTCCTTACTCACAAATATAGACACATATGCTTTCCCTTTTCACAAAAAAGCTGGTCCTATCAGCAATAATATTAAAAAAGCTTGAACATTCCATACATTTTATCAAATATGAATAATCTATTATTATGTTTGAAGAAGTCACATTTTAATTTTAGATAATTCATACCAATTAAATACACAGCACTTCAGACTGAAAACCAGGGGTAGGCTTGCAGATAAGGATTCTAGCCTGGAAAATCTTACAGTTCGGTAGGAAAGATAGGCAAGAATACAACTAAGTTTAAAAGAAGCCAGTGCAGTACGCATTCCAAATGGGGTTTGAAGCAAATTGCCATGTGTTCAGGGTAGGAAGAGTGATTAATTCAGGATGGAGGCATCAGGAAAGGTTCACAAATGCATTCCATCATCATTTGTGTGGTGTGGGTCGGGGAGCGCAGGATCATTTTAGGTTCTTTATTTTTGACTTCCAACCAGGCTCTAATGAATTTCCAAGGGACTCTCCCCTTGGATCAGCTCTTCCCTCGAAAGAACAACGTCCATCCCCACCTCCCAACCTTTTAATCGTTCATGCATTGATCGCTGAGAAAGCTTTTGTCAAATGATGAGTAATTACTCATTTCCCTACATTTCCTGGGTACTGGGTATTTCAAGTGACATTTTCTGTACATCAGGGATTTAAATCAAGACACAAACCATATTTTTGAAAAGTGGCTATCTTTTGTTTCTTTGTTTTACATTCAAACCATTTCTCTGGGCAGTATTTGTTCCATTGTTTCATTAATGTGTGGACAAAAGTTTTAATGATCTAATCAAATCAATGTGTCATTTATCAGAAAGAAGGAAAATGTGTGTGTGTGTGTGTGTGTGTGTGTGTGTGTGTTTAAGCACAATGTTTTGTACTACCAGGTTTGTAGGGGAGGTAGATATGCAAACAATGAAATAAATAACCTACAGCAAAGCAAAATATGAATTGAGCTCAGATAAAAAAGGGACAGTCTTCAACTATTTGGGGTGAGATTTTTTCTTCTCTCTCCTGCCCCATCCTACCCCAGACATGGAGAACACTTTAAACCTATAGACTATAGAGTTTGTAAACAAGCAATGTTCATTCAAAGCCTATTGTTTAAATAAAAGTTGTCATGTCTGCTCTTATATTTTGCAACTGCTGGGAAGGCATTTGAATTCAGTTAGTCTTCAGAGAATCTAAATTTACATTGTTATAGTTGTAAATATACCAGAGTCCATTGGATGGTATATTTCCCTTTACTCTTCCTAGTCAGCTGCCCCTTCATACGTCTTCTTCCTCTGGACACCCAGAAATGCCTAGGTTCCTTTTCTTCCTCCTCCTCTGGATTTCCTCCCTTTCTCCCTTTAGGGCCTAGCTTTATTGTCCTACTTTGTACATGAGCTAGTAAGTTCCATTTCATGCCACTGCTACTTTGGTTGGAGATAGTGGAGCCTTCACCATGGAGTCTCTAAGACACTCTACTTCACTCCATACACAGCATAAGTTCAACCAATTATTGTGCTTAGATGTTATCTTCCCAACCAAGAGTGAAAATGGAGGGATTCCAAGGGCTGGAGACAGAGAACTTCTATCTATCCTACCAGATTTGCATACATTCTACAAGATATTGGAGATCCATGAAAATTATGTTTTCAGGAATTGTAATACCATGAGAAAAAGCTTATATTATAATATTAAATTTAAATAGCAGGATACAAAAATTGTGTACAAAGTAGAACACAAGAATTATAGAAACATTGGTCAAAGACAAAATAAGAAAGAAAAGAAATGAAAAAAAAGGACAAGTAAAATACAAGATGCTATGAGTATTTGTTTGGTACTATGGCACTATGGTAAAAACTATGGGTGCCTTTTTTTCTGCCTTTTTTTTTCTTTCTGTATCTCTCTCTCTCTCTCTGATATTCATTAATCACAATGCCTATATAAGTAATAGCATTATTGAAGAAACACAATCTGTTAACAATATACATTCTTCATTTTATAAGCAAATGCATACATTAATTAATGATGTATTAAGAATACATAACTCTTTCTGGTTTCATTAGATTGACATGTGATAACACTATTTGTTTAAAATGTTTCTTAGTTTTTTTAACACATGTGAAACATGCACACACTAGAGCTTCCTTCTAAGTGATAATTACAGAAGAAAGTCAACTTGCATTGTATGAATTGTATAAAAATAGATTGCTGAGAAGGTTAAAACATTAACCAGGTATTATCAATACAGTGCTGATTAATTATTTGTACTTTGGGGAGTAAAATCACTATGTCAACCTGTAAAGGAAGGAGAATAACGATTTGAGGAGTGATTTAAAACATGACTCATGTAGTAGAAGGCAAGAATTCCTTCTGTTTTTTTTTCTTAAATTCATCTCCCTCCAGTGCCACAATACTTCTGACTAGAAAGGCTTAAAAATCTTCTTTTTAAAGGTAAGAAGGGGAGAAAAATCCTTCTACAGAATTGTACTTTCCAAGTTTTCATTTGCGCGATGCTTTCCTTCCCCTTGATATTATGTGTTGAGAACAACTGAATTATGACCTTGGCTTCCAGTCAGATCCTGTTGAGTCACAGAAGATAAATTGATGAGCAGTGCTAAAGTTAAGGCTCATAATTCAGTTGTCCAAAGTACATCCCACAAAAGCAGTTTGTATGAGCAATAAAAAATGGGGGAAAACTGCTAGGAATGGTCCCTTTTCCATTTTGTTTTGGTTCTTGGAGAGAGTTTTGCCCAATAAATGTGTTTTGCATTCTTCAAATTTAATGCCTTTTGAGCCAAATCTAGAAAATGACTGGGTTTCCAAATTTGATGGTTTATCATCTATAGAAAAATTCAGGTTTCTTAAAAAAAGTAAAGGATGCTTTCATGCAGTAACACAGCAATATCAGGCCCAGAATTTGTGCAGGGAATTCTGACTTCTCACCTGTATATGTCATTCACCCATAAAATCTTAAATTTATGCAACTCCATGCATTGAATATATTTTATATGCAGGATTAAATGATATGTTTAATGTGTGTTTTATTGGCTAATCTATAAACTTCAACATCTTTAGTGTTCACTTTTGTGTCTCATGTTAAGCAGAGGGCCTAGCACATAGTCTAAGCACATAATCAATATCCAGTAATTTGAGTATTAACTACAATACTCCATAAGTATTATTTATAGAGTTTCTACTATGTATCGGGCACTGTGATTGTCATATAGGAACAATAACAGCAGCAAAAACAAACAATTAGCTTTTATTGAATTGTTAATATGTGCTGAGAATTATGTCAGGTACTTCATACTCGTTTAATTTCCAAAATAAGTTTAAAAGATCGGGGTCATCACTTTTTGTATTTTACAGATAAAGATGTTGAGGGTAAGGCAGGTTAGATAATTTTCCTAAATTGCAGAGCTAAAAGGCAGAATTAGAATCTTACACAACACTGACTTTGCATGCATCACCTTATTCAGTCATTACAATAAGTACACAGGTAGATATTATTACACACTTATTTCTCAGATGATAAAAACTGAAACTAACAGAATCTAAGGAAAATGCTTTTTTTTTTTTTTAAATAGAAGAGGTGAAGAAAAAAATTGAACCCAGTTCTGAATGCCTTTAAGGTTAATGCTCTTCCCCTGAGAAGCAGGTTGTTTGGTGGTTTTAAGTGGATTTTAGAGATTGAACCCTCACTCAAGAAGCTAAGGACTGTGAAGAGGTTAAGAGATATACAGAAATGACACAAAGCAGGAAGTGACAAATGCTATGAAAGAAATGTGGACAGATAACAACATCTTATGGGAGTTTTAAGAAAGGAGGCGGAATCATGAAGAGCTTCACAAAAGAAGTAGCATTCAAATTTTCCTTGAAGCACAGGTGGATCTAGGCATAAAAGGATATAAATGCAATAAGCCATGGATCCAAAACGTTGGGTTGGAGCATATGCTTTGTAAAGGAGAGAGAAGATAGGTACACTATATAGTGCTAAGGATTTCAGTACTACAATCCCTCAGAAAGTTTTTTTTTTTTAAAGAGACTGTTCATACAGATCGTAATATATGATGTACAACAAATCAACTTTCTTCAAGTCCTTTCTGTACGTAATTTTTAAAAGATGAAACAAACTGACATTAATTGAACAGCTACTCTGTGGAGGGTCCTGTAATAGGAATAGGGGTGAGGGGAGAGGGGGAGGTCCACCAAAAACGCTGGCAGAGTGGCTAACCTAGAGGGGACTAATGAGACTGTAATCAGTTGGAGAGCGAACCTTCAGCCAGAACAAAATAAAAAGCTAAGCGGCCCATACAAAAATTGAATTTACAACTGGCCTCATTTAGTGCCCTGTTCTAGCTAATTGGGCCGTATGTTAACACACTGGGCATGCAGCAATGTTGGAAGATAAATGAAAAAGCGCTCCTCTTCCAACTCCACTATCATGGATGTATGGAGTACCAGATGGTGGCACGTTATAACTGGAATGAGTCATTCTGGAGGCACATCTGAAGTACCAATAAATATGGGGTTCACGTAAACAGAAGTTTATCTACAAGCACCTTCTCTAAACAGAGGTGGAGAAAAGAGTCAACAGTGATTTTGGACAGAGCACTGGACTGAGAATCTGGAGACTGAAGGTTTAATACTGCTGACCACATTTGAACCTACTCCTCCCTGTCTTTGGAGTTCACTTCCCCCAGAATTTTGTAAGCCTGACTCCTTCTCAGATTTTATTTATCATCTCGGTTATCTGTCCTCAGACAGCTTTCCCTGACTAAAAGGCTTAAAGTAAATCTTCCTTCATATTCTCGACCTCACCACTGTATTGATTTCCTCCAAATATGTGAAATTTTTAATTTACTTGTTCATTATGTTCCACCTACACTAGAATCTAAGCTCCATGAGGGCAGGGATTTTTTTTCCTGTCTTGTTTATCAGTATATCCCCAATGTCTAAAATAATACCTGGTTCATGTTAAATGCTCAATAAATATTTCTGAGTAATGAAATTGTGGCTTTGCCCTATACTATCTGACTTAAGACAAAACATTTGGTCTGATACAGTGCTGTCATTATTATTAGTGAGTATAAAAAATAGCAACCCTGTATGCTGTTATAAAGATCAAAACTGTCAAATCATGTGAAGGCCCTTCAAAATTTGTATGGGATAATAGAACATGAGTTTGCCATTTTCAGTAAAAGAGAACAGTCATGGAAGGATAAAGCTTAACGGCCAAAAGGAGATACCAAGTGTCTTTTTGAATAAGGTGGTAGGAGATTGTGTGTCCTTATCCAATTCTGTTTTCTATGCTGTTTCAATTTCTGTCATTTGTGAGGTCCCTCGTAACTCTAGAACATGATGAATTACTGATGATACAGCAGATTTTTTTTCTTAACACCTTTATTAGAGTATAATTGCTTTACAATGGTGTGTCAGTTTCTGCTCTATAACAAAGTGAATCAGTTATACATATACATATGTCCCCATATCTCTTCCCTCTTGCATCTCCACTCCTCCCACCCTCCCTATCCCACCCCTCTAGGTGGTCACAAAGCACCAAGCTGATCTCCCTGTGCTCTGTGGCTGCTTCCCACTAGTTATCTATTATACATTTGGTAGTGTATATATGTCCATGCCACTCTCTCATTTTGTCCCAGCTTACCCTTTCCCCTCCCCTTATCCTCAAGTCCATTCTCTAGTAGGTCTGCATCTTTATTGCCATCTTGCCCCTAGGTTATTCTGACCATTTTCTTTTTTTTTAGATTCCATATATATATGTTAGCATATGGTATTTGTTTTTCTCTTTCTGACTTACTTCACTCTGTATGACAGTCTCTAGGTCCATCCACCTCACTACAAATAACTCAGTTTTGTTCCTTTTTATGGCTGAGTAATATTCCATTGTATATATGTGCCACATCTTCTTTATCCATTCATCTTTTAATGGACACTTAGGTTGCTTCCATGCCCTGGCTATTGTAAATAGAACTGCAGTGAACATTTTGGTACATGACTCTTTTTGAATTATGGTTTTCTCAGGGTATATGCCCAGTAGTGGGATTGCTGGGTCGTATGGTAGTTCTATTTTTGTTTTTTTAAGGAGCCTCCGTACTGTTCTCCACAGTGGCTGTATCAATTTACATTCTCACCAACAGTGCAAGAGGGTTCCATTTTCTCCACACCCTCTCCAGCATTTATTGTTTGTAGATTTTTAGGTGATGGCCGTTCTGACTGGTGTGAGATGATCTTTCATTGTAATTTTGATTTGCATTTCTCTAATGATTAATGATGTTGAGCATTCTTTCGTGTGTTTGTTGGCAGTTGGTATATCTTCTTTGGAGAAATGTCTATTTAGGTCTTCCGCCCATTTTTGGATTGGGTTGTTTGTTTTTATTGAGCTGCATGAGCTGCTTGTAAATTTTGGAGATTAACCATTTGTCAGCTGCTTCATTTGCAAATATTTTCTCCCATTCTGAGGGTTGTCTTTCTGTCTTGTTTATGGTTTCTTTTGCTGTGCAAAAGCTTTAAAGTTTCATTAGGTCCCATTTGTTTATTTGTGTTTTTATTTCCATTTCTTTAGGAGGTGGATCAAAAAGGATCTTACTGTGATTTATGTCACAGAGTGTTCTGCCTATGTTTTCCTCTAAGAGTTTGATAGTTTCTGGCCTTACATTTAGGTCTTTAATCCATTTTGAGCTTATTTTTGTGTATGGTGTTAGGGAGTGATCTAATCTCATATTTTTACATGTACCTGTCCAGTTTTCCCAGCACCACTTATTGAAAAGGCTGTCCTTTCTCCGCTGTATATTCCTGCCTCCTTTATCAAAGATAAGGTGACCAAATGTGTGTGGGTTTATCTCTGGGCTTTCTATCCTGTTCCATTGATCTATATTTCTGTTTTGGTGCCAGTACCATACTGTCTTGATTACTGTAGCTTTGTAATATAGACTGAAGTCAGGGAGCCTGATTCCTCTAGCTCCGTTTTCTTTCTCAACATTGCTTTTGCTATTCAGGGTCTTTTGTGTTTCCATACAAATTGTGAAATTTTTTGTTCTAGTTCTGTGAAAAATGCCAGTGGTAGTTTGATAGGGATTGCATTGAATCTGTACATTGCTTTGGGTAGTAGAGTCATTTTCACAATGGTGATTCTTCCAATCCAAGAACATGGTATATCTCTCCATCTATTTGTATCATCTTTAATTTCTTTCATCAGTGTCTTAAAATTTTCTGCATGCAGGTCTTTTGTCTCCTTAGGTAGGTTTATTCCTAGATATTTTATTCTTTTTGTTGCAGTGGTAAATGGGAGTGTTTCCTTAATTTCACTTTCAGATTTTTCATCATTAGTGTATAGGAATGCCAGAAATTTCTGTGCATCATTTTTGTATCCTGCTACTTTACCAAATTCATTGATTAGCTCTAGTAGTTTTCTGGTAGCATCTTTAGGATTCTCTATGTATAGTATCATGTCATCTGTAAACGGTGACAGCTTTACTTCTTCTTTTCCAGTTTGGATTCCTTTTATTTATTTTTCTTCTCTGATTGCTGTGGCTAAAAATTCCAAAACCATGTTGAATAATAGTGGTGAGAGTGGGCAACCTTGTCTTGTTCCTGATCTTAGTGGTAATGGTTTCAGTTTTTCACCACTGAGGACGATGTTGGCTGTGGGTTTCTCATCTATGGCCTTTATTATGTTGAGGAAAGTTCGCTGTATGCCTACTTTCTGGAGGGTTTTTATCATAAATGGGTGTTGAATTTTGTCAAAAGTGGCAGAGGCCAGCAGGATGTTGCACCAGCCCGAGGCCTGCTGTGCGTTCTCCCTGGGAAGTTGTCCCTGGATCACGGGACCCAGGCAGTGGCTGTGGCTGCACAGGCTCCTGGGAGGGGCGGTATGGAGAGCGATCTGTGCTTGCACATAGGCTTCTTGGTGGTGGCAGCAGCAGCCTTAGCATCTCATGCCCGTCTCTGGGATCTGCGCTGATAGCCGAGGCTCGCACCCATCTCTGGAGCTCCTTTAAGCTGCGCTCTTATTCCCCTGTCCTCCTGCACCAGGAAACAAAAAGGGAAGAAAAAGTCTCTTGTCTCTTCAGCAGCTCCAGACGTTTTCCCGGACTGCCTCCCGGCTAGCCTTGGTGCACTAACCCCCTGCAGGCAGTGTTCACGCCGCCAACCCCAGTCCTCTCCCTACGCTCCCACTGAAGCCCGAGCCTCAGCTCCCAGTCCTGCCCACCCCGGCGGGTGAGCAGAGAAACCTCTCAGGCTGGTGAGTGCTGGTTGGCAGCAGTCCTCTGTGCGGGAATCTCTCTGCTTTGCCCTCTGCACCCCTGTTGCTGCGCTCTCCTCTGTGACTCTGAAGCTTCCCCCCCGACCCACCCCCCGTTTCCACCAGTGAAGGGGCTTCCCAGTGTGTGGAAAGTTTTCCTCCTTCAGAACTCCCTCTCAGAGGTGCAGGTCCTGTCCCTATTCTTTTGTCTCTGTTTTTTCTTTTGCCCTACCCATGTAGTTGGGGATTATCTTGCATTTTGGGAAGTCTGAGGTCTTGTACCAGCGTTCAGTAGGTATTCTGTAGGAGTTGTTCCACATGTAGATGTATTTCTGATGTATTTGTGGGGAGGAAGGTGATCTCAGCATCTTACTCTTCCGCCATCTTGAAGCTCCTCCCGATACAGCAGATTTTAACAACCATTTATGGCTGTGTTTAACAGATTGACATTTCCCTATTTCCCATTTCTCAGGTCCTATTTAAGATGCCAACACAGAAAATATGTGTGTGTGTGCGCCTTTATACTCATTTTCATACTCATTGAGAACTGCCACAGTAGTCAATATTAAAAAATAAAGTGGCAAAAACTTACTGTACGGCCAGCACAGGGCCAAGCCTTATGTTTGACAGAATGAATTTGCCATTCCAGGGGCATACAACCTAGATAAGAATGTAAGTTAAGTGTTTGAAAAAACAGTGCATATTGCCTTCCTATAGTAGCTTTATTCTGAAATAATAAAGATTAAATTGTCTAGCATAGAAAAGGAAGGAAATAGCATATAAGCAAAAAAGTTCTTATATTATCTTGTATATAGTTTGCTTGATAATAAGACTAGGAAGACAGAGACCAAAACTAGGGAGCAGGGAATTATCTCAGGCAAAATAACAAGGAAATTGGACAGAGGTTGCCTTTCTAAATAACATATAAGAGACACTAAATTCCAAGCATGGAAAATATGAGAAACATCATTTATAGGAAAGGCAGTGGTGTAAAATTCCAGGAACAAATGGAGGAAAGAAGTAAACTATCATTGTTTGAGCACATATGCTTGGCAAAAAAGAATTTTATGTTATATTTTGTTTATCTTCTGGAAACCTTGCACTGGAGGTATCATTTGTAGTGGTTTACAGAAGAGCAAACTGTGGCTTACGTAGTTTCACTGGTTTGTCCAAAGCCACACTATTACTATGTTAAACAGCCACTTTTGAATCTTAGGGGATATAGGGAGTTTAGAATACTTGTGTAAAAACAGGGTTTACTTACGTTCATATAACTTTTGTAGACTTATAGCCCAGCATCTTTGTGTAAACGCTTGCCTGTCTAAAACTGCACCAAACTGAGTCTGATGTCTGAAATTTTTATGGTACTGCAGTAAATTTGAAGAGTCAACTTCGAAAGGAGATTGCAAAACCTTTACTATGACTAGCCCATATGGTAGCTTGTTTCACAGGAAAAGCTCAAGAAAAACACATTGAAAATCCTACTTTATGCAATGAGTTTCCCAGAGATAAAGTGCTATAGTTGTGGTGTAAGTTTCTTTCTATTTATCTGGGTCTGTATCTTAAAAATCTAATTTGAAAGAAAAGTTTGTGATTAGGCACATTTATTTGGCTCTTTTAATAATAGCAGTTTAACTTTGAAAATTTTATAGAATTGATAATAATAATGATAAAAAAATTAGGTAAAATGACAAACCAGGGTAAAAACTAAGATTGTAAGATTTTTTGTATTTTTATGCCGTACAAGTAATAATGTTTTTGTTTTATAGACTCTCATGCAGCATTGTTTGTTGGTGTTTATTTAATAAATATATACATATTCTGCATGTAGCAGAACTTGTGCTAGATGGCAAGGATTTAAAGATGCATATGGAAGTCTTTGTCCTTATGGGGCTCATAGTCCAGTGAATAAGACAGAAATACATATTAATTTCAATTTAGTATATTAAAAACCGCAGTGATTTTGAACAAAGGCTGACCACTTTTGACTGATGGCTTCAAAGAAGACATACTATGAAATGTTTTCCCTTGGTTGAAGAAAACAAAGAGGTCCCTTTGCCAAAGCAAGGTGGGGTAGACCACTCATGAAAAGAGAGCAGTTCTGTGTGGTTGAAGCTTTACCCATCTGCCTTGGAGTAAAGAAACCAGATTGAGAAGTAGTTCAGCTACCAATACTGAAGGGCCACAGATGCCATGCCACTGAATTTGAACCATTGTCTCATCTGTAATTGGAGCTCACAGTCACTTCCTTTTAGAATTAGCCTGGATAATCTAAAGCCCTGTCACGGATCCAGGGAAAACAAGCTGAAGCAAATGTAATACAGGATTGAATATTTCAGTCAGGAGAAAATAACATGACAGCGTTAAGCAGTGTGTGGTTGAACAGAAAGCATTAGCAATGATTATATATCAGTCTGAATCTTAGGCTTATAAGACAGCAGGTGCAGATAAATCTGATTTTTATCGCCTATGACATTTTCAAACAATGAAGTATGACTTTTTGAAATTTTTAACATCTTTCAGTACTTGCAGTCATGGTGTCAATGGTTTATAGGAAGCTTTTGCATGCCAATGCTCTAGACTGCAGGGAGTCACTCACTGTCTACAGTCTCGGAAAAAACCTTAGGGTTCTAGGGTTTTTGCCTCGATGACTGTATATATAAATTTCCATTAATTGTGCCCAAAATGAGACAGATAAACAGGCAGGCATAAACAACCCTCCATTTCTTCTTTCTTTTTGCTATTCTCCCTTCATTCTTCTTTCCCTCCTTTCTTTCCTTCCTTCAATAAACATTTTTTGAGAACCTACCCAGTGACTAACATGGCTGTCATGAGTGACTAAAACACAGTCTCTGTTCTCAGTGAAGATACATCCTGGGGAAGGTGTGATGGAGTACAAGACCTAGATAATAAATATACAATTAATCAAATGATGATAAATAAGTAGGATGCACTGAAAAGATCTATGTTATGGCCGTTTCCAAATACAGTGACCAACCTGTTCTGGTTTGCCCCAGACTCTCCTACTTTTAGGGACTGAAATTCACACGTCCCAGCAGTGCCCCCGGTCCCAGATAAACTGAGTCAATTGGTCACTACAAGTTCCATGAGCACATTGCCTTGTGAATGTTGAACATCACCTGTGAATAAAGAGGGAGACTTTAAAAGGATATTTTCAGTTTAAGCCTTAACTGTATTTACTCAGGATACAGTTCTGTCTAAGCAACTAGTAGGGAGGGTTTGTCAGGTGTTTTTTCTTTTTTTATGCGAGCCACCAAAAAGTCTCCTGGGAAATAACTTTTCCAGAGGTCAAAAATAATTTAGTCACAACATTACGTTCATGGATAGCAGGGCAGTTATAGATGTAAGAGACGAGAGTGTCTGCTAAGACTGATCTGTAGTCTTATCTCTGTACGTCTCAGAAGGAACATCTCCATGACTCCTTAGGTAAGCATAGGTGAGATCAGCTCTGGAGACAGAAGTATTTGGTAAAGTGGTGGAGAGGAGAGGTGAGGTAAATTTAAGGTATCTAGAGTAATGGGACAAAGGGTCAGGAAAAAATGAATAAATCTTGTTATAATATTTACTGCTATGCTGATATATACAAGAATACATTGATTAGAATAATGTAGTCAGTAATTGTTCAGAATTTACTTATCTAGCAATTTTAATGACCAATAAACAAAATGATTTACTTACTCATTTTTTAAAAAACAGCATTAAAAGAGTTAATTTAGGATACAGAGGTAAAGGATACCTAAATGTGCTAAGAATTTACTAAATGCTGGGTCTTACGCCAGATAATTTGCATAACTTATCTTCTAAATCCTCAACAGATTCAATGTTTTCCCCATTTCACAGATCAAGAGACTGAGTGTTAAGAACATGGGTTGACTTGGCCAAAGATCACACAATTAGTGAATGCCTCTACAGAATTTCAGTAGAAAAACTGGAATAACAATGATGCTATGAAAATTGTGCTAGTAGGTATGAACCAAATACTCTGAAAACACTGGAAAAAGGGTGGCTAATTTTGCATGCAGTCCTCCAGAAAGGCTTCATAATACATCTTCAGAATCCATGTTGGGGAATGCTGCCTTCAGGCACCACTTTATTATAGCTGAGGGTAATCACTGATGAAAATAATAATGATCCTGAGTCAACAAAAATTGATAAGCACTTTTTTATTAGTGTAAAAGCTTTAGGATAATTTTATGTAAAAATTTAATGAAAAACCTAACAAGTTTTAAGCTCATCATGGGCACTAGAGATGCATATCAGTTTGAAAGCTTTCCTTTAACCTGCTGAATTTTTCAGTTTTCAAGGGCAAGCAACCAAAAAAGGAATAAAGAAGAAATCAAAAGGGATAAAGCACTACTTATATTCAACGATCCTTAGGAAAGTCACCATCTGGTTGGTGAAAGGAGATCTGGGGTTTTATTCTGACTTTTTCACCAACTAACTTTGGTCTTTAGGCTATTCCTTTAGCCATTGTGGATTTCAGGATACATATATTAATACCTGTTCTCACTTCATAATTCAGTATTTCTTTTTAAGACCAAATGAGAAAACATATATGTTTGAAAATTAAAGATTACAGCAGATGACAAATAGTTCATGTTACTTAAATAATAAAATACTAATATCTAATAAAATAAAATATATAATGGTTTAATTTTTATATTTTATAACTCCATTAGAATTCAATAAAATATCTTAATTTATTATAATTTAATATTGTTACTGCTTTTTCTCTACTATTAGAAACTGAGATGATCCATGGTCTGCCTGCCTGGAATTAAAATTTAAAACAAACAAATAAACAAAAACTAGACACTGTTGAACCCCTAAAAGATTTCTACTAATTATATATAGTAATTATAACTTAAGTATATATAAATTATGTATGTATAAAGCACCATATGCCAGACACAGGGCTTTGTTCTTTCCAAAACTTATCTCTCCTGATTTTGCATTAGCAATATGACAGATTTAGTATTGGTTCCATTTTATACAAGTAGAAACTAAGACTCAGAGACATACCTGAGATTATATTACATATATAGGCATCCCTCAGAGACATTGTGAGTTTGGTTCCAGAACACTGCAACAAAGCAAATATTGCAATAAAGCGAGTCACAATTTTTTTGGTTTCCCAGTGCATATAAAAGTTGTTTATACTATACTGTACTGTAGTTCATTAAGTGTACAAGAGCATTATGTATAAAAAATGTACATACCTTAATTAAAAAATACTTTATTACTAAAAATGCTAACCATCATCAGAACCTTCTATGATCTATGATCTAAGATCTATGATCTTTGCATAGTAACAAAGATTATTGATCAAAGGTCACTATAACAAATATAATAATAATGAAAAAAATTGAAATATTGTGAGAATCACCAAAATGTGACACAGAGACCCAAAGTGAGCAAATGCTGTTGGAAAAATGGTGCCAATAGACTTGCTCCATGCAGGGTTGTCATAAACCTTCAATTTGTAAAAAAAAATGCAATATCTGTGAAGCAAAATAAAGGAAAGCACAATAAAACGAAGTATGCCTGTATTGAATGGAGCTGAGGTTAAAGTAAGTACATCAGAGGTCCCACAACACCACTTTTCCATCACACAAAAATACCTGCCCAGTTTATTGCTCAGAGCAGGAGTAAGAAGTGAATGAGGAAACATGGGGTACATATTCTTTAGTCTCTAAAGCAGTGCTCTCTACCTTAAATGCCTGCTATGTTAAGTCCTGTGTAGATCAGGCTAGTTTATAAGGCTATAGGGAGAAGACCGTGAGGCTCCTCAGAGAGCCTGCTGCTGTCCCCAGGCTTACTTAGTCTTTTTTATGTCTTTGGTGTGTTTTGGTATGATTCATTATCATCTTCATCTGACACACATGTATGTTCAGTCTGTAGCTGGAATGGGCCAGGACTTCCTGGTTGCTTTTGTGATTTTTGCTTAGAAGTAGTGTAACCTGGACTGTCTTGCATCTGTATTTCCAACTTGATTGAAATATTTTGTACCCAGGAATTTGATTTTACATTTCTTTGCCCCACCCCCTAATACCTAAAATAGTTCTATGTAAAACTAGACTATAAATGTCTGTTGGTTGTTTTTATAACTGCAATGCTAAAAATAAAGGGTAAAAGGGGGAAAAAAAGAAAACCTTTTGAATTCTCTCCCCTTGAAAATGTTCTTGCCTCAAGGATGATCTGAGGAATCAAGAAGCTACCACATGCCCACTGTCACCCCGAATGGAAGTCAAATCTTCAAAGCCTACCCAGTATTTAAACCCTGGCAGAAATAGTAAACCAATTTTCTTTGGAAGCAGGATTGTGCATGTTTATTTTGTGATTTAATAAAAAGCTGACATAGTGGTCATTAGCTTCCCAGAGTGGGCTCCGTTTAATATGCAAAACACACAGAAATTAACATAGTAATTATGTTAGAACTAACAGGATACAAACATTTTAAATGGATTTAACACATTAAATAATTTCATGTCTTATGTGACCCTGGTGTCTTTCACAGATGGTCACAACATTTCCTAATTTGTTCTACAGGTAGTGTAAATTAATGTGATTTTCTTTGACTCATTCTTTTTTAATGTGGCCAAATAGCTTTATTTTTACTTAAAATCATAGCTACTCTGCTTAATGTGTTTTTGGTTCCTTTAGCAAAGAAGATCTATGTTTTTTTTTTCCGAACTGGTGGCTTTCTTTGCATCCAAATTTGGATATTGGGGAAGAAGAAAGGAAGTTAGTAAAAATATGTCCATTTGGTATGTCAGATAGCACAAATGTTAATGTCACTAATACTACTCAACTAGAAATCATTTATTCCTTTGAATAGCAATCATTTTTAAGACACAAACTATTCACAACGTACCCTACTAACTGCTGACAGTAAAGGATGAATAGTATGTATAATGTCTTCAATCTTTAAAGTCTATAGGGATTGCTAAATAAAACTTAAAAAATGAGTATTTTTTTCATCTTCTTAATATTCCAGCAAAGCAATATAAACAATATTCTGTAGGAGTTCAAGGAAATAAACTATCGTTACTACCAGTTAAATAGTAATAGACTTTAATAAAAGGAATAATTGCTTCTTGGAAAATGCCTGATTCTAGATCTAGGAAGGCAATATAAAGGATGATACAAGAGCATCTCTTTATACAAAATATCAAGGACATAGTCAAAGTCTACCACAGTCATATCAAAACTAAAGGATTTAGGAGTCCGACTGAAGACGTCTCATTAGTCAAAGATAAGATATTCTAACCATTGATAGGAATAATAACTGCAGTGGATTAAAATTCATAAGGTATGATTTAATCAGAGTCATTATTATGAAAACCAAACAAAACAAAAATTGTCAGTTCTGATCACCTTTGGAGAATGCTGGAACTTACTCTTTCATAAACTGGTAACAGGAAAAAAATTAAGCATTATCCTGACCTTATTATGCACCCCGTATCTCAGACTAACCAAAGAATCAATGAGGGAAGCTTCCCCTTAATGGAAATATTCCAGCTTAAAAAAAGAGACGAAAAACAAAACCAGAAGGATTAATAGAACTAGAAAGTCACCATTTTGCAACCCTTAATGATTTTGTGGACATGGAAAATGTTCATGGATGGCTGCCATCGTCACTAAAAGAGGGAAATGACAAAAGAACACACCATCTTCTATGAATTTGTTTTTAAAAATAAAAAGGATAAATAAAATAAGAACAGCAAAAGAACAACAAAAACCTTGATACAAATTCATGGTTCTCAACCAGGTGTAATTCTGTCCTTAGGTGACATTTGGCAAAATCTGGAGGCATTTTTTTTTAATTGTTACAGTTGGGGAAGTGCTAAGTGGCGTCTGGAGGACAGAGCCCAGGAATGCTGCTAAACGTCATACAATGCAGAGGAAGTCTCCTGCAACAAAGAATTATCCAAATGACTTAATAAAAAATGTCAACAGTGCTGACGCTGAAAAACCCTGATATACACATATGTTTACAGAAAATACAAAATACAGAGTATTGTGTTAAATAGTACAATATGCATGCACTCAGTAAAATCTGAACTGAGGAAAACTCTGCAGGGATAAAGACATGTCTCTTCAAAAAATAAATTGCAAAGAGATAAAGCAAAGAGAAGAAAAGAAAGAGATGTACATACAGACAGAGAGAAAGACAGAGAACAGAGGTATCTATAGATTAATAAGATTTGAGACTTATCACCCAATCCTAATATATAGCCATAAAACCATACTTAAGAGAATACAATATTAATGGGGTACATTGGGATTTTTGTAACATGACTAGAAATTTGAATTGCTAACAAATTATTATTTAATGTATGATAATGATATTGTGAATGTTTAAAATATTTGTCCTTATATTGTAGAGATGATGCAGAAATTTTTAAAGATAAAATATATCTGGAAATTTCCTCAAAATAATCCAGAAATGGGAGAAACATATTGAGTGGAAACATACATGAAACAAAATGATCTCTGAGTTCATAACTGTTGATGCTGGATGATGGTTACCTAGGGGATCTTTAAACTATGTAGTGTTTGAAATTCCTCAAAGGATATTTTTTAAGAGTTATCAAAATAAAGAGTTTATATCCCACCATTTCTAAAGTAGTACAAATCTCAAAAAGAATTCATCTATTAATTTGTTAACTTATTTATTCATAGATTATTTTGATCTGGTTTACTAGATGAAAATACTGACTTCTGAGTCAAACACCCTTGGATTTTAATTCCAGTTCTGCCAATTAATAACTGTATGACATTGGTGTGCAGTTATCTCATTCCTGTCATCATCATTTTACTCATTTCCAAAATGTAGGATCACAATATCTAATATTAATTACTGTTATATTAGAGATTATAAGTGAAAAGTACCTAGCACTATGCTTGGTATAGAATAGTTATGAAATGAATAGTTGCTGTTATCACTACAAACTTCAAGAAGGAAAACAGTCAATGTACTGCCTTTAAAGAAATGTTTTGTTAAAATGGTTTATCTTCAGAGTATCCTTTACTAAGGAAGTAGATTTTGGATTGGTAAAATTGCCCTGTGAATGAACAATAAAAATTAGAAATATATTTTAGTTTCATGCAGCTATACTTCCTAAGCCTGAATTTCCTTTGTAGTTTTCAGTGATCTGGTTTAACTTGGTTAAGCTGACTGTTTATGACTTATGCTGACCTTAAAATCCCTCAACTGTCTTCAGAGTGACTAATTATTGATTTTGTGTAAGGACTATTTAATTAAATAGATACCAGGAAGAGATAGCATTTCTGTATAGAGAGAAATGACTGAAGGTGATTATTAAATGTTTTCCTTGTGGAATCTTGATAAAGTCGTTGTTAATTTATATTTTCTTCTTTAGGACATGGTCCTAAAGGCTCCTCATTCGCCTCCTTTTCTGACATTGTCACACCATTGGGATGGTGCCTGTTTATTTGAGATGTCTGACATTTCTCAAAAATTTGGCTTGACACGTGTACTAATAAATCTCAATTATTGAAAGATTAATAGTGCATTGGGAAAGGTCATGTATGAGAGAATGATGTATGTTTTGATATTTGAAACTTATTTAGGTGGTTAAAATAAATTAACCTGACCATTATCTGCTGGTATATACTACCATGGTCAACTCAGACAGTAATCAACAGTACAAATACTGTAATACATATATGCTTCGATTACGAGCATTAAGTGTTTTTATTTCATTGGCAAATTTTTATTGAATGTTTACTAAGTTCCAAGCACAGTGCTAGGGTCTAGGGATGTTCTGGTCAATAAAATATGGTGAGTGGCTTCTCTTAAATTGCACAGCCAAGTGGAAAGTTTGATAAGCATACACTTGGAGAGCAGAATATGTAAGTAGTAGGAAGGAAGCAATCTTAGGCAGAGTACTGACCCAAAGAAAGAACATACCATGGTACTGATGCTGTAAGTATAGCATCAGAATTATACCAGAATTAACCCCTAGGCTGGTATCTAAGAATTGACATTTACTAGCCTGGTTAAGAGAAATGAATAGGGGTAGGGATGGGAAGGATGACTCCAGGCATTAGGATTCATGTGTTGAAAGGGAGAGAGTCAAGAGGGAAAATTACACACTATTACTGATGTACTATGTTTGCCCCTCCAATTCATTGCTTGATGAGGCTAAGTGGATTTGTGTTTTTCATGGTCACACCTTATAATGTAAATTAAAAAGAAAATTCAAGTGCTTCCAGATTGTTCAAATTGTCTTCTCTCAACTCATGGATGTAATAGTTCATTCTGGAGGTATGTGATAGCCTTAAAATTAGAAGATGGGAGTTCAAAACATGACTTTACACTCATGACTTTGTAAAAATCTTATCACTAGGAGTTCTAGAACAGTAAACATATTAAATTATCTCCTACTTCATAAGATCTTAATTAAAAATTCATTGGGTCAAATGTGATATTGACTAGCACATTTTTAGAGGTAGACTAAGTATTTTGGGTATTTTTGTGGCAGCTTTAATGAGATATAATTCATGTACCGTGAAATTCACTCAATAAAAGTATACAATTAGTGTGTTTACAAAGCTGTACAATCACGACCACTGTCTGATTCCAGAATATTTCATCACCCCAAAATTAACCCCACGCTTGCCCATTAGCAGTCACTCCTTATACCCCCTTCGTCTTTCCCCTAGCAATCACTTATATATTTTCTGTCTATATGGATTTGCATATTCTGGATATTTTATAAAAATGAAATCATAAAATGTGTGGTCTGTTACATCTGGCTTCCTTTACTTAGCATAATGTTTTTAAGCTTCATCCATAAGCTTCATCCATAAGCTTCATCCATAAATCAGTACTTTATTCCTTTGTATGGCTGAATAATATTATCTTGTATGGATATACCATATTTTGTTTATCTGTTTGTCAACTTATGGACATTTGGATTGTTTTTCTTTTTGGCTGTTGTAAATAATGCTGCCATGAATATTCATGCACAAGTTTTTTGTGTGAACATTTGCATTAGATTTTCATAATTATATAACTAGAAGTGGAATTGCTAGGTCATACAGTAACTCTCTCTTTAACTATGTGAGGAGCTGCCAGACTGTTTTGCAGAGTGTCTGAACTATTTTACAATTCTACCATCAAGGATGTTCCAGTTTTTCCACATCCTTGCAACACTTGCAATTGTCTTTTCATTTTAGCCATCTTGTCAGTGTGTGCTAGCACCTCATTTTGGTCTTGATATACATTTCCCTAATGACTAATGATATTGAGCAACTTTTTATGTACTTATTAGCCAATTGTATACCCTCTTTGAGAACTTAGGTTTTAAAGGCAATTTTGAATTTAAGTACTTATTGGTTAAATTACATCTTCACATATTGAATTAGATTGCCATGATAATATTTTTATAAAAATATAATTTATTAATGAATATTCTTCATCATCTGCCCTATGTTTGTTGTGACCTGACATTTATATAAGAACAATAACATTAGTAATAATGTTAAGATAATGAAGAGTAAGAACAAAAAAATTACTCAACCGAAAGAACAACAGTAAGACATCCTGCTTGTTAAGCACCTACTGTGTGTCAGGCATTCTCTGTATCATATTCTGCACATCTTCTGGTCTTCTGGAACCATGTGTTTTAACATTTCACAACTTTTACATGTTATGGGCAATGTTTCAGATACGGTATAAGGAGAAATTATTACTTGAAGATAGTGAGGAAATTATATTTGCATATAATACAGAATCCAGTGGAATTTACAAATGGAGTTTTCCTTCTTTAACAGTAATGAGAATGTTCATGCTTTAATTATGCTTTATTAAGTTTGGCTGGGATGGCAGTACTGTGTAGTATTGGGAAGGAAAAAAAAAGTTCTTGGCCCTTAAAATTTTTTCCCTTTAATCAAAGTCTAGCACATATGCCCTTAGAGATGTAGGAATTTTAGAAAATAATCAGATAAATATAGGTTCACATTCATCCACTGCTATTGTGCTTAAAAAATATATTTTATTAAACAAACTGTGGCAAATTATAACAATGGAATAACAAAGAATATTAATTTTTATTCACAAAAACTATTATTATGTATTCAGTATGTGCCAAGGATCTGTACTGAGTGCTTGGGATATATCAGTTAAAAATTAAAATAATAATATAGATATGTACATATTTACATGGTAAAATGCATAAAATATCTTGTGAATGAAAGAATATATTGTAATATATGTGTATTATTTTTGATATATAGTTAGATATGAAGCTTATATTGAATGCACCAAGATATAAGTAACAGTGATCCATAATCACTGTTATGATTAACAGTGTTATGGTTTAACAGTGATTATGGATCACTCTTATGGCTGAATTTTATTTTTCTCATCTATATTTTCCATTTTTTTAATTATTGAAAATAGATTGTATAAAATATAAGTACAAAAATAGGTTTAAATTTAGATAGATTTAAATATGAGGATATTAAATGCTTCCTCATCTAACAAAAATAAAGACCATATTATTTGGATGACAGTGATAATGTAAACATTAAATGGCATGTAAATTAAGTAAAATTTATCTAATACACTTTGTGATGGGTAAAGTATTTAAGTGCGTGCTCACATATAATTATTACTATAATTCTGTAAGAAGAGATTATTGTTCCAAATATACAAAAACATATTTTAAAGAGTTCTTAGCCAAAGTTCCCATGTTAGGTCTTTATGCAAACCCTAGCTTTTCTTCTTCAAAGTCTTTTATTAAACTCTCTTTAGAGCACATCAGAAATAAACTCTGGGGTCTAATAATTCTTAGAGCACAAACTGTGAAGCACATATATTGTTGGTTGACCTATAGTTTTATAACTTGTGTTTTCCATAATTTAGTAACACATATTGTTACAAGGTAGGTAGAGCGTCTCAGTAATCAAAACCAGAGGCTTTTCACCTGAGTCCTTTCGTGCCCTTACCTGGTTCTTCCAAGAATAAAGGCTGTCAACTACCTGAGCTCGGATGAGGTATTTTGCCATTTCAAGCAACTGACATATTTTAGACATTATTTCTCTGAAACCTACGATAAGGCTTGAAAGGAGACTCTCCCTCTGCTCTCTTTTAAGTAGAAGGTAAAAGCAAGAGAGGATTTTACTCTCCACAAACAGTGATACAAACTTAGGGAGACAATCATGTCTCAAGTCCCCACTCCCGTTTTTCATCTGTTTTATTTTGTTTTTGTTGTCACAAAGCAAAGTGAGGCATTTCTTTACCAAGGTCTTCAATTGCCATCTTCTGTTAAATTTCTATTGCCTTCCTTATCCTTCTATTTCTGCACTCAGTTTAGAAATAAAGTGTCCTCAGTTTGATTTTTCAACCCATTGAAATGGTTGGAAATTGAAGAGTGTTATACTTTTATCTTCTATCATTCACATGTTTAAAGCCCCACCAGTACTCTGATGTAATTTGTTCCATATGGATATTTCATCATATGATGTACATAATCTGTTTTCACAACTAATTTTTTCCTTTAATAGATTTAGTATTTTCTCCCTGTGTGTGAACGATAAAAGTATTTACTTTGATCACATTGCTACAGTTGGAAGAGCTTCCATAAGGAACCTCTCCAGGAAGCTCATTATTAATAACTTATGAATGTTTCAGCCTGACTCTCAGACTCTCCAATTCCAATGTCTGCTTTTTCACTGATACAATGGTGAAAGCCAGTTACTCCTTACTCTAGATCATTTTTACTTCTTGATGGGAACTACCTACTTCAATCAAAACATAATCATACTTTTACATAAGACTCATTCATTCCCACATACATAACTGCTCAAAATTTCTTTCCTATCGTAGAGTCTTCCCCCAGTCCTCTTGGACCCATTCATCCCCTATACAATTTTCAAAGTTTCTTTTAATTCTTTCTCTGCCAAGTTACTTTTGATCATAGAGATACTGTCCTTCCTGTGATTTATTAGTTTCATGGTTTCTTATATCTGTAATCAGACATAATATTTTCACTATATAGTAACCAGAGTGATCTTTTAAAACTGTAAATCAGATCAGGTAACATTCTTACTTATATCCTTCAATGGCTGCCCACTGCATTGAGAAAAAAAGCTAAGCTTCTCATCACAGCCTAAAGGAGACTTTCAAATCTGCTCATACTGAGGTCTCCATCTTTACCTCATTTCATCTCTGCAACTCTCAGTACATTCCAGCCACAATTACTCTATGAATTATCTCTTCCTGCATAAAATCAATAGCTTAAAATAACAGACATTTATTATTTCAAAGCTTCTGACGGTCAGGACTCAAGGCAAAGCTTAGCTGAGTGCTCTGCTTTGGGATCCCTCATGAGCCTGCAATCAAGGTTAGCTAAAGCTGGGATCTCATGTGAAAGCTCAACTAAGGAGGGATCTGCTTCAAAGATTACATGGCTATTGGCAGGGTTCAGTTCCTTGCAGCCTGTTGGATTAAAGCATTTATTCCCTTGCTGGCTGTTGGCCAGTGACCATCCTCAGTTCCTGTTTGACTGTTTATTGCCCTCTGTTGATTGCCATGTGGGCCTCCCCAATATGACCTCTTGCTTTATCAAAGTCAGCAAGGGTGAGAATCAATAATGAGAATCTGCCAGCAAGACAGAAGTTACAATTTTATAGAATATAATCACTAAAAATATTTACATCCCATTATATTTTCTGTGTTCATTAGAAGCAAACCATAGCTCCCACGGACACTCAGAAAGAAAGGCTTACACAAGGGCATAAATACCACACAGCGACATCTTTGGGGGCTCTTTGTCCACCACACTTATCTTCAATCTCATCCTTGAATAATGCAAATTCAGTTGACTTCAGACTGTTTGCAAGAGTTCTTCCCTCTGTTTCAAATGTCCTTTTACTGGCTCTCTGCATAAGTGGCTCCGTTTTACTTATTTCAAATGCCATCTCTTTCGCTAGGTCTTGGCTTACCATCCTTAGGCATTATTACCGGTGCTTAATACATCGTCTGAATGAATACATGAAAGGCTGCCTCCACTCGGTGTAGCCCTGCATTCAGTAGGAAATGGGCTTTGGATATCCATTTCTGAGTAGCCCTACACAATTTTATTTTCCAACACATTTTATATCTGTTCTCAGATGACAGTGAAAAGTCCCAAGCAGGCAGCAACAATTGCCTTAATTTGTATTTAGAACAGGAAGTCAGGTTGACTCTAACAAGATCTAATGGATAGTGCAGGTCATTTGAATTCCTGCAAGTTGGAGTGTTTGAAACCCAGATTCCTCCATTACTAGATTAACATTTGTCTCCAGGGCTTAATAATGGCATGTGAACATTGTTCAAGAAATATACATTGTATACAAAGAAAGAAAGAAGGAAGAAAGAGAAGATGGAAGTACATTTTCTGAGTCCGTTTCCTCATTTACTAAATGGGTTTAGCCACACACTCAGTGTATAGAAATATCGAGCATAGTAGAATGAGAAATAATAATTATTGTATTATACCAGTTTATAAAAGATAGAGGTAATGTCAATCCTTAGGCAGTAATAGTCCAATATCCTATACTCATATTCAGAGTGTATCATATTTGGGGAACCCAGTGTTAAACAAATTTGAACTGTTTTCCTTACTGGGGAAAATCTTTGATATGCGCATCATTGATTTCCCAGTGAGGTAGGAGTGCCGCTGGGGATTGAAACTGCATTTTATAAGCATCTTTTATCATAACGCTCCTCCATTGAGAATCTCACAGGACATTGAAAAATCCCCATTAAGGCACAGTAATTGATCTCTATTATAGTAACGCTGACCATTAACACACAATTTAGTATTTTCTATGCTTATCATGTTAGTAAGTTTCTGGCCATTTAAAAGCTAAGTATTTTTTATTAGAACTAAACATCAGACTCTGTATTCTGCCCACTGTTACATCAACAGCAACAATGAGTCCCTTTTATAATGCTGGTGTCAGATAAGAAGACCCTCCATTTAGGCCAACATATCTTTCAACAAATGGGATTATATTTCAAGTTGTATGATTTAGCTTTTGGTATATTGGAAACTCTAAGATAAAAACTGTGTCATAATGGGATTCTTTTGTATTAGAGTATTTGTTTTTTGTTTAAAATACCATAAATTATTCTCTGTCCCTCAGCCCCACTTTTTTCATTTCATCGTGTTTCATGTATTAATGTTTTGCTTATTTGCTACTTCAAGCTCACTTCTTCAATTGTTCTGGTCAAATAACTCACTCCCTTTCACATTCCTCTAGGGTTTCTTACACCTCTCACAATGCCACTCCATCACACATACCCTCAAGTAAGTACTTATCTTCGAACAATACATAGCTTCTAATACATGTGGGGTGGGGGAGGATTTCACTCACTTTTAACATAGACGAGTACATTCTTTAATTTTATTTCTCTATTATACATTCATATAAATATCTAGGACTAGGACTAGTCTAGATAGATTGGCTAGTTGAATCATTTTCGCGTTGATTTCAGCCACCAATGGCTAGTTGAATCATTTTCACATTGATTTCAGCCACCAATGGCTAGTTGAATCATTTTCATGTTGCATCTATCTGACTTTTTTTCTCCCTCTTCTTCCACTTTTAAGGGTTCATGCAGTCAGATTGGGACAACCTGCCAAATTCAAGATACTCTCCCTATTTTAAGGTCAGCTGCTTGGTAACCTTAATTGCACGTGCAACCTTAATCCCGTTTTGCCATGTAACATAACATACTCACAGGTTCTGAGAATTGGAATTATGTGCATTATTGGGAGGCCTTTATTCTGCCTATTATTCTGTCCCTACAGTGAGTTCCCATTTCAATTTATATGCAATGCCATGACAGGATTTAATCACATTCTAATTGTCCGTTTCCTTGTCTATACTCCACACTCTACATATCCAGTCTTTGCCTACTCTAGACTGCAAGCTTTTAATAGAATAGATATTAGGTCTTCTGTTTCCCCAGAGAATAGCATAATCCCAGGGGATAGCTGTCCTGCAATATAGTTGCCTTTTAATAAATATTGGTTGCACTTTGACTAATGTGTTTATGTGTGTGTTCGTGTGTGCATGTGTGTGCATGTATTTGAATTTATCCTGAAAGTAATTAAGTTTTGGGTAACTGGAAATTAACCAGTAGAATACTACTGATTTTACAGGAGGTGACAATGACTTCCAAACATATATCTTCTCTGAATTACTGATCATGCATCCATCTTCTTTGTATCTCTATTTGGATCTCAAAATTAGCATGTTAGAAAAAGAACCACCAATTCCTTTCACTCTATAATGTGATCTTTTTCCATCTGTCTCTGAATCAGGCAGTAGTACTACCGTATACCTATAGATCTGTTATAGCCGTTTCTCTTTTCCTTAACGCTATGCTTAATTCATTAGAGGTAGAAAGCTGTGACTTTAAAATAGCTCTTAAATCTCTCTACTTTTCTCCTTTTCTAATTTAATCAACACAAACTACCTTTATAACTTACCAGGGTTACTAGTAAACTTTGCATTAATCTGCTCAGGCTGCAGTAACAGAATACCACAGACTGAGTGACTTAAACAACATAAATTAATTTTCTTTCAACTCTGGAGCATGAAAATCCAAGATCAATAGGCCGGCAGGGTTGGTTTCTGATGAGGCCTCTCTTCCTGGCTTGCAGATGGTTGCCTTCTCACTGTGTCCTCACATGACCTTTCCTCTGTGTGTGCATCTCCGGGTTTCTCTTCCTCTTCTTATAAGGCCACCAGTCCTATTGAAATAGGGCCCTGCCCTGGTGATCCCATTTAACCTTAATTACCTTCTTAAAGACTCTGTCTCGAAATATAGACACATTGGGGGCTATGGCTTCAACATATGGATTTGGGGAGTACAGTCCAATCCATAACAACCTTACACCCCTACAACCCATTTTGCACTTAGTAGAATAGGTGATTTTCTTAAGACTTAGTTTGCATGATAGCATTTCTCTGATTAAACCCTCTAGGCTTTTCACTAACAATTTAAATAAATTTCCAATATCTCATCCTGGTCTGAAAAGTCCCTTTCATCTGACTCCTCTCTAACTCTCTAAACTTAACTTGTACTACTTTGTCCTTTATTTATATCCCTAACTCATCCTTGTGTCAGTGCTTTTGCATTCACTGTTCCCCTTCTCAGAGAGCTCTTTACCTAGACCTTTTGGTTTTTGTCTTAGCTCAGATAATACTGCTGCAGCCTTTTTCACCACTTTCCATAAAGTAGGTACCCTGCAACTAAGTGGAAGCCATTGGAGCTATGTTTCAGGTGGTGCATAATCAAATTTGTCTACAAGCTGAAGACTGGGATCATATGACCCAGAGAGGCACTTTCCAACTTTAGAATCAAATGTTTTCATATTGCCACCAAGAAAACAACTATTTATAAATAGTTGTTTCTATTCTGCTGAAATACATTCAATCTAAGTAACAGAAGGTAATTAGCAAAGAAGCTAATCAGCAGCATTCTTTAGTGCCCATCATTAAAAAGCTTAACTGTTGCACCATTTTTCTTTTCTGCTTTATGAAGAACTCATTTATGTACCATTTCAATGCTATTGTAATTGTGAGTGAGTTTTATGGGGGGATTAAATTACTGGCCTCAATTTTACAACACAAACATTACCTGCAGTCTTCTATAACCCAGCCATGGGAGAAAATAGGGAAAAAAGGAAAGAAAATGGCATAAAAATACTGATGCTGGAACTGAACTTTGATGCTCATTGGTTTGATTGATCTGAGGTACCGCATTAAGATTTCAAGCCATATGTTATAAAATTTCCTTTTTATTTCATGACTTTCTTTTCTTGCAACTGATTCTTAATAGCTATACACTAGGGAGGACAAATGCACCTAGAAAGACTGAATGTTTAAAAGACACAAAATGTCAATTCGTAAATATTTGAGCATTTGGTTGACATCTCATCTCAAGAATAGAGTTGCCAAAACTGCTGTCACTAATAAAAAATTAAAAAACAAAACAAAAGCCTGAAATGATTCATGTAGTTGGAGTCAATTGCAGTTATCTTTGTAGAGAAAGGTCAGTGTCATAAGATGAATAAAATTCATACAGTAAATTATTTATTAGCCATTTTTTCTTGTAACTATATTAAATACATGTGCAAATCATGTATTTTAGGAGTTCTAGGATGAGAAGGTATACTTTTCTTTCAAATACTGCTGATTTAAATCTACAAAAAAAAAAAAAAAGTCTTGCCCTTTTATCCATCAAGTAATATTTAATTTACAAGTTTAACAATTGTGTGTTGTTCTCTTTCTATACAAATAGAATTTTGGTTCTTTGAATTTTTTTCTTTTCCATCTTCTTCTGTCTCTCTCGCTCTCTTAGATTAGATTAAAAAGTAAATGTTGAAGGTAAGATACCTCATTAAGTGTAGGATATTGTTTATTCATTTATAATCCACACTCTATTTTAGATTTTATTCTCAATACAGTCCTCATATTAACCCCTTTGATTAGGAATCACTGTTCCTATCTCTTAGTTGAGGAGGTTAATGCTCAAGAGGTTAAGTGACTCATGCAAGACACACAACTATTAAGTTGTGAAACCAGTATAGAAAAGCCTACCATAGGAACATCCCCAAACAACTTGGGGTGAACATAAAATTCTCAGCTGGGATACAGAGCCACAAAAAACAATCTGCCAACGACTACAGCCCACATGGAATAAAATAGCTGCATGATAATTGCACACATGGAAAGAGAGTAGAGAGAGGACAGCTGAGCCAGAGAGGTGGTCTTGAAGGTGAGAAAAGGCAAGAGTGTGGGTGGTACTTCTTATTGATCAGGAATTTTTAAATATTTATATACAATTTTGAACTTAATTATTTCACTTATTTGTTCACATAAATACAGATTGTTAGTGCCACTTACAATAGTTGGAGAGGACAGAAATGATTTCTGCCTTGTAAACTTTCCATCTCAATGAATGAAACATAAACTGGTTAAATAATTAACTTCTTCATGAACAGAAATCTGTAGTAAACTTTATGTAAGGGTATGACATCTAGGTACCAGAATAAAAGTGTCTGCTTGCCCTGGTGAACCACTACAGACAGTGAGATCCTGGAAATGGTGTCTGGGGACTGATTGGAAAGCCATGCTTAAGAGTTCTGTAAATTCTGCCTCCCAGAGATGTTGTTTTAATAGGTCACAGAGATCCAAAATTGTGCACAGTACTTCAAAAGTTTTACGACAGGGTGAGGCATTTCTCATTACTGAGGAGAGAAAGATTAAAGCAATTTCATAGCACAGAGTGTTACATTACTGAAATGCTAATGAACTTAGACAGTAAGTAATTTAGTATATAGTCTGAAACATAAGATGGCTAATGTTTTGTCCCGCTTAAAAAGATATAGCTTCTTTTGTCTGTGTGTGCCTCCACATCCACACACATGCACATACACACAAATACACAAAAATGCATTCAGTCTTCTATAATCCCGCCACGGGAGAAAATAGGAAAAAAAGGAAAAAATTATCATAAAAGTACTGATGCTGGAACTGAACTTTGATGCTCATTGGTTTGATTGATCTGAGGTACTGCGTTAAGATTTCAAGCCATGTGTTATAAAATTTCCTTTTTATTTCACGACTCTTTTTTTTCTTGCAACCAATTCTTACTGGCACACCTGCCTATTAAAAATGATTTTGTAATTGCATATAAAAATCAATAAATGTGTAAAATAAGTAGATAGAAATTAAATACTGTATTAAGGGCATGAGTAAATTGTAAGCATATTCTGAAGTTAATATTAAATATGAAAATCAGAAGAAAAACAAATGGAGATTTACCTTGTCAATCTGCAAGTAACTACATGTTTAATTATTATTACTATTTTTTTTTTTTTTTTTTTTTTTTTGCGGTATGCGGGCCTCTCACTGTTGTGGTCTCTCCCGTTGCGGAGCACAGGCTCCGGACGCGCAGGCTCAGCGGCTATGGCTTACGGGCCCAGCCGCTCCACGGCATGTGGGATCCTCCTGGACTAGGGCACAAACCCGTGTCCCCTACATCGGCAGGCAGACTCTCAGCCACTGCGCCACCAGGGAAGCCCCTACATGTTTAATTTTTAACATGAGAAAAATATGTTCTCACATAATTTTCATAATGTGAAAGAAAAATGAAAGTCTAATTTATGAGGCTGAGATGTCATTCCAAACCCAACTGTTGCCTGCCTTCTGCTTCCCATTCACAAACCTGTCAAGTACTGAACGGAAGAGGAGATGAAGAAAGAATCTAAACACAAAGGTGGCACGCATTGGAACCAATACGTGCTGATTGCACTGATAATTTCCTTCTTTGCCAATGTGCATGCAACTGGCTGGGAGTGAGCGAGGGAGCTGGGGTTGATGAGGTAGAAAGAGACTGTCATTTAAACTGTGTATTCGAGGCTTGTATAAAATTCTGATAACTTTGGGATTAGACCAGAGGTTAAAGTCAATAATAACTTCCTCATCTTCCAAAAAAATATGGCTAAGGTTAACCTGTGACTGTATCCTCATACACCTGAACATCTACTTCTTGTTTGAGTTGTCTGAATTCATCCATCCATCCATCCATTCATTCCATAATAATCTATTTTGTACTTATTGTATTTTGAAAAACCTGCCAGATACTTTCCTTTAAACATGGCAGTGATTCAGGAAAGCAGATGATCTTCATCTTGATGATGAAGAAACTGAAGTTCAAAGAACTCAATCCTTAAATGTATAGCTGATAAATGCCAGACCCCAAATTTAGTCCCACTCATGTTTGTTAATTTCTTTGTTCATTTGTTCCTCATACACATTGTTGTGAGAACAATCAGCTAGATGTCTGGAGTCAGTGGAGGTTGGGGAAGTTGTAATTCCTAATCTCCTGGAGTTTGTAATCTACTGAGATTATCTGGTGTCAAAATCGGTTGCTCTTCTCTATTACATGTTTTCAGTAGAGAAAAAAAATGCACATACTGAGCACCCACCCTGTGTTTGGCACTAACCATATTTCACTTCATGTAACAACCACAATATTCCCTTCAGTACATCTTTATAATATGCCCTGTTTTATGAATAAGAAAGCAAAGACTTGTTTGCAAACAATACTGTCATAAGCACTACAGCAAGTATGTGTAGGGCCAAAGTATCTCAAGACTTAGAGCTTACATAAAGGTCATAGAGAAATCTATGCTCCTTTGACTTTTTTTAATGCTGGCTGGAAGTGAGGGTGGTGGTGAGAACTTTACTTCCTTGAGAAATTTCTGCCACGTAAAGCATAAAGCTCCAGGATTTCCTCTTGGTATTAAATTTAGTTGGGTTAGGCTTAGAAAAGAATAAAGAGAAAAAGCACGTACTGAAGAAGCCAGAAAAGATAAACGTTCTTAAACCTATATTGACATTTTTCTTGTTCAAAGAGTTAAGCTATGTACCACATATATATCTCAGAGAATGAAGTTAGGTATGAAATTATACCCACACTCACAACTGGGGAGGAGTAAAAGGAAGAAGAAAAGAAACTCAGCATAAATGTTTCTCATAGAAAAATCCTTCAGGTTAACCCAGATCTTATTTCCTACAACTCATGTCTAGAGAGTTCCTAAAGGAACCACAGCAGCCTCAGGACTCAGAATAACTTGCAGTTAATTATTATGAAAATAATAATTTCAAATGAATAGTAATAATGATGATAATATGTCATGGTTAAGCCTAAAACGTAAATAAAATGCTTACATATTTTATATTCTGGGACGTTTTGGAGTGTTTTTTTTTCACTTTTTAAAACAATGTATAAAACTGTACAAAACGTACTAAGTGTACAAATGTACAAAAATAAGGAATATTAAAAGAAAATAGCAAAAGAAAGAAAGAAAAGAAGATGAGAAGGAGAACAAAAGTAGGTATGAAAATGAAAAATATGGGGGTGATTTCCTCTAAGCTGTCTTTCCTTGATTAATCTTGTGACTATGATACACCAATCTTACCCCTAAAGTCAACCAACTAGTCATCTTAATAAGCTGGGAAGAGAAGATTTAAAATAATCAAAGGACTCTTATTTAGGACTTGTTTAATCTAATAATTCCCCGGAAGATATCTAAGAACAAGGCTCAGCAAACACTGGACCTGTTACAATAAGCAAGGCAATGTGTCCATGTGATTTAGGAGAAGGTGAGAGAAATGAGCTTCTTTGCCAGGAACTCATAATCCAGTAAGATGAATCGAGATATGAGTCATGTTGTTCTAAGTGTATCAGTGAAGACACACAAGTTACAACTTTTAATGATAGATCAGGAAGGAAGCAGGAAATTTTACTTTGAACTAGATAGATCTGAGAATCCTGGTAGAATTGGTAGGGATCGTTTTGAAAGATGGAGATGCAGGGGGAAAGAATTCTGGTTGGAAAAAAAAAAAAAACACTTCATGAACAATGTTAAATTATTGAAGAAAATGCATGGGAACCACAGAACTTGTGGGTTGTCCAATAATACAGGAAAAAATGGCATTATTTTGGGAAAATGTATCTTGGGATGATAACTGACTTTAAGAGCTAAGAAAACCACTGAAGAATGATAAAACTTTCTATCTTAAATCTCATGAAGGTTGGCTTGACAGAAGTAGACAGAATGTTTTGAAACAAGAGTGTAGAAGCCAAAGAATCAATTTGAGAAACTACAGAAATACTTAGGTAGGACATAGCAATGATATTTTCTAAAGAGCCAGTGAACTAACACTTTCTTTTAAATATAAGAAAACTTACAGTGTGTGTGCTCAGTCATTAGGATGCCATGATGGAAACCCCTAATGCCCTGATTACAATCCACATACTTTGGGATCTGTAGTGTGTAAGTGTGAAGGAATGTAGTACATACATCACTTGGAAAGTAGCTAGCAGAAACAAAAGAAAATGCAGCATCAAACATAGAGTTCAAACTTGCCCATTTTTCTTGCCCTCTGCTTTCTGTCTCTAAAAGAAATAGATGTTATGTTAAGCATACATTTATTTTTTTCTGTATAATTGAAGGAAATGCCTTTCATTTCCCATAGTTTGGTATGGTCCATACTTATTCATTAATATGACAACAGATGGGAAACAAAAACACTCATTGAGAGAACTATTCATTCTAGCTTGAAAACACCTAAGCATAATTATTTGGCAATTCGGGAGATTTTGTAGAAGGGATTTAAAGCAGTGTTACTCAACTGTGGCTACTTCAGAAACACCTGAGAAGTGTGTTTTTTAACAGAAGTGTGTGTTTTACTGCAGAAAAACCTGAGAATTTTCTTTTTTTAAATCCAAATGTCAACGCTATATTCCAGTCTCTACTGGTAGGACCCAGGTATTAATATTTACTGAACTCCTCAGGTGATTCTAAAGTGCAGACGAGGTTAAGAACAACTGCTTCAGAAATACACAGGCAATAATTACAATACCAGCTATTAACACAACCTTCTTGGTCATGGGGAATTTACTAACTTATATGAGCCCTAGTTCTCTCATATATAAATGACAATAAAATAACCACTTTTCGGAATTATAGAGATAATTAAATATCATAATATGTGTGAAAGACTTTAGCTCACACATAATAGATACAGATCCAGTTAGTAAATATCCATGTCCATTCCTTTATTATTTTTTAGGGATTGGGGTAACGTCCACTGAAAAAGCCCAGGGATAAAAAGATATGTGAGTTTCATTGCCTGAATATAGTCTTGTTTTTATTCTCTGACTGCCTTTTTTTTGAGAAAACATATTTAGGGGTGAGGATAACAAAGGATGGTAAACCCAGCATCACAGAGGGCAAGAACATTTCAGAAGCCTTATCATAGCAAGGACTGAGCTTTAACTACTTGGTAATTCTACTGGAAAAATGACAATTATGTGTCAAGTAGCATTAATGTTATTGAATTCTCTCCAGATTATTGGATAATTAAGTTGTCAGTATTTAGTCCACAGTGAAAATCACTTGTATTGAAGACTTTTACTATGAAAAGAATCCCAACTGGAGTTCTAATTGGTCCTCCATAGGAATTTCAGATTTGTCATGGTTGGACTTTCATTTCTTTAGCATTCAGACATACGTCCAGCAAGAAGCAAGGGACCCTTTAAACTGGCCACAGGCATGTTCCCAGATTCCTTTTCAATAGAGTCCCCTAGAAGGCACTGTCAGTCTCTGACAGGTAGCATTTTGGATTGATCTTCTTCCTCCATAACTGGCTTAGTTCCTTGAAAGAGGACATGGAGGTGAGCAAGGAACCTCCTGAGGAATGAGTCAGTGACCATGAGAGTATTTAATTCGAGGAGAAAGCAGGAGCAGATGGTACACATTGTGTGACCTCAAATGGGCTGTGTGAAAACTAATACCAAGGCAGCCAAAGATAAAACCTTTGCAGAACTATTTTTATAACTGCTTAGGGGATTTAATCTCAATAACCAATCTATGTTTTTATCGTCTTGGGATTTCTTAAAAACTGACAGATTTTATTGTATACATGGACAGAGAAGGAAATGCATACATAAATTATTCTTTAGGATAGAAATAAATGGTATTGAAAAGAAAAGGTATGTGTGTAGAGATTTATACTTAAATACATCTAGAAATTCTGTGTTAAATAAAATTAACATTTTTTTTCCTAAAGAAGGTTTTAGGACTTTTTAGAAACGTTGATCTCTTAAAGCTGATTGTGACTCTCCAAAGGTGGGCTAAAGATAAGTAACATCACTGAAATATATTTGATTAGGGTATCGTTTTGTCATAGATTATGTTGTGTGACCACTATTCCACAGAAATCACTTTGACAAATGCAGGTATAAGACATTCTTATTGAACAATCTTACCAATTTTTTTTAATTAAAAAAAAAGGTAACTGGAAGGCAGGAGGCAGTTAGAGATGATAGATAGATAGATAGATAGACAGATAGATAGGCAAATGTACAAAGTCAGAAAGAAACAGAACCAGCATCAGCAGAGTAGGTCTGAGACAGAGAAATGAATAAAAAGATGCATTAGCAGGTGAAAAATTTAGAGACTTAGATCATCCATGCTGAGATTTTAAGCCCCTTCTTTTATGCTTCTGAATTTGAAGGTAAGGCTGGGGTTTTGGGATATGAATGACCTTAAAGGAGACCCGCTAAGACAGACATCTTCTAAGTCATTAAGCAGAAAATAACTCACCATTGCTCTCTAGTTATGAGGGTAAGTCTTCCTTCCTTGAGTGTGTTTTTGTTACCTTTTCTGTGAATTGGAAAGATAGAGTCCGCTTTCTTACAGGGCAGTTGTGACAAAGATGTGATGTTTAATACTACAATCCCTGGACACAATAAGGACTTAATTTATGTCAGTTGTAATTATAGTAACAGCCTGTTAAAACTGTCAGTTCTTCAACCAATCTCCTGGCATAAAACCCGTGAGCAAGTCCTGGCCCTGAAGACATGATATTTGATACAAAGAGCTTTGGATTTGGACTTTGAACCTCTAATCAGAGATTCTGTTTCTGGCTCACCAAAGCAAAATGTCTTTGAGCAGAGCACTTATTTCTAATCATCAATGACAAGAATTCTGAGTTCCAGTTCCATGTGTGTGGAGTGGGGAGGGGGTGTCCCCAGCAAGTAACCAATTCTCTGGCACCAACTGGGTGTCCTATAATTCAGTTTAGTTCCAACACTATCTACCTCACCAACAAGGTGGCCTATAATTCAGTTCATTTCTGACACTATTCATCCACCTGGAGATAGCACAGATCCCACAGGTTAAGGGCTCATCCCTGCAACACTAACCAACCACACACACTCACTTCAGATGCCAAACTCAGGTGAGTTATCACATGTGCTTCTGACCAACTGGCTATAGATCAGACATTCCAATACCCAGTTGAATTAATTTGCTAGAGCTGCTCACAGAACTCAGAGAAGCATTCTAATTACTAGATTCCAGTTTATTATAAAAAAATATGACTCAGGAACATAAAGATGGGAGAATACATAGGGCAAGGTATGGGGCAAGGGCCTGGAGCTTCCGTGCTGAGCACACCACTCTCCTCAACCTGTTCACCAACCTTAAAGCTCTCTGAACCCCATCCTGTTGGATTTTTATGGAGGCTCCATTACACAGGTATAATTGATTAAATCAGTAACAATTGGTGATTGAACTCAACCTCCAGCCCCTCGCTTCTGAAAGGTGGGGAATAGGAGTTGGGGGGATGGAACTGAAAGTTCCAGCCCTCTAATCACAGGTTTGGTTCTCCTGGCTACCAGCTTCTATCTTTAGGTGTGTCCCTGATTCACCTCATTAACCTAACAAAAGACACCTTTATCACTTTCATTCACTTAGGAAATTACAAGGATTTAGGAGCTGTGAGTCAGGAACTATGGAAGAGGACCAGATATATATTTCTTAGAAATCACAATATCACAATGCCTTCATGCAGCATGGTTTTTAACTCTTTTTCTGAAAATTCCCAAGGTTGCTGCCTTGGTGTAAGGGGTTGGAATCATCCATGATAAAATAGAGTCATGTTCCCAGTGACTGAGACACATGTGATCAATCACATGTCATAATCCATGTGAAAATGCTTTGATATATGCCAAGCACCAAGTGAAAATAGGGCTTATTGTCAAAAGATACAACTTGATAAGGGAAAATTAAGCTGTAATTTTACCCATTATGCATAAGACCACAACAATTCATTAAGAAATCTGTATGTAGGAAATAAATAACATTTAAGACATGTTTATGTGTGGATTTAACTTTAGGCTGAGATAAACCCATCAACAAATCCCTTCAAGCAGTGCTATTTAGAAACTGGAAGAAATTTATAGAAAGTGTAGAAATATGAACATTTCTCACTCTCTGGGAATACTAGCACACTATGGAATGTGTGAGGTTCCCTTCTTTTCTATGCTTGACTCAGAAATACAGTCTTGGCCCAATAGTCTGTAAAATTTTCTCTTTATTTAGTTACTTGGTTCAGTGGCACAGTGTCATTAAATTGCACTTGCTTGCATCCATCAGTGCATGGGGAACAATACTTGCCCAAGAATCCCAAACTGTCTCCAGAAATAAAGGACACCTCCCTATTCCTCCTTCTCTTTTCTTCCCTTGTTTCAGGCACTCGGGACATATCATGCTTGCCTCCTTGCTCCTCTCAGAAGCTGCCACCACCTACTCTCTCCAGTGGGTGTCTTCCCCCAAAGCCAAGCAATCCTTTATCTACTGCCTCTGGAGACAAGCAAAGGAGTTCTTTCCATCTAAATTGCTGTTTTGTTGATCACTATGGGGAGGCGATCGGGGAGTTACTAACCAAGAAAAACCCTAAGAAACAAAAAACCAACCCCAAAAACAAACAAACAAAAAAGAAAACAAAAACCCAGCAACATAGGGAAGGTACAAACGAAAGTTTTTTGCAGTCTTGTTCCATGGTGTCTAGTCCCATACTGCTTACTGATAGAATAAACAAAATAAAAAAACAAACTAAGGCTTTTATCCATAACCAAAGTGCGTTCTCTCTCTCTCTCTCTCTCTCTCTCTCTCTCTCTCTCTCTCTCCTGTTGCTTATCAGTGTAGGATTTTCTGTATTGGTCCCCTCAGTCACTGTGAATCATAATTGCAGGGGGAGTTTGTTAAGATGTACAGTTTGGTGCTATTAAAGGGGTAAGCATTTCTCTGTTTTTCCTTCACTGTTCCATGAAAAAAGTTTATTAGCATTAAGTAATGGCCCCATCCCTTCAAAAAGTGTATTTATATTAGCCCCCCACTGATATCATCAACTGGGTTCTTAAAATTCTGAGAGATTCAAAGAATGTGAAAATGCTCAGCTAATTTGGTAATTTGCAAAGGACATTTAGAGAATGCATATCTCTTCAGAATGTGTATTTTAAATAAGAGAGAAGACTTTTTTCCCACCTTCTATCACTTTAATCTTATTCCCAGCTGACCCTATCTGAGAAAAGAAAAACATGTTTAATAATATGATAAAAATAGAATAAGCATAAATGAAGATTTTGCTTTGTTTCTAGGAGCTGAGAGGGACGGTAGAAAGCAAAATCAGATAAGTAAAAAGAGCCTCAACAAAAAGGGAGATGATTCCTATAGTTCCACCCAAGATATACTCCATAGTACTGTTAGGTAACTAGATAGAAATATTTTATACCATTTCCTGCACCTGAGCTTTTCTGGTACTGGACTCTGTCTATATGATGTCCCAATTATTGTGGACCTAAGGATTTACTGACAATAAATTTTTTTTTACAAAACAAGTAAAATTCTGGGGGACAAATTCAAAATAGAAAAGTGCCCTTTCGTAATTGAGTGGTAAAGAGGGAAAATAAAGGAGGAAAATTTAGGGCCCTGGAAAACAAAGTAAAGCCATAAAATTGGAGGACCTACTCACTACTCATTACCCTAAAACAAACGAATCCACTAAGGTAGCTGGACTTTCCAATACAGACAGAAGAGGGTGATATTTAACAAGGAATTTTGTAAAATGCAAAAATGCCACATATATGAACAAGAAGATTGATAAATTCATACATAATTTATTTTACAAACTCAGAAAAAAAGTACAGAACCTATATCAAATAAGGAAAATTCTCTTAGGGGGAAAAATTCAAAAATCAAAACAAAAAACTCTGAAACCTAAATAACTGTAAGAGAACACTCCAAACAAAATTATGTCATCAAGCAAACATTTGAAAATTGAAACAAAAAACCCTTGAGATTAAAATATTAAGAACATTAATATTTTTTAAAGCAGAGGAAAATAAAGATAGTTGATTGAACTCAAACACAAATGGAAGAAAAAGACAAAATTATCTTGGAATGAAGAGTAAATTACAAAGTGCCTAAGGTTGAATAGTCTCAAATAACCATTTAGTAAGGAGAATGGGAAGAAAGTCTGATAAACAACTAAGTGAATAAAAATAAGTAAAGTCGTAAAAAGGTTCACAGAGAAGATATTGGAATGAAAGAGATACATAGTTAGGACAGCCTTTCCATTGTTAGTCCCTGAAAAAGAAAAGAAAAATAATCTAAATAGCATTAATATTTAAAACTATAATCTAAGAAAATAGTATAAAAATAGAAAAACATGAATCTACAAATGGAAAGTGTTCATAGTATACATTGGAAGAATGGTTTGAAGAATAATACAGGCATACCTTGAAAGTCTAAATCCTTGATCAGTGGGCTGCAGAATAGATGTTGTGATAACAGGCATGAAAACAACATTAATCTCATTGAAAAACTCCATCAGAGCTCTTGGGTGGCCAGGTGCATTGTCAATGAGTGGTAATATTTGAAAGGAAACTTATTTTCCTGAGCAGTGGGTCTCAGTAGTACGCTTAAAATATTCAGTAAACCATATTGTGAACAGATGTGCTGTCATCCAGGCTTTGTTGTTCTATTTATAGAGCACAGGCAGAGTAGATTTAGCATAATTATTAAGGGCCCTAGGATTTTTGGAATAGTAAGTGGGCACTGGCTTCAACTCAAAGTAACCAGCTGCATTAGCCCCTAACAAGAGAGTCAGCCTGTCCTTTGAAGGCTTGAAGCCAGTCATTGACTTCTCCTCTCTAGCTATGAAGGTCCTAGATGCAGTCACCTTCCAAAATAAGGCTTTTTCTTCTACACTGAAAATCTGTTGCCTAGTGTAGCCACCTTCATTAATTATCTTAACTAGATCTTCTGGTTAACTTGCAGCTTCTACATCAGCACTTGCTGCTTCACCTCACACCTTTATGCTACAGAGATGGCTTCTTTCCTTAACCCTCATGAACCAACCTCTGCTAGCTTCAAACTTTTCTTCTGTAGCATCCTCATCTCTCTCATCCTTCATAGAATTGAAGAGAGTTAGGGCCTTGCTCTGGATTAGGCTTTGGCTTAAGGGAATGTTGTGGTTGGTATGATCTATGCAGACCACTAAAACTTTGTCCATATCAACAATAAGGCTGTTGCACCCCCCTTACCATTTGTGTGTTTGCTAGAGTAGCACTTTTAATTTTCCTCAGTAACTTCTTCTTGTATTCACAGTTTGACTAACTTTTTTTAAATAGGAAGCCTAGCTTGCGACCTGTTTCAGATTTTGACATGCCTTCCTCACTAACCTTAATCAATTTTAGCTTTTGATTTCAAGTGAGAGACGGGTGACTCTTCCTTTCACTTGAAAACTTAGAGGCCCTTGTAATGGTATTGATTGGCCTAATTTCAATAGCGGTGTGTCTCAGGGTATAAGGAGGTCTTAGGAGAGGGAGAAAGACAGGAAAAGACCAGTTGGTGGAATAGGCACAGACACAACATTTATCATTTAAGTTTGCAGTCTTACATGGATGCAGTACATGGTACACCAAAACAATTACAAGAGCAACATCAAAGATCACGGATCACATAGCACTATGACAAATATAATAGTAAGGGAATAGTTTGAAATATTGTGAGAATTACCAAAATGTGACGTGTAGACACAGAATGAGCAAATACTGTTGGAAAAATGGTACCGATAGACTTGCTTGATTCAGGATTGCCACAAACCTTCAATTGGTAAAAAACACAGTATCTGCAGAGTACAATAAAGTGAAGTGCACTAAAACAAGATATACTTGTATTAGGAAGGGAGGTAGCCAATTCCTCAGTAACAGGTTACTCTTAATCCCATGTCCTTAGAAGCTTTCTTGCCAACCATATTTTACTTGACAATTTAATTGCTAAATAGAAATTCATTTTAATTTTCTTTATCTATTAAATGACAATCAGAGAGATACCTCCTCTTTCTTTTTTTAAAATTTTTATTGGACCATAGTTGATTTACAATGTTGTGTTAGTTTCAGGTGTACAGCAAAGTGCACAGTTATATATATATATAACTGATTATATATATATCCATTGTGTGTGTGTGTATGTGTGTATATATATATATATATATATATATATATATATATATATATTCTTTTTCAGATTCTTTTCCCATATAGGTTATTACAGAATATTGAGTAGAGTTCCCTGTGCTATACAGTAGGTCCTTGTTAGTTATCTATTTTATATATAGTAGTGTGTGTATGTTAATCCCAATCTCCTAATTTATCACTTCCCCCCATGTTTCCCCTTTGGTAACCATAAGTTTGATTTCGCTATCTGTGAGTCTGATTCTGTCTTGTAGATAAGTTCATTTGTATCATTTTTATTATATTCCACATATAAGTGATATAATATGATATTTGTCGTTCTCTGTCTGACTTACTTCACTTAGTATGATAATCTCTAGGTTCATCTGCAAATGGCATTATTTTGTTCTTTTTTATGGCTGAGTAATATTCCATTGTATATATGTACCACATCTTCTTTATCTATTCCTCTGTAGATTGACATTTAGGTTGCTTCCATGTCTTGGCTATTGTAAATAGTGCTGCAGTGAACATTGGGGTGCACAGAGTTACTTCCTCTTCTCATTCGCTTAGGTCTCATCAATTTATTGGTGATAATTATCTGGAGTTATGCCAGTTAAAGAATTAACTTGAAAACATGAGGAAAAGGTATGAATAAATTTAACCAAAGATGTATAAGACCTCTACATGAAAAATAGAAAACATGGCTAAGAGAAATTAAGAATATTTAGTAAATGCAGACATATGCCATGTTAATGGATGGGAGTTTTAATATTTTTAAAATGATAATTCTTCACAAAATGATGTATAGATTCAAAACAATTTCTATCAGAATTTCAGAATTTTGTGTATTTTGTGGAAATTACCAAGCTGATTCTAAAATTTATATGAAAATTTAAAAAAACCTAGAACAGCCAATATATTCTTGAAAAGGAAGGAACAATTTAGATGGTTTATACTAAGTTGTAAGACTTAGTATAAGGATTCAGAATATGAAATGATGAATTATGAGTATAAAAATAGGCATATATAGAGAGTCCAAAATAGACCGACACATATATATAATCGATTGATTTTTGACAAAAGAGCTAATATAATTCAATGTGGAAAGTGTGGTCATTTCAATAAATGGTGCCAAAAAAAGTGAATACCCTATAGAACACAAAATTAACCTCTACCCCTACTTCACACCAGTGCAGTGAAGGGTTAACTCAGCAGATTTAGGATGTTCAAACACTCAGTATTCCAAAGAAAGGACTGGTCCTTAATCAGCTTCTAGGAGATAACCTCTAAGCCTTTGGACTATCCTGACTCCTAAGAGGGTCTTTTGTATACCTGAGGCCTTGGGCCATGCAGATAGTTTATGCTAACCATGCGATTTTTGGGGGGTACCTTAGGGTGTGGTGTATCAGTTTGACCTCTGGAAGGGCTAGAGACTGAGCAACTAAGGTCAGCCATACATGTGCACCATACTCATAGGGCTGACCCCCAATAAACTCCCTATACATTAAGGCTTAGATGAGCTTCCCTGGTTGGAAATACTTCCTGCATGTTAAAACACATCCTTGTTCGGAGAATTAAATGCCTTTCCTGTGATTCCAGTGGGTGAGGACAACTGGAAGCTCCTGCCTGGTCTCTCACCAACTCTGCACTATATAATTTTTCCTTCCCTTACTTTAATCTGAATCCTGTAATTATAGTTAAAACTGTGAGTATAACAGCTTTTCTGAGTTTTGTGAATCCTTCAATCGAATCACTGGATATGTAGGTAGACATGGGACTCCTACATAACACCATACACAATTAATTTAAATGGACAATGACCTAAACATAAAAATAAAAACATTAAACTTACAGAGAAAACATGAAAAATCTTTATAACGTTAGAATAGGCAAACGTAACATAGATAGGACACCTAAACATTAAAGGAAAACAAAATCAGAAAATTGAACTTCATCAAAATTAGAACCTTCTGCTCTTCAAAAATACCCATTAAGAAATGAAAAAAAAAAAAAAAAACCCTAATTGGTAGACAACTGTCATGTACATCTGACAAAGGAATTGTATTTAGAATGTATAAAGAGCTCTTAGAACTCAATAATAACAAGACAATTCAATTTTTTAAAAGGGAAAATATTGAACCGAATCTTTATAAAAACACATAAATGAAGAAAAGTGAAAATATATTTATAGGTGAGTTTTAATATAATTTTAAAATAGCCAAAAAATAAGGGAAAATGTCTATCAACAAGTGATTTTTTTTTTTAACATCTTTATTGGGGTATAATTGCTTTACAATGGTGTGTTAGTTTCTGCTTTATAACAAAGTGAATCAGTCATACATAAACATATGTAACAAGTGATTTTATAAAAAAAAATTATGGTACATTTGTACAATGGAACACTACTAATTAGTAGTAAAAGAGTAATCTATTGAGATTTTATTAGGGATTCTTTTAAGAAATAAATAACTCAGATGATCTGCTTATAACCCTTTGTTTGTAAAACCCTTCAATGGACTTCCATTGTACTTAGAATAAAACCTAACATCTTAACAATGAACTGCAAGCTCCTGAGTGTTTAGCTCCTGACTTCCTCTCTATCCTCTTCCTAAAGTCAATCTATTCTTGCTCACCAAGCTCTAGCCCACTGATACTTTTATTAGGTCCAGTTGCCACCTCTCTCTTTTTTACACAGGATCCTCATTATTCCTTTATAATTCTTAATAAGATTTAATTGATTATGATACATGTAATGAGAATGGCCATATATAGCACAGGGACTGGACCATATTAGATTATTAGAAACTCTCTTTAGAAATAGAGATTGAGATTTTTGTTTGCTCATCCTCGTTCTTCTCCACCCAGCTCTGTACCCCAGAAAGCAGACCCTCACAAGAAGGCATCAAGAGTCTTTCTTGCATTCTGGTTTCAGCTTGCATGGGGAGAAGAAAGTGGGTGGCAGGAAATTGAGTCAGTGGGGTTTATTCCACTGACTCCCTGTATGCAATGTCACTGTTAGTTGGCTACACCTTTCTGAGTCACCTTTCTTGCCAAGTAGTCTTCTCCTTGTAGCTACCTTCTTTCCTTTCCTCTTGCCCATGCAAGCCTACGAATAGTTTTGCTATTTTACCTATTACTAGTCTCAGGATACTCTACTACTTCTGGTTGGTTTCCTTACCACAATTTATTTCCTGACCACAATTTGTAAATAGTCTGTTTATTAATCTCCCCCCAACTATCCAATTTGAGCCTTTAGCTGACTTATAAAATGAGCAAATGAAATACAGATGGTGAATTAAATGGTAATTGAATACTAGAACACAAATTGTTATAATTCATCAAAAGAATGGGTCAATGAATCATATGAATAGATATCAAAGATGTTTTTAAAGTTCAAAATTTATACCTACTAGAAACTGTTAACAGTAAAAATTATAGAATTTTTCCTTGATATAATAAAAATAAATATTAGAAAAAATGTAAAAAAATTAGCATTATTAACATTAGATTGGAAATATTCTCATTAATTTTAAGAATAAGTTTGAGGGCTTCCCTGGTTGTGCAGTGGTTAAGAGTCCGCCTGCCAATGCAAGGGACACGGGTTCCAGCTCTGGTCCGGGAAGATCCCATATGCCATGGAGCAACCAGGCCCATGCGCCACAACTGCTGAGCCTGCACTCTGGAGCCCACGAGCCACAACTGCTGAACCTGCGTGCCACAGCTTCTGAAGCCCATGTGCCTAGAGCCCATGCTCTGCAACAAGAGAAGCCACCTCAATGAGAATCCTGCGCACCACAACGAAGAGTAGCCCCTACTCGCCGCAACTAGAGAAGAGCCCGCGCACAGCACCGAGGACCTAATGCGGCCAAAACTATATTAATTAATTAATTTATTTAAAAAAGAATAAGTTTGAGAATGGATAATAACCATCATTATTTTTTACTGCATTCTAGAAATGATCTTCAATAACATCAGAAAACATAACAAAATAATAGGTATTTTTGAAAGGTGAGTACAGTTTTTACCATTTGCCAGTTATATGATATTTCACCTGGGAAACCCAACAAAAGCAGCTGCAAAACAAAAACAGGGAAATATAATCAGTAAATTCAATAACAGAGTTGGTAACAAAATTAGCATAAAACTAACACTGTTCTCATATACTCGCAAATAGCTGGTTAAGAAATATAAGGTAATTCCATTTAAAATAGCAGTTACTAAAACCAATACCATACAGTTCCTGATATAGAACCTTATGTTTTTTCCAATAAATACTTGAAAAAATATTTGAGAATGTTTAAGATTATAGATTGAAGAGGGATGAAGAAGTCCCTAAGATTAGGATATAAAAATAAAAAGTGGAGATGGGATGATTTTGTAAACAATAAAGCACTAGATTTGATCCACAGAATTTTCTCCACCAAAGTCTTAGAAATTAGAGGCTACTTCACATCGTGCATTTCAGAATGTAACATCTAATTTAATTTATGATAGGAGTTAAACTTATGTTTGTTGAATGTATGATACATATGAATTAGTAATTGAGTGAATGAATGCATGCATGCACAATGAAAGAGTGACTGATGCATCAAATGTTCAATTTCCAGTTTAGACTGCCTTTCCCTGAAAATGGAAATTTCATATAAAATCATTTATTACCTGCACACTTGAGATTGTACGGCTCTACCAAAAATAGGGAGTACCTACAATGGTTGTTTTACTACCTCTAAATGTCAATCCTTATCACTAGATTTAAATCAGGAAGTTCCCCAAAATGTTTTTTTTGAAAAAAAAACTGTTCAAACCCTGTACTCATTCCCAGTTTCCCCTCAGGATTCCTTTGGGAGACCAGAGGCAGCTGGAAGCCACTGTAGATGTCAGAGTGAGACGGTCAGTTTGAATTGAATGATGCTAAAAATAAAGTGAATGGTGGTACCACGTGAAGGATTAGCCATAAAGGACTCAGGCTTTCCTCAGAATTACAGTTATCTCTGAAAAGCTGTTTGAACTGATACTATAAGTGGGAAGAAATTCTGACAACACATCATAAGGGATTTTCATAGAGAGATTAACTATATTGGTTCATGAAACTCAGAGATGTCCAGTGAGTATAGAAAAGGTTAGAGATTTTAAGTTTTATTGAAAATAAAACTTTTTAAAATATCGGACCCAAGTTTGGTGAGAAGTAAGACTTTTAAGAATCAATATTTAATTATTTATTATTAAGTCACAGGATAGTATGGTATTTAACATACAGGCTAGTAAGGATGATACATTTCAGAACCAGAAGACCAGGTACAAAGTCCTGGCAGCAACACTAAGCTATGTGGCCTCTGGTATTCATTTAACTCTCCCAAGCCTTGCTTTTTTTTAATCTAAATGAAGAGAGTAACAATGACACATCAGTTATCTTAGAGCATGGACAAGTGTAAAAGACTAAAGAGATTGTAAATGTTCTCTTTAGGGAAGAATATCTCCACGTGGATTTTTGCATTCCATTATATCTAGCATATCGGTATTGAAAAGAACTCTAGATATCAGCTCTTGCCTACCAAGATCTTACCTTTAGTGTGGAAAGACATAGTCGTTTTCCATACACCTGCCCCTTCCTTCCTCCATCTTTCATTTGCTCTCTATCTCCCTTTTTTCTTTCCCTACTCCCACTTACACAATGATTCAGCACCTGCTATGTACTAGATCCTGAGCAAGATGAACAAGGTATCCCTGCACCAACTTCCAAAGGCTGTCATTCACTCTCAAAAAATAGCTTTGAAACTTAATTCATCACAGTGCAATTCTAGCACGTTCTTAAGAAAGTGATTGAATTCTTGCATTTCCTCTACCACTCTTATAGACTTCTAGCTTAAATTCTAAGTCCTTATAACGTGTGTATATATCTCTTGCTTATTTCTGAATATAGTTGTATGTGTGTGTTAAAAGAAAATGAATATGGCAATTGTCTAATAATCTAATAACAAGGGTAATATTGTGTCTTCATATGCAAACATCTTATTTGTGCTTCAGTGGTTGGAGAAATGGCCAACTTGATTGAATGCTTTACAGACTAGACTTGTATAAAATTATCCCTCTCTGAATCCCAGTGCTCTCATTACCAGCTGTATGGCCTTGGCTATTTACTTAGCCCCTCTGTCTCAGGTCTTTTAAAGGAAAATATGGGCATAGTAAAGGTACCTAAACCTAGAAGCTGTTCTTATAATTATGAATTAATACAGGTAAAGAGCAAGAAATAGTGTTTGACACGTAATAAGAATAGTGATTATTACATGTATTATTTTTGTATATATATATGCAGTTACGTAATTTTTATATATTCTAAAGTATGTGTGTGTATGAGAGAGAGAGATAAGGTTAACATATTGCTATATACATATTTAGTGCTGAACACTTATTTTTCATTTAAATGAGGCTTCACTCATTTATTTCAGAAGGATTTCTTGACTGTCTACTAGGTCCAGGCTATGTATCCAGTGCTAGTGATGTGGTTATAAACAAACAAAAAAAGTGATAAGCATGGAACTGTCGCAATGCAAGATTAAATTCTGGGAAGCAAACAAGAAAATCAGGCATGCGTAAATAAGGCTCTTAATTCCTAAATTTTATTTGCACTTTGTATTTGTACAATGAAAAAGGACAGAGATTCAGTAGAATGATCTACTATGAACCAACCAAATGCAGAGAGTACCATTATATAAGGAAATATCTTCAGCTGTCTTTTTTGTTTTCCAGAATATATTATTTTGCTGTACTGAGTAGTTTTAAAGAATAAGTGAGATTATATACTAATGTTTTTAGCTCCCTAAAAAAGATCATTATCAATGTTAAATCCATGTAAAGCACTTTAGAAGAAATAGAATAGAGATGGTAGTTGCCAGAATTAATCTGAGTATAGAATTTGGCACATATAAAAAGGCATAATGACACCTAAAACCGTACCCTTCTCCCCAAATTGCCATGACATGCATAAGATTTTTCAGTAAAGTCCATTAACCAGGTCTATAAAACACTATTAGGAGAAATACTGATTTTCAGTACATTTCTCAAATTGGGTAATTTGAGGGGTAATTCAAGAGTTTTGAAATCATTAAGACTTAGTCCAATTATATAGAGTCTGCATCACAATTACTACCTTGAATTTTCTTTTGTCTAACTTAAAATTAATTTTTAGCTGTATTACTTATAAGTGTAAGTAAAAACAAAGTAACTATTATTTTTCTTCTTTGGGGGCCTCTCTTTACAGAAGAAGTAAAAAGCATAGTTATTTTTAGCCACTTCATTTTCAATTTGTAGGGAATAAAAAAGGAATATTTACTGTGACATGAATATTCATAAAACATATCTGGTACTACAACTTGACTAAATTTTTAAATATATTCTCTGTCTTCTAAGTCTCTCTATAGAAAATCAAGTATTGTTTTCTTTTTAAGGTTATTTTCTTTGATCACAGTCCTATATTTTATTCTTTGATCAAGTTTTTTTTTTTTTCTGTCTGCTTTCATTTATCTAACACCCTGCTGTTTTCTTCACTCTCATTAAATGTTGCTGGTTTCTAGAGTGAAATGAGTTTTATTCACTTTGATTTATCATGATGTCAAACTTGTTTTTCTTCTTTTCTTGCTTTATTTTTCCTTTTGCTTTTGTATATACGGAAATTCTATTTTTTGAATAGCAAAATGAAATGAAAGAGAATTTTCAAAGAGTCTCCGTGCTCCTAAATGAGACATCTAAGTTAATGGTCATTCAATTTAATGGAAAGAAAAAATAGTCTATGTACTAATTTTTCAAATGGAATATGTGTGGCAAGATCCACTTCATCACCTTTTGGGTTTTTGGTGGTGCAAATTTAGGAGATGAGGAGAGCAGTTCAGGATACTACAAAGAGAAAATTTTGGAAACATATAAGGAGATTAAAATTTTTGCACTGCATTAGTAGTTCTAATTAAGATGTAAAATATCATAAGAGCACATTGTGTCCACCATAATCACGGGGCAAGTCTGATAAGCAAGCTGCAAAATCTTATTTTAAAAAAGACTCAGAGAGCTGAGCATCTAAACATAAAATGATGACTTCCTAGGAAAAAGAGATCTGTATCTGTTTTCACCTCTAGTGGAGTGTTGGAAGGAAGAAGACTGCCATAGAGAATGGTTAGGAGAAAAAAGCCAAACTCTTTTCAAACTTTTAGTGGCTATATTTGTTCTGGCATGACAGATCAGAATCCTTCAGAAATCCAGCTGAGGAGCAAGCCTGCAAAGAGCCACCAGTTCTTTCTCATGTTCTTTCATCGAATGCACTAGGGTAGCAAACAAAGTCTGAGGGAGAAAAAGAGAACTGATAGAGACTCTGTCTAAGGCATGAGAAGTCTTCATTAAGAGGGAAGGTACCAACCACCTGTGTGTTAGGGAAACAGTGGGAGAGCTCAAGGAAATCCTTCTGAGAAACACCAGCTTTTTCCTAAGGATACTGCAAGATCCCTTCAGAGTCTGGGCAATATGTAAGAAAGAGATCACCAGCTACAGAGAGTGTCAGGATGAAAAAATACAGAATTCTCCAGCATTCCAAAAAGATAACATATGGGCTGTAAAACAAAAAGAGATTTCCTGTTTCAAAAACCTGTTAGCTGTGAAGTAGAGCATAAAGAGATGTACAGTCTTCCCAGAGTAAATCCCATGCTGTGCTAAAGGAAAAGTACTGATCCTCCCTTCAAAATATTTGAAGCTAGTGGCAAAGTTAATCTAATTAAAACCACCACAAACTCTACATGCATCGCAAATACATATCAAATTGAATTAGCTTTCACAATAGCAGCCTGAAAGGAAAAAGGGTTATAATGGGTCATGCACCTTCCTGGGGTTAAATTCTAAATGTTTCAGTGTCTATTTTTTTTTAATACACAGTATGATCTGTAATTAAAAAGTACGATAGATAAGAAATAAAACAAGGAATTGTGACTCAAATCAAGAGAATATATAGTCAATGCAAACATAGAGATAGCCAGATATCAGAATTATCACTGAAATTTCAAAATAACAATGGCAAATAAATGAAATGATCCAATAGAAATGATGAACCACATGCATGAACAGATGGTAAAATTGAAGATGGGAACACAAAGGAGAATGCTGTAAATAAAAATAAGATACTAGAAATGAAAAACTCATTTGAGGGATTTAGCATCATATTAGTCCCAGTGGAGGAAGGGAACAGTGTATTATTGTTTTCTATTGCAGTGTAAGACTTATCACAAAGTTAGATGCCTAAAACAACACACCTTTATTATCTCCCAGTTTCTGTGAGTCAGAAGTCTGAGCACAGTTTAGATGAGTGCTCTTCTTAGGGTCTCACAAGGCTGCAATAAATATGTCAGAGGACATATTTTCCTTTCTGAGGAAAAGATCTGCTTTCATGCTTCGTTGGGTTGTTGGCATGATTCATTTCTTGGCAGCTGTATGATTCATGGCAGTTTGTTTCTTCAAAACCATCAATCAGAAATGAGGAAGTGGAGGAGAGAAAGGGAAAGATAGACTCCAGCACAGTGGATATTAATGTCTTAAGTAATCACAGAAAATTGGTGCCACCTATACTCAAGGGAAGGGATTACACAAAGGTATGAATATCAAGAGGAAGGGGTCATGGGGCCACCTTAAAGTCTGTTGCATAATAGTCAACTTCAAGAGGAGGTGATAGAAAATATCCAAATCAAACGTAAATAGAAAAAAACTTTGAAGATTTGTAGAACAATATTAAACTGTCCAACAAATGTGAAAAGTAAAGCTCCCGAAATAGAGGAGAGAGAACAAAAACTCAACAAACACCATACAGGATCAGCACAAAGGTAAGTCCAGTCACATCATTAATAAGTTGCTGAAAACCAAAGTTAAAGAGAAAATCTTAAAATCAGCCACAGGGTGGAAAATGACACATTTCAATCTGGGAAAAAATGGTAAGACTGGCAGTTAACTTCTCATTGGAGGGGAAAAATATAGGCCAGAAGACAATGGAAAAGCATCTTTAAAATGCTGAAAGTAAATAAAAATAACCTCATGACCTAGAATCCTGTAGAAAATGAAAATATACTTTACAACTGAAAGTGAAATAAAGACATTTTCAGAATCACAAAAGCTAAGAGAATTTGTCTTACATTACAAGAAATGATTAAAGAGCTTCTTTATTCTTAAGGGGTATGATATTAGACACAAGCCCCGGTCTGCAAGAAGAAATGAAGAACATTCAAAAAGGAGAAATATGTAGTTAAAGACAGAGGACATTTTTTTGTATATGTTTAAACTTCTTGGGACTTCCATGGTGTCACAGTGGTTAAGAATCTGCCTGCCAATTTAGGGGACACAGATTCAATCCCTGATCCAGGAGAATCCTACATGCCACGGAGCAACTAAGCCCGTGAGCCACAACTACTGAGCACGTGTGCCACAACTACTGAAGGCACACGTGCCTAGAGCCTGTGCTCCACAACAAGAGAAGCCACCACAATGAGAAGGCCACACACCACAACGAAGAGTAGCCCCCACTCGCCAGAACTAGAGAAAGCCCATGTGCAGCAATGAAGACCCAACACAACCAAAAATAAATAAATAAATAAATAATTTTAAAAACTAAACTTCTTTAAATGAGTGCTAACTGTTTAAAGAAAAAGTGATACCAATATCTTTTATAGCTTTATAACATAAGTAGAAATAAAATATGGCAAAATGTATAAAATGGCAAAAGAGAGAGAAATAAAATTATAATTTGTAAAGTCTTAACATTGTTCATAAAGTAGTGGAATATTATCTGAAAGTAGAGTGCGATATGTCAAGGTGAATACTGCGATCTCTAGTACAACCACTAAAGCATATCAAAGTTTTAGCCAAAATTCTGTTAGTGAAGATAAAATATAAAGGAAGTATAGGTATATATTTAACTTGATTCACCCAAATGAAGGAAAGAGGGACAGAGAAGCAAAGGAAAAATAGGGCAAATAAAAACAAATGATAAGATAGAAGTCATAAGTACAAACATATCAGTAATTACACTAAAAGTAAATGGACTCAACACAAAAATAAGAAGGCAGAAATTTCAGTCAATATAAAAAGTAAAGCCTTACTATATGCTGTGTTCAAGAAATACAATTTAAAAATAAAAACAGAGAAGGTGAAAGTTAAAGAGTAGAAAATAACAGGACATTCAAGTAACTAATCAAAAGCAACCTGGAGTGGCTACATTAGTGCCAGGCAAAGTAGGCTTCAATACAAAGATTATTACAGAAGATAACAAAGAGAATTTTATAATGATAAAGGGGTGAATTCATAAAAGGATATAACAATCCTAATTATGAAAACATCTAATACCATTGCTTCAAAATAAAAAATTGATAGATAAAAGGCAGAAATACCCAAATCGATTTTGAGAGTTGGAGATTTTCATAATTTTCTGTCTTTGAGTAATTGGTAAGAAAGGTAAGGAAAATATTAGTAAAGAATAGGAGATAGGAGCAGCACTATTTTCAACCTATCCTTATTACTGTTAATAAAAACACTCTCAACAGCTGCTCAATACTCTTTTTTTTTAAAGAAGGCATTAAAAAACCAAATAGGCTGATTCTTAAAACAAGTGTTAACAATTTCAAAAAATTGAATGGAAAAAAATACATTCTCAGACCACCACAGTATTGAAGATAAAAAATAAATAAGATATCTAGAAACTCCCCACATAGTTGAACATTAAGCAACACACTCAAATAATTCATGTTTTAATGAGGGAATAATAAGACAAATTTGAAACTATTTCAACTTGAATGTAATGAAAAGTTACCATGTCAAAATTCTGGAAAAAGAAGTAAATGCAGTGTTTGAGGTAATTTTTTTTAAGATATAAATAATTATAGTAGAAAAGATGGGTCTAAAATCAATAATCTAAGCTTTCATTTTTTGAAGCTACAATATAAATGGCCAATTACAATCAAAGGATGTAGGAAAATAATAAAAATAAGAATGGAAATCAATGAGTGAAAAATTCATTTTCGAGAGACTAACATATTTATTCCCTAACAAAACCATACAAGAAAAATAAACAAATTACCAAAATAAGGAATGAAAAAAAAGGGGGGGACATATGTCGTAGAACTTTCAAAGATACTAAGGAGATAATATGGACAAATTTTATGCCAATAAATTCATTTTAAAAAAAGGTAATTGACAATTTTTTGGAAGATAAATTGCCAGAACTGATATAATATGTGATTTTTCTACTCAATAAAAGAAAATCCATATCAAAAAATCTTCCCAAATAAAAAATTCAAAGTGAACTCTATCAAATAAGAGAAAACTTTCATTTTTACACAAATTCAGGGATTGAGGGGAAATACTCTTCAACTGAAGTCATGAGGGCAACATAACTCAGATTTTTAAATTTGAGAAAATACTACACAAAAAAATAAAACTACAGGCCAATATCTATCATGAACATATATCCTAGTAATTTTTTAAAATAAATGCAAGTTTTGCCCCCCAAATATATTAAAAGGAGTGTATCAAGACAAAGTGAATCATGGTGGGAATGCGATCTTGGTTTAATATTCAAATCTCAATCAATATAATTTATTACATTAACAGAACAAAGAAATTTTATACCATCATCTCAATGGAAGGAAAAAAGAGAAGCACATGACAAAATTCAATACTCTTCATGATTAAAAAAAAGAAGAAAGAGAGAAAGAAAAAGAAAACCAAAGAAACAAGCAACAACAACAAAACATTTCCTATCAAAACTAAGAATAGAATTTTCTTTTTAATCTGATAAGGGCATGTATAAAAATCTTACAGACTACATTATATAAAATGGTAAAACTTAGAATGTCTTCCCAGAAACAAAGAAAGGATATCCACTCTCACCAGTTCTAGATGTCTGACTAAAGGTTTATTAATTTTGTTTATCTTCTCAAAGAACCAGCTTTTAGTTTCATTGATCTTTGCTATTGTTTTCTTTGTCTCTATTTCATTTATTTCTGCTCTGATCTTTATAATTTCTTTCCTTCTACTAACATTTTTGTTCTTCTTTCTCTAGTTGCTTTAGGTGTAAGGTTAGGTTTTTTATTTGAGATTTTTCTTGTTTCCTGAGGGAAGATTGTATTGCTATAAACTTCCCTCTTAGAACTGCTTTTGCTGTATCCCATAGGTTTTGGTTCATCGTGTTTTCATTATCATTTGTTTCTAGGTATTTTTGGATTTCCTCTTTGATTTCTTCAGTGATCCATCGGTTATCTAGTAGCATATTGTTTAACCTCCATGTGTTTGTGTTTTTTACAGTTTTTTTCCTATAATTCATTTCTAATCTCATAGCATTGTGGTCTGAAAAGACGCTTAATATGATTTCAGTTTTCTTAAATTAACTGAGGATTGATTTTTGACCCAAGATGTGATCTATCCAGGAGAATGTTCTGTGTGCAGTTGAGAAGAAAGTGTATTCTGCTGCTTTCAGATGGAATGTCTTATAAATAATTAAGTCTATTTGGTCTGATGTGTCATTTAAGGCTTGTGTTTCCTTATTAATTTTCTGTCTGGATGAACTACCTACTCGTGTAAGTGGGGTGTTAAAGTCCCCCACTACTATTGTGTTACTGTCAATTTCCCCTTTTACGGCTGTTAACATTTACCTTGTGTATTGAGGTGCTCCTATGTTAGGTGCATAAATATTTACAATTGCTATATCTTCTTGGATTGATCCCTTGATCATTATGTAGTGTCCTTCTTTTTCTCTTGTAACAGTCTTTATTTTAAAGACTCTTTTTGTCTGATATGAGTATTGCTACTCCAGCTTTCTTTAGATTTCCATTTGCATGGAATATCTTTTTCCATCCCCTCACTTTTAGTCTGTATGTGTCCCTAGGTCTGAAGTTGATCTCTTGTAGACAGCATATATACAGGTCTTGTTTTTGTATCCATTCAGGCAGTCTGTACCTTTTGGTTGGAGCATTTAATCCATTTACAGTTAAAGTAATTTTCAATATGCATGTTCCTATTGCCATTTTCTTAATTGTTTTGGTTTTGTTTTTGTAGGTCTTTTTTCTTCCCTTCCTCTTTTGTTCTCTTCTCCTGTGTCTCACCAATTCTATTCTACATTTTAGTAAAAACCCAGCCCACGCACTAAAGAACAAAAAGAGATGAAAGGAATACAGATTGGAATGGGGAAAGTAAAGCTTTCAACATTCACAGGTGGCATGATTTTTTTTTTTTTTTTTTTTTTTTTTTGAGGTACGCGAGCCTCTCACTGTTGCGGCCTCTCCCGTTGTGGAGCACAGGCTCTGGATGTGCAGGCTCAGCGGCCATGGCTCATGGGCCCAGCCACTCCGCAGCATGCGGGATCTCCCCAGACTGGGGCATGAACCCGTGTCCCCTGCATCGGCAGGCGGACTCTCAACCACTGCGCCACCAGGGAAGCACCCAGATCACTATTATTAAATCATAGATAATCTGTGACAATGATATTATTAAATATGAAGAGATATGTATTTTCAATACTTTGTCAACCCATTTCCCTAACGCTGTCTGCTAAAGAATGATAGTTTATTTTATTCATCCATCTATACAATATCCCTAATTCTCATCTGTACTAAATTAACTATGAAATAAGATCATCCATTATCACTTGAACTTTTTTTGTTTGTTTTTGTTTTAATAGATCTTTATTGGAGTATAATTACTTCACAATACCGTGTTTCTGTTGCACAACAAAGCGAATCAGCCACATGCATACACATGTCCCCATATCCCCTCCCTCTTGAGCCTCCCTCCCATCCTCCCTATCCCACCCCTCTAGGTCATCGCAACGCACCGAGCCAATCTCCCTGTGCTATGCCGCTGCTTCCCGCCAGCCAACTATTTTACATTAGGTAGTGTATGTATGTCGATGCTACTCTCAGTTCGCCCCAGCTTCACCCTTCTACCCCATGTCCTCAGGTCCACTTTCCATGTCTATTGCTTTATTCCTGCCCTGCAACTAGGTTCATCAGTACCTTTTTTTTTTTTTAAATTCTGTATATATATGTGTTAGCATATGGTATTTGTTTTTCTCTTTCTGACTCACTTCACTCTGTATTGAACTGGTTTTAAAAATTTGTTCTAGGGAAGTCGTTGTCCCTGGACTGATAGATTTAACTCTCATTCTGTTCATAAATCTTCATTGCTGTAACAGTATCTGATTAAACTAAGCTCTGCCTTGTGTTTTGAAACTTCCAAAGTTCCACTGTGAATGTTCTATGTGACTTAATCTCTCCTCCTAGAAAAAACCCACTAATTCTATTATATTCCACATTTCAAGTGCAAAACATATTAATTAAATAAAGTTGCCAGTAAAATGTTACAACTTTTAAGATTAACTGATGGATATGCTTGAACATGCTTGAATACGTGCATTGGATGGGTAGACAACAGTGATGGTTTTTAAATAATTTGAGAGAACCATTTCTATTTGCAAACTTCATTTTTGTTGCCTGTTTATACAGAATCATTAGTCACCAATATCTGCTGGAAGAAAACATTCTTCTAGAAGTTACTTCTCAAAATCATTAGATGCATTTTCATGGTTAAAACTGTTTCCTATTTAAATGGTCATCCTCTTAATTAAGAAAAGTTTTTCACATGTAGTGTTTATGTTATAGGCTCCGTGTTAAATCATGCATTGCAAACTATTCTTAGGCAATGCATTGAGCGGCTGCAAATGATTTCCAGAGAACTGGCTAGCATTCTTGCCTGAATACATTCTTGTCTTGCAATGTAAAAATTAGATATAGGGGCTTCCCTGGTGGCGCAGTGGTTAAGAAACCTCCTGCCAACACAAGGGACACGAGTTCGAGCCCTGGTCCCGGAAGATCCCACATTGCCGCAGAGCAACTAAGCCCATGTGCCACAACTACTGAAGCCCACACTCCTAGATCCTGTGCTCTGCAACAAAGAGAAACCACCACAATGAGAAGCCCATGCACCGCAACGAAGAGTAGCCACCACTCGCTGCACCTAGAGAAAGCCCACGCGCTGCAACAAAGACCCAATGCAGCCAAAAATAAATAAAATAAAAATAAATTTAAAAAAGAAATTAGATATAAAATACAGATTTTGACACTGTTCATGCTGACAATCATAATTAGTATCTAAAAAATCTTGGAACATCTAGAAAGTTTTCTATAAAGACTGAATCATTTTTACAAGTTCACAATCATAAATAAATACACATACACACATATATGTCATACATATATATTCTTACATATTCTATATTCTAAGAATAACAAATATTCTTATAGTCAGATTATTAAGCTTCTACTGTATGCCAAGTAGTAAGTCAGCCAACATTATTTAGTGAAAAGAGCACTGCCAGGAGACAGATGATCTTGGTTTAATTGCCTGTGTTACTGTTCACTAAATTTTAGTTCTTGAAGAAGTTCTTTTAGCTACTGTTTGTACTTCAATTGTCCTCCTATGTGAAATGGGGGGTAATAAGCGCTATCTCAAGGGGTTTTACACAAGGATTAAATGAAATGATATCTGTAAAATACTTGGTAGAGTAAGTGGAACATTATAGGAACTCAACAAATGTAAGCTTACTCCTCTCATGAGTTATGGGGAGATCAATAGAATATATAAGACATGGCTTCTGGCTCAGAGAAATATACTATCTACTGATACAAAAGTCAAGGGAGAATCATAGGAGAAACTGAAAAACTATCCACGGGGGAAAAAGAATCTTATTTGATTGTCAACTGAGTAGTAAATGTTCAAATTAAAGAGAAGGAGAAACAACTCTAGAATAGTTTGAAGTAGCCCACTGGAGAAGGGATTTAGTAAGTGGATAAGATTTGGGTAGGTAAAAATAAGTGACAAATGAATTCACTCATAGGTAAATTAGGCCTCCATTTTTTCAATGATCTTTCAATCACTTTTACCTACTGAAAAGTAAAAGCCACAATTATTCTTTGAAATGAATCTGAAGGTGTTTGTTTCTCTTGAATGTTAATATTTGAGAAGTCTTTGCCAAATATTATACTCATGGCCATGTCCATTAAGGAAAAAAGTGACCCAGTAGGAACAGGCCAGTGGATGCTGCATGGTGATAGCCTAACCCTGCTGATAATCTTGCATTAGCCCAGGAATCTGGTCCTCCCTCAGTCACACCTATTTGATGATTTTAGACAAGGACCTCTCCCTCTTTAAGCCTCAGTTTTGTTATCTGTTGAATGAGGAGGTTGCTGTTCAGAATCTCTGAATCCCTTCCAGTTCAGGTACACTTATAGTGTAAGCCCAACTATTCCACGGACAGAAACTCTTAGGTGTCCAATGAGCTGTGAAAAGGAAACCTATTAGGAACTGGAACATGGGAGAGACTGTGAGATAATTAGATAAACAAGCACAACAGGGAAGAGTTAGTAGGAAACACCATGAGTCAAGAAACTGGAATTTAAAACCATGGAATTTCTTCCAAATAAAGAAAAAATAAATTAAAAAAATATATTTTCAAGAAGACTTTTAGGACAGTGAGAAACGGTTGGTTGCTCTCTGCTTGGTGGTCAGCACTGAAAAAGAAACCACCAAACAAGATGCATCCATTTCTAAGTTCACTGTTTAAACACAAACTCACTGCTTCTTTCCAGGATCCTTTTGTCCCCCTAGGTCACCTTCTCCTTGTTCATAGATTAGTTTGGCTAAATTTAATATATTTGGCCTCTGGAGAATGAATTGGAGGTTGCTTTCCCTGTGAAAGGAAAGAGAACTCCCTCACCTCTTTCTTATTTTCCACCCTCCTTGGAGCAGCTTTGAGACTATTCCGAAAACCACTCAAAATACTAATAACATTCTAGAGACGTTTACTCAATAACCACAGGTAATTATCCCCCAGAGAAAAAAGGACTGAAGGTTTATGGGCTATTCAAATGCTGTGTCTTAACTCTCCTCCTTCAGCTGTCCTATAAAACTTACAAATTACAGTTGTATTGCCTACACAGTACATACAACTCAGTGTAAAGAAAATGGCAAAATTCACTTAATGATCAATATTCTTGTTAAGGTTTCAGTAGCAGCATGGTGGTTTTGCAGTTGCCATTAGATGAACTTATAGCTTGAGTCATTATGCTTTCTTTTTTATTTCTTTTTTATTTATTTATAGATATTGGTGTTTCATATTGAGTGCAAGACTTAACCCCCATATGTGTTTTCTGTCATTATGGAAATAATTTCATTGTCCTTTCATTTTTGTTATAAACCTCTAAACTTTCACGGGGTCATTGGGGAAAAAAAAAATTCCTTTTCTGATTCCATTAACTGGAGTGTGTCCATTTTATATTCTGTGTTTAAGTTACAGACATTAAAGTTGGAATTCATCATCCTCATCTTCAATCCTATAGCTACTGTAAGGATTCATACTGGATTTGTATTCCACCTGCTTTTTTTGGGGAGTGGGGGTAGGTTTAGACTTATAGCTTAAAGAACAAAGGGATTAATTATGTCTCTCTCACGTAATTGTCCTTAGTGAAAGAGGCCAGTTCAGTGAGTTAGTTGTACTCCTCACAATCACTTGAGGGCCCAGGTTCGTTTGACTTACTGATAAGCCACACATAGGCCAATAGCATCATTTACATGATTAAAGCTGAATCACCACCATGTTTGGTTTCCAGCTGGTGGTAAATGGAAAGAAATCATGGAAAAGTTATGTCCATTATTTGATGCACAAGCCTAGACCCAGCACGCTTTACTTCCAACGAAATCCTGTTAGGGAGATTCTGGTGAAAAAACCTGGGCTAGACTATTTGATGATGAAATAATGCATGAACAGAGATAACACAGACAACATGACTCTGGCAACTGCAAGTAAGGTCATCTTGGATCACCCAGCCCCTGCTGAATCTCCACATCATTGCAGCCACATCACTGACCTCAGGTGGTACCATTAGAACCCCTAGCCAGCAGAGGTCTGCGTAAATTTCAGAAAGGATCTTTGGAAATAATGTCCATATGCCTGGCTAAAATTCTTTATCTATGAAAGATGTGCCTTTTTATAGATAATTAGTAGTCTCTACCACATCTTCCATAGCAGAATAAGTTGCTAGTAAGGATAGTTCTGGCAGTAGGCTGAAAGGGAAAAGATGGAGGAATATTTTCTGATTTATCAGACTCATGGGCTCCTTGTTCTGAGTCCTAGTTTCTAGAGAATGTTTTATTTCATTTGATCTACTGGGTCAGGATTTGGCATGGAGTAAAAAAGTTTAGTGAAAGATTCGACGTAAATTGGCTGATATAAACACAAAGGGAATTTATTTATTATTTTTTAAATAGATCTGCATTGGAGAATAACTGCTTCACAATACTGTGTTAGTTTCTGTTGTACAACAAAGTGAATCATCCATATGCATACATATACCCCCATATCCCCTCCCTCTTGAGCCTCCCTCCTACCCTCCCTATCCCACCTCTCTAGGTGGTCGCAAAGCACCAAGCTGATCTCCCTGTGCTATGCTGCTACTTCCCACTAGCTACCAATTTTACATTTGGTAGTGTACATATGTCAATGCTACTCTCTTACTTTGTCCCAGCTTACCCTTCCCCCTCCCTGTGTCCTCAAGTCCATTCTCTATGTCTATGTCTTTATTATTGCCCTGCCACTAGGTTTATCAGAACCTTTTTTTTTTTTTTAGATTCCATATATATGTGTTACCATACGGTATTAGTTTTTCTCTTTCTGACTTACTTCACTCTGTATGACAGACTCTAGGTCCGTCCACCTCACTACAAATAACTCAATTTCGTTTTGCTTTATGGTTGAGTAATATTCCATTGTATATATGTGCCACATCTTCTTTATCCATTCATCTGTCGATGGACACTTAGGTTTGTTCCATGTCCTGGCTATCGTAAATAGTGCTGCAATGAACATTATGGTACATGTCTCTTTTTGAATTATGGTTTTCTCAGGGTATATGCCCCGTAGTGTAATTGCTATGTCAAATGGTATTTCTATTTTTAGTTTTTTAAGGAAACTCCATACAGTTCTCCATAGTGGCTGTATCAATTTACATTCCCACCAACATTGCAGGAGGGTTCCCTTTTCACCACATCCTTTCCAGCATTTATTGTTTCTAGATTTTTTGATAATGGTCATTCTGACTGGCGTGAGGTGATACCTCATTGTAGTTTTGATTTCTATTTCTTTAATAATTAGTGATGTTGAACATCTTTTCATGTGCCTCTTGGCCATCTGTATGTCTTCTTTGGTGAAATGTCTATTTAGATCTTCTGCCCATTTTTTAATTGGATTGTTTGTTTTTTTTGATATTGGGCTCCATGAGCTGTTTGTAAATTTTGGAGATTAATCCTTTGTCAGTTGCTTCATTTGCAAATATTTTCTCCCATTCTCAGGGTTGTCTGTTCATCTTGTTTATGGTTTACTTTGCTGTGTAAAAGTTTTTAAGTTTAATTAGGTCCCATTTGTTTGTTTTTGTTTTTATTTTCATTACTCTAGGAGGTGGGTCAAAAAAGATCTTACTGTGGTTTATGTCAAAGAGTGTTTTTCCTATATTTTCCTCTAAGAGTTTTATAGTGTCTGGTCTTACATTTAGGTCTTTAATCCATTTGGAGTTTATTTTTGTGTATGGTGTTAGATAGTGTTCTAATTTCATTCTTTTACATGTAGCTGCCCAGTTTTCCCAGCACCACTCATTGAAGAGACTGTCTTTTCTCCATTGTATGTTCTTGCCTCCTTTGTTGTAAATTAGGTGACCATATGTGTATGGGTTTATCTCTGGGCTTTCTATCCTGTTCCATTGATCTATATTTCTGTTTTTGTGTCAGTACCATACTGTCTTGATTACCATAGCTTTGTAGTATAGTTTGAAGTAAGTTGCGGTGCCTGATTCCTCCAGCTCCATTTTTCTTTCTCAAGATTGCTTTGGCTATTCGGGGTCTTTTGTGTTTCCATACAAACTGTAAAGTTTTTTGTTCTAATTCTGTGAAGAATGCCATTGGTAGTTTCATAGGGATTTCATTGAATCTGTACAAAGGGAATTTAGATACAGAAGAAAAGTGAGATGCACAAAAGAATGTAGTCTTCAGTCTACATTCTGAATGGTCTTGGGTAAAAATTTTTGCCACAGGACTATTTTTTAGGGATGGGAACCATGCTTTGTTTGGGATGATCTGGTAGAGCTAGGAACGGTGCACAGTTAGAAGTGAGTGTGATTTGGTCTTCACTCAGGAACTCAGAATATGGATCACTTGTGTGCGGAGTGTGGAGAAGACATATGGAAAGGGAGGTGGGGATTTAGGTCATATTGTGAATGTTGGAATTGTCCCCATGGGAGTGCTGTAGGGTATTATTGATTCATGTTGGTCCAGGGCACATCAGGGAAATTCTCAACTAACTAAAGCGTGTGTGTGTGTGTGTGTGTGTGTGTGTGTGTTCGTGCACAAGCTCACATGCATACTCATGTGTTTATTTGTGTGAGTGGCTTATGGATTTCTTAAAGTGCATCCTTTCTCATGGGGATTGAAGGAAAGAAAGGGGAAAATGAAATTTCTAATCTTATATAAATAGGTACTCTGACTTTGGCACCATGCTCAGTTATTTTTATACAAATCTCACTTAATTCCTACAAATAGAAAAAATAGCATACATTTCTTTATTTCTCAGATGAAAAAATTAAAGTATATGGATGTTGAATTACATGCTCCAGGTCATTCAGAAGTCAATAAATAATGGTTTTCTGGTGCCAAACCTGATGCATCTTTAATTCCAGCACATAGTCTTATGCTTGTATTGTTCATTCTTATAGCTGAACCTGCAAACAGGGACATCTAGGGACACTGATATGTGAATGCTGCAGGCCTCACTGATCGGGCAATAAAACAGAGCACTGAGGACAAAAGCAGAGCAGAGCTTTGCAGGCAGATCTCATTTTATTGAGCTTCACAGATATTACACTTTTGTTTTTACAAATTGAAGGTTTGTGGAAACGCCTTGTTGAGCAAGTATATGGTCGCAATTTTTCTGACAGCATTTGCTCAATCTGTGTCTCTGTCATAATTCTGAAATGATTCTCGTGATATTTCAAACCCTCCACCAGCCAAAAGGTTTTGTGCCTGAAGGCTCAGGTGATAGTTAGCATTTTTTAGCAATGAAGTATTTTTTTTTTACTGTTTTATTCCTACATTTAAAAAATTATTTTTTATTTTTTTTACATCTTTATTGGAGTATAATTGCTTTACAATGTTGTGTTAGTTTCTGCTGTACAACAAAGTGAATCAGCTATATGTATACATATATCCCCATATTCCCTCCCTCTTGAGACTCCCTCCCACCCTCCCTATCCCACCTCTTGAGGTTGTCACAAACCATTGAGCCGACCTCCATGTGCTATGCAGCAGCTTCCCACTAGCTATCTATTTTACATTTGGTAGTGTATATGTCAGTGCTACTCTCTCACTTTGTCCCAGCCTCCCCTTCCCACGCTGTGTCCTCGAGTCTGTTCTCTACATCTGCGTCTTTATTCCTGCCCTTCCACTAGGTTCATCAGTACCATTTTTCTCAATTCCATATATTATGAGTTAGCATATGGTATTTGTTTTTCCCTTTCTGACTTACTTCACTCTGTATGACAGTCTCTAGGTCCATCCACCTTACTACAAATAACTCAGTTTCATTCCTTTTTGTGGCTGAGTAACATTCCATTGTATATATGTGCCACATCTTCTTTATCCATTCATCTATCAAGGGACATTTAGGTTAAGCAATGAAGTATTTTTAATTGAGGTATTTACTTTAGGTTTTTAAGACATAATGCTATTGTGCACATAATAGACTACAACATAGTGTAAATGTAACTTTTGTATGGACTGGAAAACAAGCAAACAAAAATCCTGTGACTCCTTTTATTGCAATATTTGCTTTATTGTGGTCATCTGGAACAAAACTTGAAATATCTCAGAGGTATGCCTGTATTTAAAAACAAAAGCAAACAACAAACCTCTCAGTCTCCACCAGAATAATGAATCTTGGTTCTTACTGAATGTACTGTAGCCTAAAATGTATTTTAAAGATGTCAACATCTCAAGATATTCTTAAAATGATACTGTACAAATGACTACTACCATCTATGTGTAATCTTGTTTCTGTCCTCAATACTTCTGCAACATTTGGAATAATGATAAAGTGTGTGGTGGGGGACGAGTGAGAAATAGTGGAATATTCCCCTAATTCTGAGTTCAAATTTCAGGAATATAATACTATTTTCCTTTTAAAGAATTAAGACAGCATCCTAATTATTTGAGGATGGTATTGTAGTATTGTCAAGGATACCTTAATAACTGATCTCTTAGAGAATGATCTCTGTATTTGACATTCCAACATCTTTTCCCATGTTCCTAGCCCAGAGTCACACTCGCCTTAGCACCATGGCAAAGATTTTCTGAACAAGCTTACTCAATAACCCCTCATCATTGAGTCATATGATCTAAATCAGATGAAAAAATATATTTTACCTCAAGTACACATAAAGCAAGCGTCTACTGAAAATGTTCATTTGCTATAATGCTTAGGAGGACAGAAAATTGGGAAACAGGACTACTAAGCCAACTCTTATAGGAGAGACTTGCATGAGGTCAAGTCTGATGTGACTTTGGCACAAGTTTGATTTATCTGAGCATCTGTCTCCTAATTGGTAAAATACAGACAACACCACTTACATACATTTATCTGAGGGTTGTCAAACAAGCCTATAACATGCCTATGAAAATTGCTGGTATATAAAAGCATTAAATGTATGATACTTCATAATGGTTTTATTAATGTTGCTATTTCAAGAACAAAATTAAATGAATATAATCTTTGCTTAAACATTTGCAATAATAGGGATTAATAGTGGAAAACGTGAACTCTTGGGTCACGTTACCTGACTTCAAACTCTGAACCCTTCTTTTTACTAGCTCATCAGACAAGGCACTCTGTCTTTCTGTACCTCATTTTATCATGCATAAAATGGAGAAAATAATAATATATAGTATGGCTATGCCAAGTTAATAAGTGTAAAGCTCACATGATTGTGCCTGCCACTCAGTAAGATCTATAAAATATTTGTATAATATATGTGTTGACCTTTTTTTCCTGTGTTAGTTTGTTTAAAGCTTAAGGGTCACAATTCTGGCTTCACATTTAATCACCTGGAATGTTTTCCAAGTTACTGACAACTTGGCTCTATCCCTAGAATACTGCTATCTAATAAAAAGGTTGCAAATAAAATATGTAATTAAAAATTTCTCATAGCCACCTTGGAAAAGTAAAAAGAAGCAGGTAAAATTAATTTTAAAAAATATTTTATTTGACCCAATATATTTTAAGTAGCATTTCAACATGTAATCCACATAAAATTATTGATATATTTCATATTCTCCTGTATTGCTGAAGACAGATTATTCACCAGACAGTTGTTAAAGATGGCAAGACAGATGCCATCTTTTTTTTTTTATTGGAGACTAGTTGATTTATAATGTTGTGTTATTTTCAGCTGTATAGCAAAGTGAATCAATTATACGTATACATATATCCATTCTTTTTTATATTGTTTTCCCATATAGGTTATTATAGAATATTGAGTAGAATTCCCTGTGCTATACAGTAGGCCCCTGTTAGTCATCTATATTATATACAGTAGTGTATATATGTTAATCCCTTTATCCTCATTTATCCCTGCCCCCCTTCACCTTTTCTAAGCATAAGTTTGTTTATACATTTGTGACTCTATTTCTGTTTTGTAAATAAGTTCATTTGTAACAATTTTTTAGTTTCCACATATAAGTGATACCATATGACATTTGTCTTTCTCTGTCTGACTTACTTCACTTAGTGTGATAATCTCTAGGTCCAACCACGTTGCTGCAAATGGCATTATTTTGTTCTTTTTTATGGCCGAGTAATATTTCATTGTATATATGTACAACATCTTCTTTATCCATTCCTCTGTTGATGGACATTTAGGTTGCTTCCATGTCTTGGCTATTGCACATAGTGCTGCATTGAACATTGGGGTACATGTATCTTTTCGAATTATGGGTTTCCCCAGATATATGCCCAGGAGTGGGATTCCTGGATCATATGGTAGTTCTATATTTAGCTTTTTGAGGAACCTCCATACTGTTCTCCATAGTGGTTGTACCAATTTACATTCCCACCAACAGTGTAGGATGGTTCCCTTTTCTCAACACCCTCTCTAGCATTAATTGTTTGTAGATGTTTTTGATGATGGCCATTCTGACCAGTGTGAGGTGACACCTCATTGTAGTTTTGGTTTGCATTTCTCTAATAATTAACAATGTTGAGCATCTTTTCATGTGCTTTTTGGCCATCAGTATGTCTTCTTTGGAGAAATGTCTATTTAGGTCTTCTGCCTATTTTTTTTTTTTTTTTTTTTTGCGATACAGGGGCCTCTCACTGTTGTGGCCTCTCCAGTTGCGGAGTACAGGCTCCGGATGCGCAGGCTCAGCGGCCATGGCTCACGGGCCCAGCTGCTCCGTGGCATGTGGGATCTTCCCAGACCGGGGCACAAACCAGTGTCCCCTGCATCGGCAGGTGGACTCTCAACCACTGCGCCATCAGGGAAGCCCCTGCCCATTTTTTGATTAGGCTTTTTTAATTTTTTTTTTTTTTTATATTGAGCTGCATGAGTTGTTTGTATATTTTGGAAATTAATCCCTTCTTGGCCGCATCACTCATAAATATTTTCTCCCATTCTGCGGGCTGTCTTTTACTTTTGTTTATGGTTTCCTTTGCTGTGCAAAAGCTTTTAAGTTTAATTAGGTCGCATTTGTTTAGTTTTTGTTTGTTTTTTTCTTTACTCTAAGAGGCAGCTTGGAAAAGATATTGCTGTGATTTACGTCACAGAGTACTTTTGCCTGTTTTTTCCTCTAAGAGTTTTATAGTGTCTGGCCTTACATTTAGGTCTTTAATGCATTTTGAGTTTATTTTTGTGTATGGTATTAGGGAGCATTCTAATTTCATTCTTTTACATGTAGCTTTTCATTCTTTAACATGTAGCTGTCCTGTTTTTCCAGCACCGATTATTGAAGAGACTGTCTTTTCTCCATTGTATATTCTTTCCTCCTTTGTCATAGATTAGGTGGCCATAGGTGCGTGGGTTTATCTCGGGACTTTCTATCCTGTTCCATTGATCTGTATTTCTGTTTCTATGCCAGTATCATATGACTGTTTTGATTACTGTAGCTTTGTAGTATAGTCAGAAGTCAGGGAGCCTAATTCCTTGTCTTCTCTTTCTCAAGATTGCTTTGGCTATTTGGGGTCTTTTGTGTTTCCATACAAATTGTAAAATTTTTTTTGTTCTAATTCTGTGATAAATGCCTTTGGTAATTTGTTAGGGATTGCATTGAATATGTAGATTGCTTTGGGTAGTATAGTCATTTTGAAAATATTGATTCTTCCAGTCTAACAAAATGGTATATCTCTCCATCTGTTTGTGTCATCTTTGATTACTTCCATCAGCATCTTATAGTTTTCTGAGTACAGGTCATTTGCCTCCTTAGGTTGGTTTATTCCTATGTATTTTACTCTTTTTGATGCGATGGTTAATGGGACTGTTTTCTTAATTTCTTTTCCTGATCTTTTGTTGTTAGTTTATAGGAATGCAAGAGACTTCTGTATATTAATTTTGTTTCCTGCAGCTTTACCAAATTCATTGATGAGCTCTAATAGTTTTCTGGTAGCATCTTTAGGTTTGTCTATGTATAGTATCATGTCATCTGCAAACAGTGACAGTTTTACTTCTTCTTTTCCAATTTTGATTCTTTCATTTCTTTTTCTTCTCTGATTGCCATGGCTAGGACTTCCAAAACTATGTTGAATTACGAGAGTGGGGGCTTCCCTGGTGGCACAGTGGTTAAATCTGCCTGCCAAGGCAGCAGACATGGGTTTGAGCCCTGGTCTGGGAAGATCCCACATGCCGCGGAGCAGCTAAGCCCGTGTGCCACAACTACTGAGCCTGCACTCTAGAGTCCACAAGCCACAACTACTGAGCTCACGTGCCACAACTACTGAAGCCCGTGCGCCTAAAGCCTGTGCTCCGCAACAACAGAAGCCACCACAATGAGAAGCCTGTGCGCCACAGGGAGGAGTAGCCCCCTATCGCCACAACTAGAGAAACCCCATGCACAGCAACAAAGACCCAAAGCAGCCAATAAATAAATAAATTCTTTAAAAAACAAAGTGGCGAGAGTGAACATCCTTGTCTTGTTCCTGATCTTAGAGGAAATGCTTTCATGTTTTCACTGTTGAGAATGATGTTAGCTGTGGGTTTGTCATATGTGGCCTTTATTGTGCTGAGGGAAATTCCCTCTATGCCCACTTTCTGGAGAGTTTTTAATCATAAATGGGTGTTAAGTTTTGTCGAAAGCTTTTTCTGCATCTATTGAGATGATCGTATGGTTTTTATTCTTCAGTTTGTTAATGTGGTGTATCACATTGATTTGCATATATTGAAGAATCCTTGCATCCCTGGGATAAATCCCACTTCATCGTGGTGTATGATTCCTTTAATGTATTGTTGGATTCTGTTTGCTAGTATTTTGTTGAGGATTTCTGTGTCTTGTGTTCATCAGTGATATTGGCCTGTAATTTGCTTTTTTTTTCCTTTGTCTGGTTTGGTATCAGGGTGATGGTGACCTCATACAATGAGCTTGGGAGTGTTCTTTTCTCTGCAACTTTTTGGAAGAATTTCAGAAGGGTAGGTATTAACTCTTCTCTAAATGTTTGATAGAATTTGCCTGTAAAGCCATCTGGTCCTGGACTTCTGTTTGTTGGTAGTTTTTTCATCCCGGTTTCAATTTTTATACAGGTGATTGGTCTGTTCATATTTTCTGTTTCTTCCTGCTTCAGTCTTGGAAGGTTATACCTTTCTAAGAATAGGTCCATTTCTTCTAGGTTGTCTATTTTATTGGTGTATAGTTCATAGTAGTCTCTTATGACCCCTTCTGTTTCCGTGGTGTCCATTGTAACGTTTTCTTTTCATTTCTAATTTTATTGATTTGAGCCCTCTACTTTTTTCTTGATGAGTCTTGCTAATGGTTTATCAACTTTGTTTATCTTCTCAAAGAACCAGCTTTGAGTTTCATTGATCTTTTCTATTGTTTTCTTCATCTCTTTTTTATTTACTTCTGCTCTGATATTTATGATTTCTTTCCTCCTACTAAGTTTGAGTTTTGTTTGTTCTTCTTTCTGTCTTTGCTTTAGGTGTAAGGTTAGGTTGCTTATTTGAGATTTTTCTTGTTTCCTGAGGTAAGATTGTAAACTTCCTTCTTAGAACTGGTTTTGCTGTGTCCCATAGGTTTTGGATTGTCGTGTATCCTTTGTCATTTGTCTCTAGTATTTTTTGATTTCCTCTTTGTTTTCTTCAGTGATCCATTGGTTGTTTAGTAACATATTGTTTAGCCTCCACGTGTTTGTGTTTTTTACAGTTTTTCCCTGTAATTTATTTCTGATCTCATAGCTTTGTGGTCTGAAAAGATGCTTAATATGATTTCAGTTTTCTTAAATTTACCAAGCCTTGATTTGTGACCCAAGATGTGACCTATCCTGGAGGATGTTCCATGTGCACTTGAGAAGAAAGTTTATTCTGCTGCTTTTCGGTGGAAATTCTATAAATATCAATTAAGTGCATCTGGTCTAATATAAGACAGATGTCATTCAGGACTTTTGCAATAGGAGAGAGAGACTGACTTCAACTCCAAATACAACAAAGACCACTGGGAATTTGTAGCCAAAGAGAAGAATGAGGAGGTCATAGATGGAAAATTACTAAGAGGAGATATGAAAGAGGAGGAGGGTTCCTGCTAAACTGGCCTACCAGTATTCTTACTAAAGGCAGGCCAAGAACTTAGACATCAAGGGTGAGAAACTTAATAAGATATCAAGGGTGGGGGATTCTCAATAAACTAACCTAGCAGGATATTTACTAAACTGGATTTGTCAGGGGAAGGATGAGGCCCAAGGATGAGGCCTATTTGAAAAGAAGGCGCAGTAGAGCCTGTCTAAAGTCTGGTCAAGGAGAGAGTCTGTATCAGTATGTTTATTGATTTCATAGTTAATATTGGAAAATTCAGTGTGTATTTCTCACTCACAACACATCTCCATTCAGATCAGCCATCTTTCAATGTATCTAGGGCAGGTCTCAGGCATCCCTATTTTTTTAAACTCCTGAAACAATACAGTTGTGGAGTCAGGTTTAAGAAGAAGGATGTAAGGGCTAGTTTGTTCTGTGATGCATCCTTTATTGTTACTTTTATGAACTTCTGTGTTTTCCTAAGCCCCCAAGTGACTCCAAAGAAAATCTTAGCACAAATGTCTTAGCATATCATTGGCTTTCTGTCATGTTCAAAACCCTCCTGGACTATTCAATGCCATGTAAATTATATCAGAAAGATCTATTATGAGTGCAGGACAGAGGTCATTTAGGAATTCAGCATCCTCTAAACTTTTTAGCTCTTGCATGAATCCTGTTGATATTTAAAACCAGGCATATGTTTCCAGAAAATAAAGTAAAACTGTGGCTTCGAGAAACACAAACAAATAAACACTTAGAATTAACCCAGTGTTGGATGTAAAAGACTAAACTCATAGCTATATTTTAGCTATTTAAAATGCCCTCTGAATAAATCTTCATAGAAATCTGATTCTCAGCCCAAGGCATGTGATGCACGATCCATGAATTGCGCTTTTAATATTATTGCTTTTCAGTCTTTCAAAGCTTCCCCTAATTATTCCAGTGTAAATTTGACTATGTAATGATGACCTATGGAAAGCTGCCTTTTTACCTTTGAGCTGGAGTTGCATTTCCCAATCACCAGCACAAAGGCTCTTTTATACACAGGCTGCTCCTTGACTGTAAAACAATCACAAGAAAATGTAACTGTATACAATAGCCATTAGTATTCCACAGGGAGGATTTGTGTTTTGTGTTTGAGGCAGTTCACATTAAATTCAAGGTCTTAACACTCCTTTGAGGCCTCTCAGGCCCCCATTGGTACTCTTGAAAAGGCTTTTATTTCTTCAACATATGTAAATTGCAAAAGTGGAATTCAATGTGATTTAATAACATCTCCTTAAGAGCTCAGAGGAGACAAAGGTTTTAATAAATGAAATAGTAGAGGAAATTGAAGTTCCAGTATTTCAATGTAATGTGATCATGAAGATGGAAAATAATATTTAGTGAAATTAAAAGGTCAGGCTCAGAATGTACATCACTCTTAATCTACATTTGCTCCTTTCATTTAATTCATCTGACATGTTTCCATCCTTTCAAGGGAATTCTCAAGCAGGATCTATTGGATAAAGAATTATTAGTGAAATGGCCTTGGGGGTCAGTTTTTAAAATATGTTAATCAGACTTAGATGGGAGTAAATTTTAAAAGACCACTTAAAGGAAGTTTTATCCACCACACATGCACCTTCACTGAAGCTTTACATTGTCATTTGGCATAATACAATCATTTATAGTGATATACTTCATTTTATTATTTTAAATTTCCTCAAATATTTTTCTTCATAAAGATTTAAGCTGCAAGATTGCTAGATAGATAGATCCCAGCTGTGAGTTACTCTCATTTGAAGAAGCCATTGCATTTAACATTCAGTGGAAAAAACGGTTAAGTTAAAATGGATTTTCTTTAGCTTGATGAGTTGCTAGTGTTTATGTATCACCTGTACTTAGCTACTGCTGTCACAAGTCTGCCTTGTCCTGTATCATTAACTAGGAATCTTAAGCTAGCAGTCATGTATTAGAGTTACCATTTTGTATGTTGTTAAAGAGCATTAGAAACCTTTCATTTCCAGAGGAAGCAACAAAGCAAAAATAAAATAAAAATAAAAGGAAGATTTACTTGTGTAGATTTTCTTCTCTGATCAGATGTATTACAAATAAATACAAACACTTTCATGAAATAGGAGGGGAAGTGCAGAATAAAAGCTTCAGTGATGTTTGGGAAACTGTAAAAGTTTTAAAATATATCCTGCTGAATTCAATGCTATGATTTTAAACCCACATTTAATACATGTGCAGATGCTAGCCTGATTCTAGTACTATTGATTTACTCATTCCTTCATTCTTTCAAGAAAGATTTCACATATATGTAGGGGTAGAAAATGTTCCTTCGATGATTTTAGGTCCTTTGGCTGGTCTAATAATTAAATTGGCATAATTTAATTATGGAGAAAAGCAAATCTAATTTTTTATGTATGAGAAGCCCCCCAGAATATGAGACCTACAGGCAGTCAGGCAGTTGAGGGGACTATCTGCCATCTTGAGCAGGAATGGGATAGGGACCTGGGGCTTCAAAGAGGAGGCAATTCACAGGATGATAAGAAGAGCAGATGTTTGTCCTGCCATGTAGGTGAGTCTTTCAGATAAAGTTATCTCTAGTAATAGCTCTTTCTGGGCCTGGTTCCCTATCTAAATTCTTTTAGGCAGCTAAGGGAGAGGTAAAAGTTTTTCTTATGTCTGCTGAGACTTGATTGCCTCCAGCTCAAAATAATCCACATGTTAAAGTGGTGCATTTGGGGGGGGGGTGCATATTCTGCTCCCCCTTTATATACCTACTATGAGTCAGTGACAGGGCTGAGTTCAGAGAATTGAAACAAAAGCCCACCAGATAAAGTTCCTATCTCCCTGGAGCTTACAGCCTAGAGGAGAAAAAAGCACGAATAAATATACAATTACAAAGTGCTAAATAAAAGGAAAGTATCTGGGCCTATAAGTATATATGATAAAAGGGCCTGGCTTACCCTGGGGAAATCAGGGAAGTCTTCCTTGAGATAGTAACATTTAAGATGAGTACCGAAAGTAGAGTAGGAACTTTCAAACACCTACTTATGAAGTGGCATTTTTCAAGGCCCAGAGTTCAAAGCTAAGACCTTAAAATCTACTGGAGGGAGAGACTTTTGTATGAATGATTTTACTGCAATAAAAGGCATGCTATAATTGAGGCCAATATGCAATGGAGAGATGTTCTATTTTATTACAAAAAATTTAAAAAAAATAAAAAACAAACAAAAAATCCCTTAGCATTGCTTAAAAGACTGTTGAAAATCCTCCCTAAAAATGTTGCCTTATCTGTGTCCATCTTTTTTTTATATATATATAAATTTATTTATTTTATTTATTTTTATTTTTGGCTGTGTTGGGTCTTCATTGCTGCAAGTGGGCTTTCTCTAGTTGCGGCGAGCAGGGGCTACTCTTCATTGCAGAGCGTGGGCTTCTCATTGTGGTGGCTTTTCTTGTTGCAAAGCATGGACTCTAGGCACACGGGCTTCGGTAGTTGTGGCTCTCAGGCTCAGTAGTTTTGGCTTGCGGGCTCTAGAGCACAGGCTCAGTAGTTGTGGCACACGGGCTTAGTTGCTCCGAGGCATGTGGGATCTTCCCAGACCAGGGCTCGAACCCATGTCCCCTGCATTGGCAGGTGGATTTCTTAACCACTGCACCACCAGGGAAGCCCCTCTGTGTCTGTCTTCAATCTGGTTTACATTGTGTCCCTTGCTCGGGTCCTCTGTAACTTTATATTATCTAACACTTTCTATATATTCACATAGACGTCTCTTATTTCTTTTCAAGGTCTTTGATAACTTGACAAACTTAGACAACACCTGAAATCTTGTGAACGAAATTAAATGGTGCATAGAGGCATGCATATTATTATATTTTCCTAAAATACACATTAGATTTTCCTAAAACACAAACAACCTTGAGTAAAATGCTACTGCCTATCAGGAAGTTTTCCAAAAGACCGTTTGAAAATATTAAATAAACTGACACACTGAACTTGAAATCCCTGAGCCAAGTTTTCTAAATATTAGGTATTAAAATCCATATGTGAAAGATAGTACCAAGGGACTCATTTTTTCAGCCTAAATGTGCTGTTCTAATAACACTGTCCACGAGCAATGTCACTGCTATTGAGAGGGAAGACCCAGAGTTTTGTGAAAACTGAACACATCGTTTATGACATTTTGAAATAACTTTTATTTGAAAAAAATATTGACATTCTAAATGCTTACAAAAATAATCTTATGACTTCTATTTGTGGGTCATTAAATAGATATGGGTACAGAGAGCTGTGTATTTTATTTTTTAAAAAATTCAAAAAAATAGAATTTATTTTTAAGATAACTTATTCATTGATCTAGAAAGGACTGTATTTTAGAGATCATCTGTTATATAGTCCAACCTCCTCAGTTTATACACAAGCATGAGAATGCTGCAGATCATTCCATTGTTTAGCAGCAGAATCAGGAAGAGAATCCTGGTCTACTGACTGTCAGTTCGATGCTGTTTCCAACCCACAGCACTGGCTCTTTATTACCTGGTCCATATGCCACGGGAATAACAATTGGTAAGAATGAAGAAGGATGAATTGCCGAGCTACCCATACATTTTCAACACCGCAAAATCAAGCAGCATTAGTTCTCCCTAAATGGATCACAGAGCATTCAAATTATTAAATAAATAAATAAGAATTTGGTACCTTCTTTAAGAATCTATTAAAACACTCAAAAAGATTGTTTGTATTCTCTCCTCTTTAGTCTGTTGAACTTGACAGGAGACTCAGACAATTTAGGTAAACATCATGGTTCTAGAAGATTGCAAGTCTGTATTGCAGAGCATTTTCACAGCAGGGTGTTCAGTGATGCTCGGAATTTAACATGTAATTGGATGAATATGTTTAAACTGTCAGCCTATCTTCCTTATCAAAGAAGAAAGGGAAAGAAAAGGAGCTATGCCAAGACTGAGTTCAGGTAAATGATAGATCCAAGAAAAACCTCTGTAGTTGGCCCATGTCTTGTATGACTTTGGGAAATAAGCATTTGCTTTACTGACCGTAGTGCTTTCTCTTTGTCTTTCTGTTTCTCTGTCTCTCCCTCTTTGTCCCTTGTCTCTCTCTCTCTCTCTCCCTGACTCAGATGTTGCTTATTTTTTATTTCCACTTTAATATTTTATATAAAATCTTCACACACTCACCTCACCCCTGCACCTTCACACATACACATATGTATCTCCAGGAACATGTGTAAATTTCTAACTTTGCCTCTTCCATGCAGCCTCTGCCTCTGCCTGCCTCTACAACTACTCCCAGGCGTTGACCCATCTCTTTTTTGTTCCGGTTCTCACTCTTATAACTGATCCAGAAGGCAGACTAAACCCATGATGGGAATTCACTGGTGGTCCAGTGGTTAAGACTCAGCGCTTTCACTGCCATGGTCCCAGGTTCAATCCCCGAGGCACAGCAAAAACAAAACGTGATGAAGAGTGTGTGCCCTAGAGTTAGATGATCTTCTGAATGCCAACTGTACCTACAATGGTGTATTCCTGAGGAGGTGGTTTTAGTCATAAAAAGCTAGGTTTACTCACCAGTGAAATGCACATATTAAAGGTATAAGAATCATGTACATGATAATCACTAATTGAATGGGGTTACAGCAGCATAAAATATGACAATAAGTATCAGTTCTTTTTAATTATTTTTAATCTTGGTGTAATCCCAGTCATTGCCCAATCATTACCCTTTTCTTGCTCACTGCATATTATAGAACGCAGATCTAGCCAATCTTCACATAAATCTGATTTTTAATCTTGGACTTCATTGTAAAATTCCTTTCCTAAGTAAACATGACCCTCAGTTGAGACCTGAAAATAAACCATGGACTTCATATCGTAGGTTTATGGAAGATCTTTGAATAATGTTGGCTGACTTTAATAATAATGACTTTAATATAGACTTCTTCAGATTGTTGACGTTTCTTCAAGTTGCAGTGCCATTAAAGGGGCACTTGGATAGCCATCCTAAGTCAGAAGTGGTGACCTGAGGTGGTCACTTTATATTGAAAGGGAAGGGAGGCATATGCAATTACATCTAAGGAAGTATTTTTTTCTTTTTCCTAGCATTGCAAGGCCCCATAACTCTCTCCATAATTAGTATGAGGGGTCAATAGTTGGAATAAAGCCTCTGGACTCAGATTGGGCTATACGGAATGTGGTATAAAAATATGAAGTCCAATCATAAGGCTTCTCAACCACACTAGCTGTATATATGAAGCATTTAGTGTTGTTTTTGTGTGTGTGTTTTCTTTTTCTGTTTTTTGTTTGTTCGTTTGCTAGCAATGGACACCATGGCTGATTCAAGAAAACAGAAAAGGAAAGGAAGGAAAAAAAGACAAGCATAAAAAGGAAAGGAAAATAAAGAAAATAAATTTAACATTATTTATGGAAAAGGTCAAAAAGTCAAAGCAAAGTTGAAGAATCAGATCTGGGAAAGGACAGGAGTCAGGAGTCAGGACAGCTTGGGAATTTAGGGTGAGAACATCAGAGGTAGTCTTATTTGGATCACCTGGGGTAAAGCAGCTTCAATAGATACGTCGCTTTTTCTGCTCAAGATTCACATTTCCAGGAGGAAGAATCAGATTTTCCAGTCATGAGTCATAGGTACAAGTTTAAGCAAGGAAGTTCTAGGCATTTTGATCACCTTTCCCACAAAGGTGTTAAGCAAATGGGGAAGAGAGGCAATTCTCCAAGGCAGAACAGAGCTGTTGACACTAGAAGATTAATGTATCCTAGGCCAGCCAACTCAGCAGATCAGCACAATGGTTTTCACATGGGGGTCTGCACATTCTGAGAAGTTTCATCAGTTTCAGTAATTTTACTGGAGTAACCAGTGAAATATGAGGCTGGTAAAGCTACAAAATTATTGTTGAATGTGGGGGCATGTAAGTCAAATCACACGATGACATTGTAGCTAATCTACTCATATCACCACATCATCTTCAAAATTAATATGCAAATTTAGGTTAGAGTATCAATATCCAATACATAAGAAATATACCCAAAATTTCTTGAATATTTATGATGACGAGTTGCAAGAAATATCACTCCTGGCATGTCATAGCAATTGTTCAGAGGCCTGCACCAGCTCACCTACCCCCATCCTGCCCCCAGCCATACTCACACACATCCTCTTTATTTCAGGTTTAGATAATTTTCCTTCTTGGGTGATTTAAACAGTCTACACAAAATGATTCAATCATTGTGCTGACTCAATACTGAGACACTTATAATGTTGGGACTAAAATCACAACATCAGTCTTCAGCTTAACATGCTTAATCATGAGTCATAAAACGACCCCACATTTCATTTTTATATGATTTATCACGTTATATGGAGTGAATTACATGTCATCTTCCTTATGAGTTTTGTTTGAGGATTTTATTTATATAGCTCTATTTTCCTTTTCTTCTCTAGAATATAATTAGTAGAGTCCACAATATATACAAAATCAGGGGGAAAATTGCGATATTTAACATTCTAGTATAATGCCATAACACACTGGCTAGAATAGTAGGAACACACAGATAATTACTTAGGGGCCTAGTCAGAATATGGATAGAATAGTGAATTTCCTTCTACAAACACACGTACACACACACACACACACACACACACACACACACACACACACAAAGTCAAACAGTCAGTGAAATGGGGTAGATAGAACTCTGCTTATATTTTTAGACACTCGAACAAGTTCTTATATTTTAGTCATGCAAATTTAAACTTTATGACTGAGATGTTATTTTTTTTCCTGTGTGTAAAGTCAGTATAATTAAAACTTCCCTAACTACATTAAAGTAATAGTTGAGGATTCAATGATCTCACTCACAGAAAAAGAGACATACACACTGTAAAGTTCTAGACTAGACATTTATTATTAGTTTAGTACTTATGGGCTTTTGGTATTTTCTAAATAAACTTCTCTAGCCAAAGGGAATAGGATTTTACTTGAAAACATTGTTCAGGTTTCAAACACAAAGGTTTCATATGGGAATGATTTTTCCAAAAGTACACTATATCATTCCTTTCTCCAGTTCAGCTCCAACTCAATCCACAAAGTTCAGCTAAAATCCAGCTCTTTGTCTGAAGTCTTCCCTATCTCCTTCATCTTAAAATGATGATAATTTTATGATAGTGCAGCTAAAGGCTGGAGTAATCTGTGATTTCAACAGTTTTCAACATGGAGAAATTCAAGATCAGGAAGGATGGAAATCTGGAAAAATGGCCTTGTTTTAGAGACTAGACTAACTTGTCAGTCAGGGAGGGAGTGCCCAGAATTTAAATCCTGGTGAAATATTGTTCAGGGAAATAAAGGTGCCAAGAATACTCATAGAGCATTTCCTAACAATAGCCAGATTATCTGGATTTGCTAGAACAGTGCTCATAATTCCAAAAGACATGCCTATATGGAAGGGAAGTGGATTGATTACCAGAAGGATGGATGTTAAATTAAGATACCACCAGACTCAGATCTGTTTACTTTTCTTCTGAAGTTGTGGCTAGCTTAACCGCTCTTAGCATTATTAACTTTATTTGTAAAATGGGGATGTTGTCTACCTAATGAGTTATAATTAAATGAAACAATGCATGAGTGGATAACACACATGTATAAAAAAAGGTTATAATAATATTGACTCCATCTCTTCTCTGTATGCTACAGAGACAGAATACTGGCTGGCATCAAAGGGTACAGCTCTAGGTATGGAGGGCAAAATGGGAGGCACAAATGAAAAACTAGAGCCCCAGTCTAAATGACCTGTTACAAGTGTTGCTATTAAATTCTTACTTTATTTATCTTTGCAAATATTTAGGTCTTGTCTACTCATGATTGTAAACTCAGACACCCTCTTTAAAACCATTTTTCCCAGCTCTCAACCTCCTTTCATTTTTGATTGTTTTTGTTTTTTGAATTGTTGCTAATAGCAAATGTGTCTTTGGCACCTACCTGCAGTTTGGCAAACATTGTGCTGAGTTATTGAAAATTCTAAAGAAGAAATATACTCTGATCTCAAGCAACTTTTATTCTCACTATAAAGATAAGAACAATGCATATCAACTAACAGAAAAGAGTACTAAAACAAAAATGAGAAACTTATTCTTTAACCTGAGAGTTAATGAATTTTTAATGAATTTAATGAATTTCTAATACAAGCTAGGTGGTATCAAAATAAGCAAATATGTATGCTGTAGATGGCATTGTAAATTCATTGAGCCCTTGAAAGAGTGACTGGGGAGAAATGATGCTTAATGATTAATTGTTATTTGAATAAATTAATATATACATAACCCTTTTGGAAAGCATTGCAAAAGTTCATATCATGAAAAGCTCAAACATCATTTATATATTTTGGTCAATTATGAGGGAAAAAAACCTACACACAAACATGCACACACATATATATAAAACATATTCATATTTATCATATAAAAGTTATTAAAGTTAAATGCCCATTAATGCTTATATAATATATTCACTGGTCAGATCATTATTAAAATGTTAACATGGCAATTATATGTTTGAAGCAACTGGGAAATACTATATGATAAGATTTGTATCTCTTTATTTTTTCCTTAAACGTGATACCCTATTTCTGCTTTTATTTGAATTTTATCCTGATGTATATTTTTATGTAACAGCCAAAAATTCTTTATGAAATGGGTAGGCATAAATATGGATAAAAAACTAAAATATGGTGTCACTTTCTATAGAAGCTGTTTATATATCTAGCTTTTTGTTTAGTATTTTATTAAATATACGTTCTCTACTTTTGGAGCATATAAATTATAGATATTTTATATTAATGATTATGTGGATACTATTTTTTATCAGCTTTGTACAAGATGCTAAAGGGGCAGGCTATATCCTACATGTGATATAATTAAAAATCAGAGAGGGGCTTCCCTGGTGGCACAGTGGTTGAGAGTCCACGTGCCGATGCAGGGGACACGGGTTCGTGCCCCGGTCCGGGAAGATCCCACATGCCATGGAGTGGCTGGGCCCGTGAGCCATGGCCGCTGAGCCTGCACGTCTGGAGCCTGTGCTCTACAACGGGAGAGGCCACAACAGTGAGAGGCCCGCATACTGCAAAAAACAAAAAAAAAATCAGAGAGATATTAAGTAACTCTCTCAAGGTCCCCAGCAGAACACAATCTTTTGTCTATAACCAAACTGTCTCTTCAAACTGCAGTTTCTGGGGAAAAAAAACCAAAATGCAGACTTTTGTTTGTGGCAGAAAAAGTGGATTTTGTACAAGATAAACCATTCAAATTCTGAAAGGGAACAATGAATTCATTAATTGATTTTCATTCTAAAGCGTTAGATATTTTCCTCTGAAGATGCCTTACATAATGTTGTGGTGTAGGGAGTTCAGGTGTTTATTAATAATGATGAAATGAATAATCCCTTACATTAGTACAGTGCTTTACAGATTACAAGGCATTCTAACATCTTTGATTTCATTTAATTCTTTGAAACAACTTGTAAAGTAGGCAGGATGAATTTAATTATCCTTATTTTATCTGGAAGCAAATTGAAGTTCAGTGAGGTTAAGCTAATGCTGAAAATTTCACAGAAACTGGAGGGGTTGATACTTAATCCTGGACTCTAAATTCTAGAACAGTAGCTCCCTTTTTTTCCTACAACAGTAATACTTATCAAACTGTGAACCTTTATCAAAGGAAAAAAAAAATCACGGTCTATCATTATTTCCATATGATTAAAATATGCACACACATAAACTGGTTATAAATTCCTTAAACTTTTAGCTTATATAAAATTGTAAAATTACAGAATCAAAAATCACACATAAAATGCTGAAACAATAAAAAGACCTCCATGTGTCCAATAAGATTATCATTTGCAGGAACTGAATTATTGCTCAGCATGTGAAAATAGCACCAACTGCTAAGAATAAGGTTCTTTGAATTTGCATAGAATATATTACTGTGTGTGCCATGTCAAGACTTAGTGCTTCTTGAAATTTTCTCGTTTGAAATACTGAAGAAACTTCTTTCATTCAGCTCACTGTGCTCTGGTCCTGGCTTTACTTGACATAATTGCATCACTTACACATAAAGTTGACTTCTGTTCTTTTTGCATTAACCAAATAGTACTATTGGTATGAATTTGATCATAAATCCAAATGCAAATACAAGCTGAATTCTAGCGACAGCCCTCAGTCACATAGTGTTCATTCACTGCACTCAGGATATGTTTATATAGTTTATCTGATTATAATCAAAGCGAGTAAAATAAATATTAATAAAAACAACTTACAGCAAACCTGTGTACCTTAGAGAACATTTGCAGGCAATTTCAGAGATTAATGAATATATTTAGGAATGTTTTACTCTATATACAGCATTTCCTTAGTGTGGAAAAAGTATTCACTTAGTATTTTCTTCTATCAGGAATCATAATTTGTGCCTAAGTTCTCAGAACACCTCAGTGGAGGAGGTATTATTTGAACTTTACTAGTAGATGGAATAAAGCTGGGAGACAATAACATGCTCAAGGTTGCAAGAAAAAAGTAAATGCTGGAATCAGAATGTTGACCCAAATCTATCTGTACGCTGATAGAGGATTTCAGAATGAGACTCCCCAAAATGTCACTTTTGCAAGAGGATTATTTGAGGTAAAGGCAGTGGAGAGTGTGCAGGTTCTACTGTCCCTTTCTTAACTACCTAGAAGAATTTAAATAGAGGATTTTTCCCAGATAAGAGTTATTACCAGAGATACATTTCATCTAAGTGGCCTCATCTATTTCGCAGGGCAAACATCTAATTACCAAACATCTGTTCTTCTTATCTTTTGAATGACCCTCCTGTCGCTGGCAGCCCCAGGCCCCTGCCCCATTCCTTAGCTCAGAATGGCATATAGACCTCATTTTACCTTTCTGTCTCAGAACTTCACATGTATGTGGTGTCTCTGACCCTTCCATGGGTATAAGGTTACTGTATGTATGAAATTAAATTTTATTTTCCCCTGTTACTCTGTTTCTTGTCAACTGAATTCTTAGTCTAGTCAGAAGAACCTAGAAGGGTAGAGGGAAGCTTTCTTCTTCCCCAACACTGACTCTACTTTCTTTCACCCACGCTAGTCTAGATCTGAAAATAATCTGTTTCGTCAACTAAGAACAATCCTGATTTTAGCCAGCGTCCAACAAAACATCCTTATCATACAAGGGGAAAAACAACAACAAATATCAATTCCTTGCCAGTGTAGCTCTACCTTGGTAAATTATAGGGTTATGTAGACCTCCAGGCAACTAGAGTATAAGACACGAGCTTCAAGTAAAGTCAAGATTAGTTATTTATTAATGTGTGGGGACAATGTTTCTTTGAAATGTTTAAATAATATGTCTTGGTTTTGCTTGCTGAAATGTTTGTTTCTATACTGAAGGAGAATGCAGCGTCCAGCAAATGTTGAAAAAGTGTGCCTTTTAGGTTTGCCAGAAATCTATAGTTGTGAACAACATAAAACTTCCAAATTCAGTGTAATAACTATACTAATACATTTACACGCATAGATAGATTGAGAGATCATACACATTTTTTTACCTCTTTTCCAGCAATCAAGTGTCCTAGCCTTATTTATCTTGCTTATGGCTTGTGGATAACTTTTCATAAGCCCATGCTGTTAGCATTGTTCACACACATCTCAGTCTTCTCCCTCCAGACTGAGACAAGAGGACAATTTGGAGGGTCTTTTTTTCCCCCTCAAACTATATTGCAGATATATTTGCTCTAAGTCTGTTTTCCTGTTTACTTAATTTTCCAGGTCCAACTTTAACTTCTCCTTTGCTAATTATTTCCAAGTAAATGGTGTACCATTTCCTCTTAATGACATCAGAGGTCTTTTCGCATAAATGAAAGTTTGGGGTAAATGTAACTTAAATGTTGGGAAGTGATGATTTTATAGATAGAGGAACATTCAGTTGTTGAGCCACAGATTTGAAATCCCACTAGTAATAATTCATTAATGTATATATTTTTACACTTGATTTTGAAATTAATAAAATCAGGTACTATGCCTGTGGTGTTCAAAGCATGGTTTTGAAACATACTTGAATTCTGTAAATTTTATTTTGATAAGAAAAAAATAGCTATTCTTTATTCATTTGTTCAAGCTATTCATCAAAATGTCATTTCTGTTTTTACAATCTTTCAATTGATAATTCAGTCTGAGCTTTGGTACTTCATTTTGAAATACTGTGGAGAGGCTTCTTCTATTTTTGGGTAACTATGGTAGTAAGAGTCTTGTTTTTTATTAAGCCAAACCTGGCATGTAGCTTATGCTGATTAATAATATTTCTAACATTGAGTAATATATCCAACATTGTATCAGTTTGGAGCTTTATTCTGTATAATGATCTTAAAAATACCTAAGGTGAGGAAATTTTATTACCTTCCATCTCTTTTCCAGGGTGAAGGTTCATGGGTTTCTGATTTCTGATTTCTGCTTCTGCTTCATTTACAATTGTTATCATTTTAGCCTGAATGTGCTTTCACTTAGTTATATTTCTCTTAATAAGTAATTCACAGAAATAGCCTCTGCCTACCAGCTGAAATCTGTTTGGTTGTCATAAAGAAGAATGGAGTCCCATGTCCAGCACTGTGGGAATTATGTTATTTTCATAAATTCAATATTTGCTAGACCTTTTATTCTTTTCTGTAACAACAGTAAGATCTCTCTCTCCAAGAGTTCCACAATAATCTCCCTCAACCAGATGCACCTACCAATTTTTTAATGTACAATTCTTAATATATAATTTTAAATATATTATTATTATTTATTTATTTTTTTTTTGTGGTACGCGGGCCTCTCACTGTTGTGGGCTCTCCCGTTGCGGAGCACAGGCTCCGGACGCGCAGGCCCAGCGGCCATGGCTCACGGGCCCAGCCGCTCCGCGGCATGCGGGATCTTCCCGGACCGGGGCACGAACCCGCGTCCCCTGCATCGGCAGGTGGACTCCCAACCACTGCGCCACCAGGGAAGCCCTATAATTTTAACTATAATGCAGGAATTAACATTTATCCCATTTGCCCTTCTATTTCATCATCTCCTTTATTATATATTACCCTGGTCATGCAGCAAATGAACAGTGGATATTTATGTCTTTATTTCTTGGTGTATGTAGCTCATCGTCACGTATGTGTTCTTGAATTCTTATGTTTGTTTTCATTAGTTAATTTTGTATACTGTCTAAATCTGACTGTGCCTAAAAATGAAAATTATTTCTAAGGGATCAAAATTGTAGTATTATCTTATGTACTTTACTTAAATGGCAGTTTAGTACCTTTAAGTTATGCGTGGATGTCAGATACTTTACATCTACAAGTCTCAGAATGTAAAAGTGGCACCAGGAAATATTATACCATTAGACAGCATCTCAGAATCATATTGAACTCCAAATGGATAATCTTCATATTTAATGTCCAATCATGGGCCTAGAGTAGAATGAGAAGGGATTTAATTTCATTATTGACTAGTAACACTGAGTTATAAAGAAGAAAAACAGACAATAGAGAAAATTAATGATAAGCCAACATTATATAGACATATTTATGTCTATATTGATATCTATATCTACCGATATCGTTTCTAGTCAAAAAGAGTAAGAGTTAGAATGAGGGCTAGGGAGACAGAAAGAGAGAGATTAAAATTTTTGTCTTATTAATTTTTTTTCTCTTACAGTTTAGCCTGATGTAGAGTAGAAACACTATAGCCTTGGAGTTAGAGAAAGCCTTACTTAAATATTTTTTTATGAGATTCTATTTGCCCATAATTAAATTGAAAAAGAGTGCATTGGAGACTAATAATGTCAGGAGCATATATATATATATATATGTACACACACATGTAATTATATACATAAATATATATATAGTCCTCCATACAGTGTCTAAAACATTGTAGCTGGTGCTACTCTGTCTTTTCCATATCAGACAGTGAGTCTTTTCTCAGTATTCATCTCCTATGTCCTTTCCTGAACCAAACTGCATATAAATGAAGCAAGTGATAAATAAATCATATAATATATTTAGTTTTAAAGTAAGTTAACTTCCAAATCCAAGAATCAGTCATCCCATTATGAATCACTGGAGATAGTCACACCCATGATCTCAGATGTTTCTTGGATCTCTTGAAATTATCCCTGCTTTCCAGCTGTCCCCTCCTTTCTTCAACATCCAGTAGAACTGGCTCAATAAATGTGGCTTTTACCTCAATCAGTTCCTCCAAAGACTGATTAGTATAAAAATTCGAGCCACTAATGCATCTTGAATCTAGGCCTATAAATCCTGCCCACCGTGGGCAGACTTCTGTGTCATCATTGATCATTGTTTCTACTGTTTCATCATAACTATCCATTGTGATTATATTATAGTCTATCTCAGATATAATCATAAATGAGACTTCTGGGTTTATTAAACTTGACTCAATCTCTGGGTTCACTTAGTACTCAATGTAGATATTGGAGGCTTTTATAGGAGAGCAAATTTGCCACCCTAAAATGTGTCTCTTTGGAATATTATTTTAAGGTGGTTATTTTCTGAGAAACAGCAGACATGGGAAAAATTCTAAACACAGGTAGGAATTACCTTTTTCTAAGAAACATTTACATTTTTAAGGGAAATCTCCATTTGTAAGGATGTCTCACTATCTGTACCTAGAGGAGGATAACCAAATCTCTAGAAACCATTATCAGTGGAGAGGGCAATGACTTTAATCTGCATCGCAATCACACTTGTTTACTGTGATTTTCCTGGTAACCTCCCATAACTGATTCTTCCCATCCTCAGCGTCTTCTTTTGTCTTTGGCTGAGAATGGTACTTAAGGTGAGGGCTTTGGCCGTTTTTGCTGAGTTATTCAGTTTTTCTGGGTCTCTCCCATGTGTACCTGGTATTAAGATTTGATTTTTCTTGTTAATCTGTCTCATGTCAATTTAATTCTTAGACTATGCAGAAGAATCTAGAAGGGTAGGCGACAATTTCTTCCTTCCCAACCTTTTCAATGAGTGATAGCTATTAGGATTAGTATTGGTATTCATTTTCTCTAAATTCCCATTACATCGCAAGTTAGATTTCATGATGCTGTGGGAAAGGAAAAATAGTTTTCCCTCTACCCATCTAGTTTCTTGGCTGAGACCTCCCTATAATAAAAATATAATAATAGAAGAAAAACAAACAGAATTATAATAACACATACACCTCCTGGATGCATGGGAGATACCCAGGAAAACTGAGTAGCTTTCTGAAGTGGCCCCAGCCATCACCTTAAATACCATCTCCAGTTAAAGATAAAAGAGGTTGGGGGTGGGAAGCCACTTATGGGAGATTTTCAAGCAAAATACAGTAAAGGAGGGTATGGCTGTTATGCAGATTTAAGTCTCTGCTTTTTCCGTTCATAAGAGTTTCTTGAGATTTAGTCATCCTTCTCTTCCTGGTACAGAGAGGGAGACACCTACAAATAGAGGTTTCCCTAATAATGTAAATGTCTCTTACAAAAGGGTAACTTCTACTTGGTTTTCAGAGTTTGCTTATCCAGTGTCTGCTCTTCCTTAAAAATAATCAACCTAAAATAATCTTTATGCCAAAGAGGCATATTGGGGGTGACAAATTATACTTCCCTTTAATGCTTACATTTATATCCTTTTCAAAATAATTTTAGTCTGTGTTACAGGTGCTAGGTAGAAGGTGAGAACATAATGAAAAACACATCCCTGCATTCTTGGCAGTGTACATTCTAAGTGATAAGTCAGTGTATAATCACTAAGATAAGTATGGTGAAGTAAAAGTGTGTTGTTCTATGAGAATATATAAAAGAGTTGGACATAAAATGAGAATTTGGAGAAGGCTCCCTTGAGAAAGCAATATTTTATCTGGAGTCCGAAAGATGAGGAGGAGTTAAATAGGCAAAGGTGGATTATAAAGTACAAAGAAGTGTATTGGAGAAAAGGTGTTGGATAAAGCTTCTGAGGCAGCTGAGAGATCTTATGCATGTTATCAGAACTAAAAGACATGGATGAGTGTGAAAATGCTAGGTGTTATTTTGGGAGGTTCCAAGGAACTCTGGTCCAGTCCTTAATGTCTCAGCACAGAAAGAATTCAGCCAGAGGCAAAGTGATAAATAAGAAGTGATTAGAATAGGACGCTTGTGAGACTTACAAGCCGGTGGGTGAGAGGGTGCTGTGCCCTGAGAACTTAGTGGGTTACAGTTTTATAATCAAAGGAAAGGTGGGGAGGGGGAAGAGACCACCTTCTTCCTCATTCTTGAGTAGACGTCAAGCTTCCATCATGAGCTCCTTCTCCAGGTTGGGTTTCTTGGTCATGGTCAGGCCAGGACTGTCATGACACTGTGGAAATTATTGTTTTTTACGTGTGCAAAGAGCATGTCTTAGGGGTCATAAACTTACTGAGCTCACTGAGCAGGATGTGGGTCTCATGGCACCATTGTTCTATTGTTTTGGGGCATGTCTCATGCTTCTGTTACATGGGTTTCTTGCTAAGCAAGCCTGCTTGGTTTTGTGGTTAAGCAACCTGCTTTCTTGAGTGATCATTAACTTACAGGGGTCTCCCATACTTTTTCTTTATTTACAATCCCCTAGTAGAATTATCCCTATCAAGTGGGTTGGCAAAACTGAAGTACGAGGAGTACTGAGGGATAATGAAAGGATTAATAGACCATGTTAAGAAGTTGAAGCTTTATCTAAAGAGCAGTGGAAAGACAGTGAATGGTTTTGTGCATGGGACTGGAATACTGGGATTTGAATTTTAAATAGGTAATTGATAGGGCAGGTGGAGTGTGGTGGGGGAGTAGAAGTGCAGGGAGGTAAGGTAGATGGATAATGCAGATATCCAGGAAAGAATTATTCTTATATTGGACTAAGATGGTGACAAGAGAAATAGGAAAAATGGCAAAAGGTAAATACAAATTTACATCATTAAATGTATTTTAGCAAACTGGGAAAGACCCCTTTGGGGTAATAATTATACCTGTGAATCCAAAATAGCTGATACCATGCACAAATTTACCAATCTGGTGGTTACTACAAACCTATTACTACAAATTACTACATATATATATATATATATATATATATATATATATATATATATATATATATATATATATATATATATATATATGTTTGTTTGTTTGTTTTTTCTGAATTGGTCCTAGACCTTGAAAATCCCTGGAGCCCTTGAAAACCCCTGGAAACCTTGAAAGTCATTCAGAGTCTGCAGGACCTTAAACATAAAAGTTTTTCAGTTTGAACCATACAAATAAGTTAGTGCTGTTTGTAGTTGATGAATCAGGCATGGCACACGTCACGTTCTGTCAACAGCAAGAAAGACTGTCACTTCCTCACTGCTCAGACAAACTGAATTTGAATGGAATTTTAAATGCACAAAGATAAGTTACCTTGACTGGAAACTATAATTTAATCGTTCCTATAATTGATTAAGACAATGGAAAACAAAAAAGAAATGACTAAAAAAAATTTAAAAAAAGAAATGACTACAGAATTTTATAAGCATTTTTGGATGAAAAATGGAGGAAGTTTATTTTTCACCCCCTTCCCAATTGATAACATATTACAACCTTTTCCCAAAATAATAATAATTGCTGACATATAACAGTCGTTTGCTCTATGCCAGGCACTGGAGTAATGTCTTTACATACATTATCTTAATTTAATGCTCACAACAATTCAGTCAGGTAATTTTTCAAACCTGCTTTTGTCAGATGGAGAAGAAAGAACTTAAATGATTTGCCTACGGTCAAAAGTTTGTAAGGGATAAAGCCAGTATTTAAATAAGTGCTAACCGTAAGGTCCATATTTTCACATTTATGCAATACTGTTTTCTACTGTGTGGTTCAAGAGTTTTTGGTAACTGTCCATGTGGAAGTGAGCAGTTTACATGAGGGGGAATGAACTATGTATTTGTGGCATTCATTCATTCAATAGGAACTACTGTTACCATGTTATTTTCTGGGAATTTAGTAGCAAGTGTGACAAGCATAAGGTCTGCCATCCTACAACTTTCAGACAAGAAGGAAAGATAGAAAATTGAACAAGGATTAATAATAAAATATAATAAACCTTATCAAAATGAAAGGACAGAGTGCCCTAGAAATTTACAGCAGGACCAAATATCCTAGTCCTTAGGGGAGAAATAAAAAAGTAAAATTTTTAGACACTAAAAGGACAGCCAAGAGTCAAGCAAAGATGAGGGAGGAGAAAAGGAGAATGTTTGCAAAGGCTTTCAGTTGAGAGAGAACAGGTCATGTTTTAGAAAACAAATTAGTACAGTGTGGCTAGAAAGTCAGTGGGAGAGAAAACCATAAGGTTGCTTGATTAGTAAACTAATTCAGTACCATGGAAGACAATGTAAGCCATGTTAAGAAGAGTAGACTTTATCCTCTGCACCATAGGAAGCTATTGAAAAGGGAATCATATGATTAGAAATTTAAGGCTCAGATTGGGTATACTATGCCCAGTGGATGAGGTTAGGGCTACATAGAGACTGGAGCCAGGTGATCAGATACATGATTGTAAAAGGATGTAGTTGACAGAGTACAGTAATCTGGGCCAAGAGACTAAATTCCGCTAGAAAGAAAGAGCATTTGAAAGATATTTAACTCGAGAGATTAGCAGTTTTATGGTGGAGTATATATGGGCTGAGGGAAAAATCCCCAGATGTCTGCATTGGATAGATCATTGCATGATGGAACTGTGCCCTGGGACAAAAAAATGACAAGTATGGAGGAAATCATTACTAATTTATTTTCGGATGAGTTAAATTTAAAGTAATAATGGTATGCCCAATGGGCATGTACCTCTGATGAGCATTGGACAATCTGGAGGGGAACAATGTGCCTGTTTTCTACCAGAAATGGGAGACACTAATAAAACAGGTCATAAGTTAAGATTAAGACCAGCACTGTGGGAGTTTAACCAGATATCTTAGAACCAGGCAGGATTATGGTTCTGGTTTCCTGTAGAGAAAATTGATGACAAGGATGTTAGCCTTTTGGAGAAAGTTTAGGGCTGGCTTTAGTTACGAAGAGGAATGTTACAAAATAGGAAGGGAAATAATAGCAAATCTGGCAGAAATCTAATCCTATGGGTTGATCCAACATATGGAGAGAAAAAGAAGAAACATACTATGGGGATTACAGGATTAACTTTGTGCAACCCAAGATGGTTTGACCAAGAAAGATGCTTGACAAACAGTTTGGTAGCCATCTGAACAATTGCTTATTTGTTCACAACATTTCAAATCTGAGGAAGAAATATACTAATCTTTGTGTGTGGAGTATATTAATCCTTTGAATATGAGTATTAGTAGATATAATAATCCTATCAGTATGATTTACAATTCTAAAAATTACTAAACGACTCAGCTATCAGACTGAGAGTTTAGTGAATTTAGACTGGAGAAGGCTGATTATGGCAGAGGGCAGGTCTTTATCCAGGAACTTGCCTTTGTGTGGTTATTATGTGTTAGTAACTTTGGTTGTTTTGTGGAATATTAACAAATGAGAAAACAGATGCCCTAAGATGTCAAGTAACTTGGCCTAAATTATACTGCTCACGAGTGATAGAACCAGTAGTGGGTTTAGGTGGAGAACCAAGACTGGCAAAAGTTATAGCCTAACCTCCAGGACAGATTTACTTGGAAAGTCACCACCCCACCCCCCCGCCCCGCCCAACTAGGTAGACTCCTTGGAAAACTTAGGCTATATTCCTTACAGATAGCCTTTCATACGAAAGAAAGATTGCCAAAAACCTGATGCATATGTTTATAAGTTATTTCTTTCCAAATCATGTTTTGAGTCTCATTCTGTGTATTTTATTAATGGTTGCCCTCTGACATCTTTATCCAGGTTGCAGTATTAACAATAATAAATAAGAGAAAAATAAACATGTCCCTATATAAAAAGGGTAGGAATTCTAACTAAAATAATGAAGACTAATTTTTATGGAAAGTTTTTTATCTGTCAATCAAAGTACTGGCTGATTGACCAGCCTTATATTTTACTATTTGACAGATGAGGATGTTGAAGTTCAGAGATATAATTGATTATATTTATTTAAAAATATGAAGTGTTTATTTTTTTATTTGTTTAAAATATGAAGTGTTTATCATAGAAAGAAAAAAATAAGAAAAATCTACCTATTTAGAGGTTGTACTGGGGGTGCCTCATAAGTATGTGACTGAGTGGCAGATCCTAACTTTGCCTGGGCAGTGGGGCTGGAGGAAATTGTGTAGCTGCTAGATAGAGATTTTTATACTTGCTTATAGCTCACCTATCATCCATGTGCATTTTCTAACTTCCCATGCAGTTGAGTTGGGGCTGTGTAACCAGTTCTTGTTTATACCCTGTAAGCAGAAATAGTGCAAGTCATTTTGGAACACAGACCCTTTGGAGGAATCTTGCCTCTGCATCTCTTCTTCCTCTGTCTCAGCAACTTTGGAAGCTCTGCAGTACAGACTACATAATTAAAAGATGGAGGTAGCCTAGATACCTGAATGAAGAGTTTTAGGAGATTGATAAGAGAACATTCTGAAAAAAAAAATGTGTAATTGTGCAATTAAATTTTACACTCTTAATCCACAGAGATTTGGGGATTCTTTGTTATGCAGAGTAGCCTATCCTATCTTGACATAAACTGTAAGCCACAAAGCAGCTCAACTTGAGATACTTGATGAAGCCATAGTGAGTGCCAGTTACAGAGAGATATGCAAGACAGGATGGGCAGAGAAAAGTTACAGCTGTTTTAAAATAAGAGCCTCATGTTCAAAGTCACAGAGTTAGGCAATAGGAATGGTAGATATCAAACACTGGGTTCTCTAAGAAACCCACTCTTAGGTGGATACTGTAATGCAATAAATTCCGTGGGGAGTGTTCTCAGGATTAACACTGTTGAAGAAATAAATAATGAAGAGTTGAACAGAGGGAGATGTTGCACTGCAATGCAGTCACAGCATTTTTCAGCCATTTTTAACAGGGCACTCTGGAGCTGCAATAGATTTTCAGAGATGTCTTAAATCAGGGCAAAGGGGCCAGGACTTTATACCCCACCCAAATGGATCAGTAAATTGTTGGAGGGTGCCCTCAGGAAGGGAGCATGACCTTGGTCAAAGCAGCTCGTTTCAACTGATGTCACATCCCCAAAAAAGATTTAGCTGAGATTTGTCAGTCCGTCAGTACTATTCTTTTTGTAGCTTCAAGAATCTTTCCCCTTCTGGTTCCCTGGGGCTGGACGATGGGATCTAACACAGTAGACATTAAGGCAAAGTTAGTAGGCTTCTCATGTGACAACTCTATATACTTGGGCAAGTTGAGATGCACAGATGCCCAATAAGTCTGTATTTGTTTTGTGTGTTTGTATGTTTGCTTAATATATATATACACACATATATATTATATATGTATCTATATTATATATAATATATATTATATATATATTATATATATTTATATATATATATAAAAATATATATATAAATGGAACATTTAGATGTTATAATGCCCCCATGACTGTAGAGTGGCTTGGTATTACGGGTGGGGACTCTCTGGCCCAGTATAGTCAATCATTTGGAAACCATATTGTCTTTTTATTTAATTCTGCCATATAGGTAAACATGAACTTCTACATGTGACTTCTTGGTGTATTAGAGAAAGTAGGTTCAGCATGTTTTCCTTAATGAACCTTTCTCTTCAGTTCCTCATTCTAACTGCTGACAGAGATCACTATCCCTCCCTTCTACAATCTCCTTAGGATAATAAATCTCTCTTTCTCTTTGAGAAAAGTATTAATATTTAATTGGAAAAACTCTTAAAATGTTAGGAAAATATTAAACCAAGCACTGAATAATGCCCAGGAGAGTAGGCAGCTTGATTTGTGCAATGAAGTTTAGTTGTTCATTTGCATTTTTTTCTAATAACAGTGACCTACTAAGTGGATCTTTTTCATGTTCCTTTTTTTAAAAGTAAAGTTCTATTGAGTAAGAAAATAAGTCACAAAAGGGGATGTCAGTTTACATTTCTTTGCCAAAGTACTCTTTGAAACAGTGCTTATTTGAACACATTAAATTTGCTCCAAAAGTATTCAGGTCATACATTATTAAATATGTAGCTTTTAACAATTTTAGTTCTTCCAAGATATGTTATATAGTACATAATTTGTACTTTTGAGTGAATATTACTTTTATGCTTCCAGATGTCTCTGTAATTTGCTATTCAAAGGTTAATGTTATGCACACATTGAAGGTCAAGATTTAGTGGAAATTTAAATGATAAAATGTGATTCAACACATACAATTGTGAAAAAATTTGGCAAAAATGGATTCAGAGGATGGTTAAAGATTAAAGAGGATTAAGGGCTATTTTAACATGTGAAATTTAATGTATTTTATTGATTCTGAATTATTTATATCATCTAGGTTATAAGGGAGGAAAGAGCAAAAGTTTGGAGGTCAGTCAATGTCCATGAACAGTAGATTTTTTCACATCTACACGAAGATTACTCCTATGTTTCATGAGGAATTTTTGGTGTATGTGGTGATTTTTTTAACCTATAAAAACTCCATAATAGGATATAGAATACAAAAAAATCTTACATTAGTAATAATAACAATGACAACAATAGTTAACACTTTGTGCCTCCTATAGTTCGGGCAGTATTTATAGTGGTGTTAACATATTTGTATTCCTTTCATCCTCACCAGAAAAAACCCAAAACAAAACTGACCTTCATTTTATCTTCATGTCACCGAAGAAGAATCTCAGGTGCAGACAGGATCCATAAGTTGCCTAAGGTCACATGCCTAGTAAGAGGCATTGTAGGTTTTTTAAGCCAGACACATTGGCTTCAAACCTGGCATACAACAAACACATGAAAAGATGCTCAACATCACTAATCATTAGAGAAATGCAAATCAAAACTACAATGAGGTATCACCTCACACCAGTCAGAATGGCCATCATCAAAAAATCTACAAACAATAAATGCTGGAGAGGGTGTGGAGAAAAGGGAACCCTCATACACTGTTGGTGGGAATGTAAATTGATACAGCCACTATGGAGAACAGTATGGAGGTTCCTCAAAAAACTAAAAATAGAACTACCATACGACCCAGCAATCCCACTACTGGGCATATACCCTGAGAAAACCATAATTCAAAAAGACACATGCACCCCAATGTTCACTGCAGCACTATTTACAACAGCCAGGACATGGAAGCAACCTAAGTATCCATCGATAGATGAATGGATAAAGAAGATGTGGCACATATATACAATGGAATATTACTCAGCCATAAAAAGAAACGAAATTGAGTTATATGTAGTGAGGTGGATGGACCTAGAGTCTGTCCTACAGAGTGAAGTAAGTCAGAAAGAGAAGAACTAATACCGTATGCTAAGAGATATATATGGAATCTAAAAAAAAAAAAAAAGTTCTAATGAACCTAGGGACAGGACAGAAATAAAGACACAGACATAGAGAATGGACTTGAGGACACAGGGAGGGGTAAGGGTAAGGTGGGATGAAGTGAGAGAGTAACATTGACATATAATACACTACCAAATGTAAAATAGATAGCTAGTGGGAAGCAGCTGCATAGCACAGGGAGATCAGCTTGGTGCTTTTTGACCACCTAGAGGGGTGGGATAAGGAGGGTGGGAGGGAAACGCAAGAGAGAGGGGATATGGGGATATACATAAGCATATGGCTGGTTCACTTTGTTACAGAGCAGAAACTAATACAACATTGTAAAGCAGTTATACTCTAATAAATGTTTTAAAAATATATATATATATGGCAAATAGAAAAAAAAAACCTGGCATAATAAAAAATGTGATATACTGCCTCTTAAAATATAAATTTACGTATTTTATTTGCATACATTTTATTTCTCACAAAGGATGATCTTCAGTTTAGGATAACTTACTAGTTTATGGTCCCCTGCCCCCCCAAAACAGCATAGCAACCTCATTCTTTTATGACCTTTCTTCTCTTATACAATCTTGATAGTCACTAGAGGCCCATAAGGATCATGAGAAGCAGAGTGAATATTCGAGATGAGTGGACACAATGTGAGATATTTCTGGCAGATAATTTCACATGGTACTAGTAATTTGTGATCTCAATTTTTATGTTTCCACAATAAAGAAACAATTTTTAAATGTATCTCCAAAAATGAATAGAGCTATTCCCTTTTTTTTTTTTTTTTTTGCGGTCCACGGGCCTCTGACTGTTGTGGCCTCTCCCATTGCGGAGCACAGGCTCCGGACGCACAGGCTCAGTGGCCACGGCTTACGGGCCTAGCTGCTCCACGGCATGTGGGATCTTCCCGGACCGGGGCACGAACCTGTGTCCCCTGCATCGGCAGGCGGACTCTCAACCACTGCGCCACCAGGGAAGCCCTTGAATAGAGCTATTTTTTATGGCATCACTATAAATGTAACTTTCTTGAAGTACCATCACTCTCAAGAGCTTTTTAATTCTTAATTTGAAATTGCACTGAGACTTAGCAAGGGAGGAAGAAGATAATATAGGAATGGGCCAAGTTTTGATAATATAGATTACATGCAGCCCTGTGACACTGCCTAATACAACGACCTACACCAGTGGGAACTCCTGTGAAATCAGGTGGCACAAGGCAATGAAACTAACTATATTTTAAAGTAGACAGACAAGGAAGGACATGGGCTTGTTTACATACATGCATACACACCCTCAGTCAGCTTTTTTAATAAAGTAGTAAAAGATATCATTGCATGAATTCATGATCAGATAGAAAAGATTCACATGCTCTCAAAAACTTTGGAAGCAATATTGTTTGATTTCTGAAATCTAAAATACATCACAATCACATGTAATCAAAAGATATTTTCATCCTGGAACAACAAGGATTTATTATAAAAGAGTTCAGAGGAAATTCACAGTTTCCAATAAAGGCAACCTTAACCTCATTAGTTCTTGACTTTCAACAATTGTTTGAGAATCAAATCAGTTGAAAATCAGGGTGGCCTGTGGTTTGGAACTTGTGACCACCAGCATGAAATCACTTGTTGAAGAAATGTGTACTCAGTACCAAATCCATAAGGGTTTATTGGGTCTAAGATATTTAATGCAATCTGTTGTCTCTGAAGGTGATGCTTAGCTAATGTTTGTTTCATATGGCCGATATGCATGTTTCCTTACTTCGGAGAGGAGTTTACCTTTCACAAGTAGATCTGTAACACTATTTATTTGGATTCTTTTAATTTCTCTCTTACAGCTATTTTTCTTTTAAAAAGAACTTACATGCTTTATTTAATCTAACAGTAACTGAAACAACATCCTAAGTCATAATTCAGAAAGTGTTAAAAAAAGAAGTTTAAAGCTTGTTTGAATTGGGAGAAAATATCCGAATCATCAAAGCTTCTGCCTACACCTACCTCACTTCACTGCCTTTCCTCTCCCAGCCAAGTGTCTCTAAGAACTCTTATCTATGTCTGTGGAGGGGATCAAAAATGGAAATGGGTACAACATCCAGTAACAGACTTCCAAAAGCAATTTGATATGTATTTACAGGAAGAGTATAGAAAGAAATATATCTAGGAAAGATGAAAAAGAGTAGTGGGATGAACACACATTCAGAATGCATTAGGTTTTTAGGAGGATGTACAGAAAGTTTGCAGAAGCAGGTAGAGATGGGGTGTGACTGGGTGCTGCTAAAAAGATTAAGGACAACTGTCTTGGTTCATGAATTGGACTTGCAGAGCTAGATGAATGGAGAGGATTTTTGAGGACATTTATTTTGCCTTATAAAGGAGTTTCCCCATTTGTATTTTCTGAGGGGAACATTGAATATTCAAATTCTTTTTTAGCTTCTCCGGAATTGTCAAGAAATGTGTTTATTTAAATAGAGACTTTGAGTCTGTGGAACAATAAGCCAATCATTACTGGATCTTTACTTGGCTTATATCATCTCTGGGCAGTAGAGTCACGAATGCATTAGTCAGCTAGACTTATGTCTATTTCAGTATTTTTGAATCTGTTCTGCTAAAAAGTGTCTCAGAGTTTGTTTCTGTGTTAATAAATGTTATATGGGCAGGAAGGGGGGGTATAAAAGAAACAATGAGAGGGAGGGAAGAAGGAAGGTAGGAAGGAAGGAACGAAGGGAGGGAGGGAGGGAGGGAGGGAGGAAGGGAAAGAAAGGAAAACTTTAACAACTTTCTTTGATGCCAGAGTTCTCAGAGCATTCCCTATGTTCTTCAACATTTCGAAACTCTAAGATGAAAATAAAATACACAACACATCTCAAAGATAATTATCAATTATCACAGCAAGGTGTGTGTGTGTTTCTGTGTGTGAAGTGTCACACATGGAAATAGCATTACGTGAAACATACTTGGGATACTGAGCTTTACTAGTGTTTAACCTCAGGATGTCCTAAATCAGCAAGCACTTTTTTTTTTTTTTTTTTTGAGAAAGACCAAATTCACATCTCAAATACAAACTATATTTGGTTAACTAATCAGTAAACTTGAAAAGCTTATATGTCCGTGTATGCACATACACAGAAGAACAATTGCAAATAATGTATCATATAAGGTTCTGATACCAGCTTTCAACAATTGATTAAAGAAGTTTGTGAAATTCATAGCAAGCATGGCTAACTGAATTGTTCTCTCATGGTTTGGATCACTTTGTTCAGTCACTGAAGTCAGTAGTATGCACAGATTCCTTATGTGTTCCAAAACCAATCTCTAGAGTCAATGAACCTTACAAGCATGTTTTCCTTCCTTTTCCCCCTGAATCTGTTATTTCTAAGTATAGAAGACTCTCAGTCTTTCCCCTCATTTCTAAATTTCAGACTTTAAAAGCAGAGGCTTCATCTACTATTTCTTTAGCTTTGTTTGCTTTTGTTTGAATTTACAAAGATCTTTGCAATGGTGTCACACCCAGTGAAAAGGAAAACCTTTCTTCTACTTTTTTTATCTAGGAACATCTACCCTTCTTCTGTTCTGTAAAATGTAGGCTGCTGCTCTCATTTCAGTGCTGTAGGAAACAGTTTTGCTCTAAGTCTGGCCATTTGAAAGAATGGAATTCTCTTCTCTGTTTTGTCAAGGGATAAGATCAGTTTCCTAGCAAGAGTGCAATCTGGTAGAAGTTCCTTCATTGCACAATTATGGACTGCATATCATTATGTAGTGTCTCCTTCCAGCTAATTCAGGCATTTCTTAAAGAATATACAGCTATTCCTGTGTTGACTCATTAAATTAAATACCTGCAATTAAGTTAGACAATTATCAAATTTGAACACTATATTTAAATGGTTTCTAAATTGGTGGTATGTGGAGAGGCAGGGTTGTCGATGCAAAAGCCACATAAAATGAAATATAAATCCTTTAGGTACTTAAAACAAAATATAAATGTGATGCAAAATAAAAGTTACAATAATTCGGACAGCAAAGATAGATCAAAGTTTGAAATACAAAGAAACTACTCTCTTCTCTCTCTCTCTCAAATAATAAAAATTCTTATTACAGAAATTATTATCTTATTCTCTTTTACTTTTAATTTACTATTGTGGCAGAGAGAATTTGGTTCTCAGAAATTTGAAGTCAGAAAGGAAGCCACAGCTATACTTTTGAGTTGCATTAAATAAGACTCAAAAGGTGTATTCTGAAAGAAGATATTATCTTTAATATAAACTTCTTTAATGAATGAATGAGTGTGTCAATGGATGGATCACTTGGAGGAAAGCTTATGTAAGAACATGTTTTAGAGAAATTTAAATAAGCCTGAATACAAACTGAACTCAAGGCTGAAGACTAGAGAGATTTAAGGCCCATAAAACCCAACAAGAAAAGGCAGAACTGGTTTGAGGAGTTTAAAAATAACCAACTTCATTCAGAACTGAACTTTGTGTTTGAAAATTCTGCCCTTGATATGGCCAAGGAAGCTCCTACTAAACCAATACTCTGCAGTTAATAACTATAAACTGAACAAAAATACCAAAACAAATGACAGTACTAGGGAGCAAATACCATATAGGCACATGTCAGAGGGCACTCGACACTTGAGATAGCAAGTAATTGGGAGAGTTTCGTTTTTCAGTGAGATTTAGCCCGGGGAAAGACTGAACTTAAGTCCTATTGGAGGAAGGGAATCCATGAAAGGAGCAAGTCACAGGTGGGGGAACAAATTTTGTGTCTACTCCAATCAAACATCTGGCTGATCTTGGAAGCCTGCATATGAGAGGTAGATGCCGAGCAGAACAGCTAAAGATGAAGTAGGTGACGTAATATTTAAAATGACCCCCAAGACTGTTTGCGGTTCTAATATAACCAAATTAATTACCTTTCTTTTTTTAAAATAAAATGTATTTATTTATGGCTGAGTTGGGTCTTTGTTGCTGCACACGGGCATTCTCTAGTTGTGGCTAGTGGGGGCTACTCTTTGTTGTGGTGCATGGGCTTCTCATTGAGGTGCACGGACTTTTCATTGTGGTGACTTCTCTTGTGGCGGAGCACGGGCTCCAGGGCACGCAGGCTTCAGCAGTTGTGGCACGTGGGCTAAGTAGTTGTGGCTTGTGTTGCGGGCTCTAGAGCGCAGGCTCAGTAGTTGTGGTGCATGGGCTTAGCTGCTCTGCAGTATGTGGGATCTTCCTGGACCAGGGATTGAACCTGTGTCCCCTTCATTGGCAGGTGGATTCTTAACCACTGCACCACCAGGGAAGTCCCTAATTACCTGTTAAACAAGCAAAACAAAACACACAATCCTCTTTGGAGGAATACAATAGGATCTATAGTGTCCACAACATAACATTCACAAATACAAAGCCTACACTGACAAATTTTAGACCAACTGATTATTGATGCAAAAATTACGCCCAGCTTAATCAAAGACCTAAATGTAAGAGGTAAGATTTTAAGTCTCTTATAAGGAAATATAGGAGGTATAAATCTTCATGACATGGGAGTACATAATGATTTCTTCAATATGACACCAAAAGTACAAGCAACAAAAGAAAAAAAAAGCTTGAATTTCATAAAAATTGAAAACTTTTGTGCATCAAAAAATACTATTAAAAAGGTAAAAAGACCACCCACATTTACAAACCTAAATAATCTTAGCATATGGGCCCCCTCCTAGGTATTTACCCAAATAAGTTGAAAATTTATGTACATTCAAAAACTTGCGTTCGCATATTTATAGCAGCTTTATTATAATTGCCAAAATTTGGGAGTAATCAAGTTATTCAGAGATAAAAAGAAAGAACCATCAAGACATGAAAAGTCATGGAGGAGCCTTAACAGATATACAGATATTGCTTAGAGAAAGAATCCAGTCTGAAAAGGATGCATGCTGTATGATTCGAACTATATGACATTCTGAAAAAAGCAAAGCTATAGAGACAGTAAAAAGGATAGTGGTTGTCAGTGGTTCAGAGGTGGAGGAAAGGGAGAGGGATAAATATGTGGAGCAGAGAGGATATCTAGGGCAGTTAAACTACTTTGGCTGATACTGTGATTCTGTAATGATGGATACCATGACATTATGGACTTGTTAAAATTCATAGAATTGCACAATGCCAAGTGAACCCTAATGTGAACTACGTACTTTAGGTAAAAATAATGTTTCAATATTGGTTCATCAAATGTAACAAATATAATCTGTTAATAATATGGGAAACTGTGTTCAGTGGGGGAAGGGGTATATGAGAACTGTCTATATAATTCCTGCTCATTTTTACTGTCAACTCAAACCTGCTCTAAAAATTAAAATCAATTATCTTTTTAAGTAAAGTAATAGAGAAATACGTATCATCTAACACTAAAAGTAAAAATAAAAATACAGTACAACCCACAGAAAAAGAGAGAATATTTTCAAATCATATAGAAGATAAGGAAATTTTATCCAGACTTTATAAAGAATGCTTACCACTTAACACTAAAAGGATAAATAACTCAATTAAAAACAGGTGAAAGGATTTGAGTAGACATTTCTCCAAAGCAGATATACAAATAACCAATAAACACATGAAAAGATGTTCAACACCATTAGACATTAGGGAAATGCAAATCAAAACCATGAGATAACACTTTGCATTCACTGATTCATTCAGATGGCAATAATAATAAAGACAGATAGTAATAAGTTTTGCTGAGGATGTGAAGAAATTGAAACCTTCAGACATTTCTGGTGGGGATGTAAAATGATAGAGCTACTTTGGAAAATAGTAGGGAAATTTTCAAAAATTAAACATAGAATTATGATCTGACCCAGCATTTTCAGATGTAGATATAGATATATGTATCTCCAAGAAAATTGAAAGAAAAAAAATAGGTCCATGCAAAACTTGTATGTAGATGTTCATAGCAGCATTATTCATAATACTTTAAAAAGTAGAAGCAAACCAAATTGATGAATGGTTAAACAAAATGTACTTTATGCAATAATGGAATATTATTCAGCTATAGAAAGTAATAAAATACAAATACATGCTACAGTATGTGTAAACCTTGAAAACAGTATGCTAAGTGAAAGAAGCTTGACACGAAAGCCTACATATTTTATAGCCATTTCTATTCAGCATTGTATAAGATGGCCTTAGTGTTTGAAATAAAGCAGGAGAATAAATCTAATGATATAAAAATGTGTAAAGAAAAAGTAAAATTGTCTCTCTTTGCTTTTGACATGATGGCTTATATAGACTATGTTAAGAAATTCAAAAAATTAGAATTCGTAATTAAATTTAGCCAGGTCCTAAATTACAAGTTAATGTATAAAATTAATGTATTTTATATTGTAGCAGCAATAGGAAAATATAATTAAGAATAAATATCTCTATTTAAAGGATTATAAAAATTAGGGATAAATTTAATGAGCATATGAAGCTTTCTAGACTGAAAAAAAGAAGTGCTGGGCTTCCCTGGTGGCGCAGTGGTTGAGAGTCCGCCTGCCGATGCGGGGGACAGGGTTCGTGCCCCGGTCCGGGAGGATCCCACATGCCGCGGAGCAGCTGCGCCCGTGGGCTATGGCCGCTGGGCCTGCGCGTCCGGAGCCTGTTGCTCCGCGACGGGAGAGGCCGCAACAGTGGGAGGCCCGCGTACCGCAAAAAAAAAAAAAAAAAGTGCTGAGTGAAAATAAAGAAAAAGTAAATGGGGAGATATACCGTGGTCATGGATTGAAAAACATAATATTGTTAATATGCCAATCTTTTCCAAATGATCTATAGATTCAGTGACATTCTGATCATAATCCCAACAGACTTTAAAAAATGTTTTGTAAAAATTTACAAGCTTATTTTTAAATTTATTTGCAAGTATAGGGGCATGGTATAATCTAAGTAAACTTGAAGAGGAGGAACAGAGCTAGAGAAATTACATTACTTGACTTCAAGATTTATGATAAAGCAAATGTAATCTTAGAACTATAATGTTAGCATAAGGATCAATACATAGTTGAAACATAATGAAAAACAAAATCCCAGAGATAGTCCCAAACTTATACCGTTATTTAAATTTTCACCAAGTGCATAAAATAATCCAACGGGTAAAGATAGATCCTTTCAACAAATGGTGCTGGATCAAGTGAATATTCATATGGGAAATAAAGGAAACTTGACCTCCAACCTCATATTATACACAAGCTTAAATTGAACTGGACCATAGACCTCAACATAAAAACTAAACCCATAAAGCTTTTGAAAAAATACAGGAGAATATGTCCATGGATTTTGTAGTCAAACTTCTTTTAAAGGACAGAAAGTAATTACCATAAAAGGAAAAAAATGATAAGTCTAATTTCATCATAAAAGAATTATCCATTAAAATGTAACGTTAAGAAAAATAGATAATTCACAGGTGATAAATATTCACAATTTATATTTTTGGAATAGGACAAAAGACTTGTGTCCAAACTATATGAAGAACTGTAATTCAATAATGAAAAGACAATTAAATAAAAAATGAGGAAATATTTGAACAGATGCATCAAAAAGGAAGATATGCAGATAGCCAATAATAAGCACATTTAAAAATACAGTAGCATATTTATCAGGAAAGTGAAAATTAACATCATAATGAGTTAGCACTGTGCATCCACTCAAATGGCTAAGATTAAAAAGACTGATTGCTACTAAAAGTTGGCAGAAGTGTGGTATTCCTAGAACTCTCATACATCATTGATGGAAATGTACGGTGGTGCAGCCACTTTTGAAGATTGTCTGGCAATTTCTTATCAATATTAAGCGTACACCTCATTATGTAAAGGCAATTCAAGGAATTCACCCAAGAGAAATAAAAGTACTGGTTACAAAAAGGGCTATAAAAAATGTATGTAACAATTTTATCCATATTAGCCCTACATGAAATACTACCTAAGTATCCATCAGTAAAGAATAGATTTTTTTTTAATGTTATATTGATATAGTGAAATACCATCAGTGATCAAAGGGAATACGTTACTGATGCACACAACAACATGGTTGAATCTCAAAATATTATGCTGACTGAAAGCAGGCTTATGCAGAGCATGGAAAGTATGATTCAATTTATATGAAGTTCTAGGGCAAGGAGAAATAAATCTATGGTGGAAAAAAATCAGAATGCTGGCTGTTCCTGGAGGATTATAGAAGAGATTGAGAGAATTTTCTTGAGTGATGGTAATGTTCTATAATTTGATATAGGTGTATGCATTTGTCAAATGTCAGCAAATGTTCATTTATGTTCTCAGTTTTGTAAAGTTTGCCTCAAAAGGAAAAAATACAGTAGATAAATGTCGCACACTAGTCAATAACATGAATGCAGAATTATTTTTGTGTCCTATTGTAAAAATTTACACCAAAATGCATTTATTTGATGGATAAATAAAGCAATCTATAAACAGATAGAAATATTAATAGTGTTAGAAGGAATATAGTAAAATGACAAATATAGAATCTAGGTGATGAGTGTATGTATAGTCACCATAAAATTATCTTGTGTGTTTTGATGCTACACTTACTCTTAAAAACATCTCAGGAGGGATACATTGTGACACATCATTCATTTATACTGAAATTTTTTTTTAATGTATCTTTCTTAGGGGAAATTTATCTGTCTTGTGCTAATTTCCACTGTCTATTCTTATGGGAAACCAAATTGATCAGAGTCTACACATAAACCCAGAACACTATTATTTGCCTTCAATTTGGGGGAAAAAACCCCAAAAAAACCACCACCACCAACAACAAAAAACAACCTACTCTGGTTTCCAAGCCATGAACAAAATCTATCAAGTATAAAGTATGATCAGGCTTTGCATAATGCCATTTGGAAGAAATGTATCAACCAAACAGTATCAAGAAAGTACAGAACTTTAGAAATTAAAATGACAGGAGAAATAGAAATGGCTATTGGTAACCATTAAATTCATATTAACTTGTTAACTTGAGTTAAGGTTTGGGTAGAGACCCCCTCAGTCCAGTCCCCATCTTCTTTCCCCACTGTGGGCTTCTAAATTATTCACCATAATTATTGAGGGCATCCCTCAATGTAGAAATTCATCACTTATAGAAATTAAATGTCTAGTTTTATCTCCTTGTATTTTAGACAGAATGCCAAGGCTCAGAGAACTAATGTGACTCACCAAGTTCACAAAATATAGTTCTCTAATGGCAAATTGTACTTTCAATTAAAATAATAATTCAGGCTAATATGGTAACATAAAATAGTTGCTTATGTGATTAAATTTTCCACTTCTTTCTTGCAATTATTGATAGACTAGAAAATGTACATTAGCTTTTCTGTTTATTTCCCAAATAACTCATCAATTTGGAATAAATTAATGTAGAAGATATTAAACCAAATGAAAATACCTCCTTTCCAGTGTTGGACCTGTGGAACAGTTTCTGATGAATTTTCTTAGATAATGTGCCAATTTACCAGTGTAATTTTTAATAATATTTTCAAAAACATTATTTCTTTTTTTATTTTATTTTTTTTTAATTTTTAGCATCTTTATTGGAGTATAATTGCTTTACAATGGTGTGTTAGTTTCTGCTTTATAACAAAGTGAATCAGTTATACATATACATATGTTCCCATATCTCTTCCCTCTTGCGTCTCACTCCGTCCCTATCCCACCCCTCTAGGTGGTCACAAACCACCTAGCTGATCTCCCTGTGCTATGTGGCTGCTTCCCACTAGCTGTCTGTTTTATGTTTGGTAGTGTATATATGTCCGTGCCACTCTCTCACTTTGTCACAGCTTACCCTTCCCCCACATTATTTCTTAATGCTTAAGTTTTCAGTCTTCATATGTAATATTCACTCAAGGGTTATTACTGTTAAAAGGGAATGATCTCAAATACACCTATCAAAGACACAATCAACTCTTTTTTAAATAAAAATTGTGTATATTTAAGGTGTACACCATGATGATTTGATACTCATATACATAGTGACATGATTATAGTCAAGCTAATTAACATAGCATCTCCTCACACCGTTTCCATTTTTTTGTGTGTAATGAATGAAAGCACATGATGTCTACGCTTAGCAAATTTCTAGTATTCAATACAGTATTATTAACTATAATCATCATGCTGTGCATTAGATATCTAGACTTATCTAGACATTCATCCTACATAACTGCAACATTATTTCCATTTCTCCTACTTCCTTGTCCCTGGTAACTACCCTTCTACTCTCTGCTTCTATGTATTTGACTTTTTTACATTCCACATGTAAGTGAGATGATGCAGTTTTTTTTCTTTCTGTGTCTCACTTATTTCACATAGCATAATGTCCTGTAGGTTCATCCATCCTGTTCTTGAAAATGGCAGGATCTCACTCTTTTTTTTTAAGGCTGAGTAATATTCCACGATTTCTTTATCTATTCTTTTGTTGATAGACACTTAGGTTGTTTCTATATCTTGACTATTGAGACTAATGCTACAATGAACGTCGGAATGTAAATACCTCTTTGAGGTGCTGGTTTCATTCCCTTTGAGTGTATAACCAGAAGATTGATTCCTGGATCGTGTTAGTTCTATTTTTAGTTTTTTGAGGAATCTCCACCAATTTACTATATAATGGCTGTACCAATTTATACTATAACGACTGTACCAATTTACACTCATACCAGCAGGGTATAAGTGTTCTTTTTTTCTCCACATCTTTGCTAAAACATCTTTTTTCTTTTTCTTTTTCTTTTCTTTTCTTTCTTTTTTTTCTCATAATAGCCTTCCTAACAGCTGTGAGGTGATATCTCATTGTGGTTCTGATTTTCATTCCCATGGGGATTAGTGATGTGAGTATTTTTTCAGACACCTATTGGCCATTTGTATGTCTTCTTTGGAAAAGTGTCTGTTTAGGTCCTTTGCCTATTTTTTTTAATTATTTTATTTCATTTTAATTAATTTATTTTGTTGCGCCAGGTGTTAGTTGCGGCTCGTGGGCTGCTTAGTTGAGGCAGGCGGGATGCTTAGTTGCGGCTTGAGGGCTCCTTCGTTGCAGCTTGCCGGCTCCCTAGTTGCAGCATGCATTGTGGGATCTACTTCACTGACCAGGGATCGAACCTGGGTCCCCTGTATCGGAAGCACAGAGTCTTAACCACTGTGCCACGAGGGAAGTCCCTGCCTATTTTTAAATGAGGTAGTTTGGGGGGTTTTTTGCTACTGAGTTTTAAGAGTTCCTTATATAGTTTAGATATTAACTCTAATCAGATATGTGGTTTGCAAATATTTTCTTCCAGTTCATAGGTTACTTTTTCATTTTTTTGATGGTTTCCTTTGCTGTGCAGAAGCTTTTTACTTCAGTGTAGTCCCACTTGTTTATTTTTGCTTTCTTTCCTGAGCTTTTGGTGTTATATCCAAAAAAATCGCTGACAAAGCCAATGTTAAGGAGCTTTTTTTGTATGTTTTCTTTCTTTTTTTTAAGAATCAGTTAAGCTGATATTCTCAGTTTTTCTACTACAAAAGGTAGATGGATACCTTTCTTTCTTTTTTTTTTTAAACATCTTTATTGGAGTATAATTGCTTTACGTTGTTGTGTTAGTTGCTGCTGTGTAACAAAGTGAATCAGCTGTATGTGTACATATATCCCCATATCCCCTCCCTCTTGCATCTCCCTCCCACCCCTTTAGGTGGGCACAATGTATGTTATCTTCTAGTACTTTTATGGTTTCAAGTCTTATGTTTAAGTCTTTAATCCATTTTAAGTTAATTTTTGTCCATACTGTAAGATAAGGGGCACACTTGTTTCTTGTTTTCTCAAACTATCAGTGACTGCTAGCATGTAAAAGTGCTGGCTTTTTTTCAACTATTTGCATTTTAACCAATACTGGCGTTTAGTAGGCACAAACACTTGCAATTTCAGCTGTCAAATGGAGACATAGGAATATAAGAGTGAAAACATACTACATAAGTAAAAGCCCATTTCCACCTGTGTGACCAGGTTGTCTGACTTTGTCCTTCTGGAGTAGGGAAACCTGTTGGCAAGTGTATATGATGAAGCAAAACTTTGGTCCTTCTGCTCTTTTACTACAATTATTTGAGTTTCACCTTTGAAACTTGAAAGAAATTAACAATGCATGGAAGCAAATCATTGTGATCTGTCTCAAATTGATTTTCTTTCTCTTTTTTTGTGCTGAGAAAAACAAAAATCCTTGCCATATCATATACTCATCACATATTTTAAGAAACTATCTAAGAGAGTAACTTTATAAAGTAGAATGTTCTATATGGTTGTAAACAAGTGTCCTCAAGTTCCAGTATGCATCCAAAACACCTGGAGGTTCCTGTGCTGCACTCCCAGAACTCTGATTCATATGTCTAGGGTCTAGGGTGGAAGCCTAAGATGGCATTTCTAACAGATTCCCAGGGAAAGCTAATGTGGTCTAGGGACTACACTTTGAGAATGATTACTGTACCCTAATTGCTCTGTAAGTCACATCAAATCATTATTTTCTCTTAAAGAGAATTCAAAAAATTAGTGAAGTTGGAGATCATAGAACACTCTTCTCTATGCTGTTAAACTAGCATAACCATTAGAGCATAATGTATACAGTACATGAATGAAACATGTAGTACATTTGTAAAGATTTTATTTGATATTTGAATCCAAACATATTTTGGAAATGTGGTCTAATAATTTCCACTGGTAATGTGTTTCTAATTTTTAAAACACATGATTTTTAACAATCTGTAAAGTATTTTTTCTCTCCTTTTCTTCCTTCCTTCTTTCCTCCCTCCCTTTGTCCTTCCCTTTTCCTGCCTTCTTCCCTTTCTTCCTTCCTTTCCACAGAAAAATTTTAATATAAGTTTTCATGTCCAGACAAAGCTGAATCCCATTTGCAGGAGCATAGTGCGGGAGTATAACTCTGGGAGGCTACGAGGTGGGTATTATTACGATGCACATTCATGCCCTCACCTGTGGAATTTAACATCTTAATACATGCCAATAGGAAAAGAATTAAGCAACTAAATCATTTCCATGCCTATAGAAACATGCCACATTTCTGTTTGCCCAGCAATGGTGCAAACATCATGAATTCTGTTTTGAAGTAGATTTTTTAAAAGTATAATCTTATATAATGTGTTTCTTGCCATTTCACTCTGCTTATGATTTGATGGGAGGACAGGGCATACATATGAGGAAGCGAGAAATGTAGCGGTATATCCCTCCCGACCCACTGACTCTACACTGTGAGTCTATAATTTAAGTAAACTTCCTTTGGAGCTGTGAAAGGATGGGCTGGTGAAGTTTGGTAAGCAGTTTAATTTTTGATTGTCACCTTCTTGTGAAAGTTCACAAGAAATAATTTGTAGTTTACATCTTTCTTTTTTTTGGAAAAGTCATGGAGTGAAAAGAAAAGCATAAGCAATAACAAAAAACAAGTGTTGATGTTGTTTTTGCAAAAACAAACACTTTTCTGTGAGTCTGTCAATTTTATCACCTGTAAAATGCATGGGGAATGGATTAAGTAACCTACCAGTTTCTTGCATAAAAGATGTTTTAATACTTTCATCCTTTAGGCATGATGGGAGCCCATTCAGTAAACATGTTGAGGATCCCACTGAACATACCTGCACATATTTCTTCACATGTGTGCTTATTTGGCAGTACCTTGCCTTCATGATGGCTGTCTAACAAATAAAATTGTGTAATTTTTCTTTTTCAAAAGTGACTTATATATATTTTCCCCTAAACATTTGGGTAAACAGTATTATTACTCATGCACAGTAATGGAAAAGTGTTTGAAATAATGGAGAATGCAATTTAGAATTCTGATGTAATATGTTCTCAACCTTTGGCAAGGAACCTGTATTCTTGGTTCTCCTCAGTTCAGTTCATCCATGGCTATACTGTTTTTTTTTTTTTTTTCGTTACGCGGGCCTCTCACTGTTGTGGCCTCTCCCATTGCGGAGCACAGGCTCCGGGCGCACAGGCTCAGCAGCCATGGCTCACGGGCCCAGCCGCTCTGCGGCATGTGGGATCTTCCCGGGCCGGGGCACGAACCCGTGTCCCCTGCATCGGCAGGCGGACTCTCAACCACTGCGCCACCAGGGAAGCCCCATGGCTATACTGCTTTTAATTTGATTATGCGTTCTATGTTTTTTATGGAAGATCTAGAATTAAAAAAATACACACATATTGGAACTAAAATACTTAACATGATGTATGAAAACAATTTATGAGTGTGACCACTGGTATTTAGTCAGAATTCTTTTATATATGTTCCTGATATTTATTAGAATATATTTATGGGAGCATCTCATTCTTCAATATTGGAGCCCTGATTTATTTTCCTTATTATTTTCTGCTCTTTAGGATGATTGACCTTTATTAACTGGTAATTCAGAAACATGATTTCATAAGGCTCTATCTTATAATGTACACACACAAAAAAATGACATAAGTAAGACTGCTTTTCATTGGCCACGGAAAAAAAAGATTCTCTGGAATCCAGTCAAAATTAAGCTTCAACATATGATAGGATGATAGAGAAACAATGTGTACTCTTCCAGAAGATGACATTAATTGTTACTTTAATTATGTGGCTTTATGTGTATTGTATCTACTTTATTATCCTTGGACAATGCTTGAAAATGTGATATATTTTTTATTGACTCTATTAAGGCTTTTTCAAGGAAATACATTTTTTTCCTCTAAAGATATTTCTTTCAAGAAACAATATACCATGCAATCTTCTTTCATCAAGCATTTTTGAAATTTCTTATGTACAAATCGTTATGTGGGTGTGTAGGGAATACAGCCTAAACCTTTTACCAGTCACCTTCTCTTTGTGAGGGACTAGTGTAGGCAATTTAAAAACAGAGACCAGGTTTGTACACTCAAAAATACAAAATTCAGGATGAGAAATAAATTGTCATAGTGTGCTTTGAATGGTGAGACAACGGTAATCATTGTTTGCAATGGGGGATAATTCTCAAGCTCAGTTTGTTTCCATCTCCTCTTGTTCCCAGTCATCATAACATTGCTGTGCACCCTTGTTCTTTCCCACTCATATTCTGAGGTGGATAGTTTTTAAGGCTAGAACTTTCCTAGCTGGATCCAGTTAAAAGCACAGGTAATTTTGTGTAGCTTGTTTTAAAGATTTTATTATAAATTGCTATAAAGACCAGAAATAAATGATAGCACATATGGGGAAATTGTTAATGTTTTGTCACTTTTAAATTATTTATTGTCTTAGGTTTTTATCAGAAATAGAAATATTAATCTGACACTTTTTTTTTTTTTTTTTGCACTGAAAGTCATTCTTTAGAAAAGAGAAAATATCAGTATAAATAAATAAGCTATATCGGTTAGGGTTCTAGCAGAAAACAGATGGTTCACACAGACCAGATAATTGAAGAAGGGTTTATAAAAGATCATTTTTTTAAAAAAATATTTATTTATTTATTTGGCTGTGCCAGGTCTCAGTTGAGGCACATGTGATCTTCGTTGCAGTATGCAGGATCTTTTTAGTTGTGGCGTGCAGGATCTTTAGTTGTGGCATGCAAACCCTTAGTTGTGGTGTGTGGGATCTGGTTCCCTGACCAGGGATTGAACCCGGGCCCCCTGCATTGGGGGCGCGGCATCTTAGCCACCAGAACACCAGGGAAATCCCTAAGAGTTCGTTTAAATTGATGTGGCAGGGACATCTGCTTCCAGGAAGATGGAGTAGATATATATTTCCCTTTTCCTCTTGCTAAGTGTAACTAATAATTCTGGACATTTTATATAAAATAAGCATAAGGAGCCTCCAAAAGATGAAAGAAGGCACACTAGCTACAGACCTTGGGACTCAAGGAACAGTACAGTGGTGGGTTTCCTTGGTTTTCATTTTGTCTCATATATCCTAAACATGGAGTAGAAGAAGCCAGCAAGCCAGAAATCCCAATGGGCACAGATTTTTAAAAAGCCACCATAAAAGCCTCTTCTTCTAGCCAAAGGACCAGGAAAAGGGTAGCTTAGCAAAACAGAAAATGTTTAGGCAATAATGTTCTGCTTCAGCCAAACACCAAGGAAAAACTGTGGCCCACCCCAGTCCACACCAGAAGGTTTCCAATGGGGAACTTAGGCTTCCACCCTTACCAGACTGTAACAAGACACCAAAACCCCACTGCCAGAGTAGTGTTGGAAAAGCCATGTGGGCAGTCGAGACTTTTATCTCCACCTGGATTTAAGGAAGCACACACCCATTCACCACTAGGCTTCTGCTGACATTCCCCCATGGTGAGTGGGTGCACTCCTTAAACCAGGTGGGGATGAGGTCCTTGCTGCTTACATGGCTTCTCAGAAACCACTCCCAGCAGTAAGGTTAGGGTGCCTCCTCAGAGCCTGGCAAGGGTGGAAGCCTAGGTTCTCTAGAACATTCACTGCCGCCAGCACTAACAAGGCAACCCACCATTCCCTCCGCTGACACCACTGGCAGTACAGGGAACAGTAAATAAGGCAAGTGAGCCTCTGGGAGAGGGTTAAAGAGTGGGTCTGGAGGGACAAACGGGCTGTGCGACACATATAGACTTTGGGAAATCTTGACACTTTCATCATGGGGATAGATCTGCTCAGAGTTATTCTTCTTGAAATCATTATCCAGAAGTCTTGGATATGCTCCTAACAACATATAGCTTTTAATTGCAGGTAGTGAGGCTCAATTTTTTGGTCTGAAAATAGGAAATAGTAATAATTATCTCTAGTATTATAACAGAAATAAGAAAACAAAATTAAAACACTTAAAGTATCACTTGGAACAATGCAAATAGTCAATTATTTTTCTTCTCCTCTAGCCTGTTTCCTTGGACCTTTTCCTTTTGCTTGTCTCTTGCTTGCTCATAATTAGGGCAATGAATATTAAACCATTTATCTAATGCAACCTCCATATTTGTTTCCGCATAGTAACTTTTAGGCCCTGCCTTAAAGCATTCATGGCTGTACATACTGACAGGCATCCTGTTCAGAGAACTGATGCCAATACAAGTAACAGGGGAAATTTTGAAGAGAAGATAGATTGACTGTTCAGAGACTCAGAGTGGTAACTCAAGTCATCATGGAGTTCAAGGCCTGGACTTACCGCTGCAAAGAAAAAAAAAAAAAATCCTGTTGGATTCCCATTCAGGTGGAATCTCATAAATATAACAAGGACAGAGCATGAAAAATGGTCAAGGAATTGAGAGAGGCCTCAAGACACTCGAGTGTCAAAGAACAAAAGGAGTAATAGTTATGATAAGAAGTAAGGTTAACGATCTAAGGTTCCAGAGGTGGGGACCAAGAAAATGACCACTGGATGCACTGAAGAAAAGATTATAGACGACCTATAGGAGGCAGTTTAGTTAGAGGCTATGTGAGATTACATAGGAATCAATGAGGCTTATTTTCTCTAAAGAAATAAACTTAATGTCTGAATTTTGCTATGTAATTAGTGAGAATAATGATGATGATACTGATGATGAGGATGATGATAATGACAATGATGATGATGATTTATATGAGAAGGCAAGTGTAGTACTGTTGGTTCATCCTTAGAGCCCATTACTGATTTGATCTTTTTGTTCATATTGTAACTTGTCACTGTGGTAATTGAAGGAAATATGGTACCCTGTTTTAAACAGCACAAGCTGTAAATTGGGATTCATCACAAATGAATATGATTTTTCCCATTTTATGTATTTTCCTTTAAAAAAGTTTCTGTCTGGGTATGTTTTACTCATGTGAGACTTCTGTCATACCATATAAGCCCATGAGAATTAGAGCTGTGTTCTAGACCTTACCAGTCTGTTTCACTTCGGAAAATGGTATTCATACTGGGGGGGGGGGGGTTGACTAGTTCAAGAACTTTCAGATATTAGAGAATGTACATGGAAATTTTGAGTCAAAGGAGCCTTCAACCAATTAAGCCACAGAAAGTGGTCAAGTGGAATGAAGTCACAGTTTATGTGGAAGTCTGGTTGGTTTGAAAAAATTATCCGTGTTGCTACTTCGTACACTTATATAAACTGTCAATTTGTTCATTAACTATTCATCCATTCACTAAATTGGCATGCGCTATGGACAGACAAGCACTCCTCTGGGTCTTAGGAGGAAAGAAACTTTATTGAGCTTATACTGAGGGAGAATAATGCTGAACACATCTAATGTAGTGGTAAATGCTATGAAGATAAAGTGAGAAAAGGGTCTAGGCAATATAATAAAGGTAATTTAAGGGGGTTATTTTCAATTTGCGTCAAGGGATAGCTGCTTTGAGAAGGTAGCATTTCACTGGATATCTGATTCAAAGAAGGGAGTTTAACTTGCAAAGATACCTGGCAAGGAAGTGTTCCAGACAGGATATAGCAAGTGTAAAGGCCCTGATGTAGACATGAGCTTTGTATTTCCAGAACTGCAAATACAATGAGTATGGCTAGAGCTGAATAGAAGAGCAGGAGAGTTTTGGGGGATATGGTCGAAATAGTAGTTAGGAATGATATTATACTTGACTTGGTAGGCTATGCAGGGAATTTTAATTTTATTTTGAGTGTGATAAGAACCCACTGGAGGTTTCTGAGCAGGTAAGGGGCATTATTTTATTCACATTCACCCCATCTACTGAATGGAAGATATATTGTAGAGTGGCAAGGGTGGAACCAGGAAAACCAATTTAGTATTCCAGGCAAAAGACTATGGTGGCTTAGATCATGATGTAGCTGTGAAAGTTATGGGAAGATATCCTCTTCTGTATATGGTTTGAAGCATGAATCCACAAGAGTTTCTAACTGATTAGTTGTTGGTATGAGGAAAAGAGAGGAATCATACTTAGTTTTTGGCCTGAACAATAGAAAGAAAGGTAATGCCATTATTTAGCTACTCCCCTGAAAGCCACATTTTTGTTTCTGCACCACATTGGGTGATAATCCTTCCTGAAGATCAAAATCATGCTATGACTATGAACAAGCAATTTGTATTCCTGAGTTCCTTCATCACACAGAAGGGCAATAATCTATACATTATAAAAAGTGACTTAAATTTGTCAATATGGGGTTTCATTTTTGGTACACTTTTGAAGTTTAGGTTGATGCTGAAAGTCAGACACTTAAGAAACCCTATTTTATATTCCATAGTGCAAGAGTTCATGGTAGTATTTTAAGACTTAAAAAATAAAAAAGAAGTTCCGAAATCTATTATCTTTTTATAGTGCCTAATAATAATTGTATATGACTCATACAAATCAACCTTTCAAGTATCTTGTCATAAAATAAAGGACAAGTCACAGAGTGTCTAACAAGAAGTTAGTAAAGAGAATAAATGCATAATATGCAGATTTCATTTGGCTTAAGTTTAAAACCCTCCAAACTTATCATTAAAGTTAATTTATGATAACATGTCCTAAAACTACTCTTTCAAATTAATCTTCACCTTATAGTTCATATTAAGCTCTGAAAATCCTTTTATGAAGAGTATAAAATGGTTATGGATCTGCAGTAATTCCATCCCTGGTTTTCATTCAAAAATCAAAGAGGTGGGATGGGGTGATTTACATATGGCCATATAATTATCCTGGCACAGAGATTCAGAAAATACAGATCCAAACTCAGTGTAAAGTAATACAGAAACTGAAAGGAATGACACACCATGTAGCTTTAATAATCACTTCATCATCAACTAGTGTCATGAATAAATTACCTTCTTAAGTGAGAAATTATAGACAGCCATACATAGCTGACCAAATCTGGCAATAGATATCTTCAGCAAATAAAGTAGAAATACTGTATTTAATTAGCTTCATTTTTTGGGACTTCTACAAAAATAGGATTAAAAAATAAAAGACAGTATAAAAATATCCATCCGACATGCATAATGCCACGCCTACCAAGACACCTGGTGTTAGCCCCAGGGAAATACCTCAAACTCTCATTTGTTACATTCTGAAGTCTTTCTAGAAAGATTATTTTCATACTAAATGTGTTTGCTTGAGATGATTGGACAGAAGGATGAAAATTCAGAAGATACAGAGAACTTTTATTTGTCTCAGTTTGTATTTTTGGTGGCCTATCCTGATTACCTTTTTTTTTTTTTTTTTTTTTTTACCTTTGCAAAATGGGAACAATCACAGGAATAGCTACAGCTTTATTTTAAGGCTTCAATGAGATAATGAAGATTTAGACATTTAGAATACCCCAATTTTAATGCCTTTGTGCCAGATTCATAAGCATGCACAATTTTGAATACCACAGCAATGTATACAGCTCAGCACACATTGTAGCTGAGGACTTTCTATAGTTTTATTGATTCAGTTCAGTCATCTGTTCCAAGGAATATTATGAGGCCACTCTATGATATAGTGGTCTCTCCTTTCTTGGGACTAGGCTTTATGATGCAAAGCCATATAATCTTTCTGTTGGAAAGGCTCTTAATGGTTGCACTGCATGTCTTCCCTTTGATACTTTGAATCTCCTTTATGATGTCCCTGAAAGTTGTCACTACTTGAGTACTTTTAAAGAAGAAAAACCAGTCCTTTCCAGTCTGGTGATGGAAAAAGAGCACTGATCCAAGAGGCAGAAGTGGTTTTTCTGCTTACCAGGGTCCTAAAGTAGCTCTCCCTACTACTCAGGATCTCTTCTTTATGAAACATGATTTCTGTAGAAATGACCTCGAACTATTTCTTGAGCCTTGAGATTCTGTTATTTTGAGGTGCTCCATTTCATTCTTTTACCTTTTGTTGTCTAGAGCTCTTCATACATACATAGTTACTAGCAGGAAAATGACTTATTTTAGTACATATCACTTGGTAGACTATTGTGCAGCCATCAGAATGATAAATACAAATCCACATAAAAATCTCAGAATGTAAGGTTAAATGACATGCAAGAGCACATACCATGATACAACTCTTTTTACATAGGCCTGCTTATGGACAAAATCAGAAGATATTATGCCATTATGAACATGTATATTAGAGGAAAGAATTATGTATACATTTTCCCACATTTTAAATAATATTTCTATACTTTAAGTATAGCATTTTATTTATTTATTTATTTATTTTTGGCTGTGTTGGGTCTTCGTTTCTGTGCGAGGGCTTTTTCTAGTTGCGGCGAGCGGGGGCCACTCTTCATCGTGGTGCGTGGGCCTCTCACTGTCGTGGCCTCTCCTGTTGTGGAGCACAAGCTCCAGACGCGCAGGCTCAGTAGTTGTGGCTCACGGGCTTAGTTGCTCCGCGGCATGTGGGATCTTCCCAGACCAGGGCTCGAACCCGTGTCCCTGCATTGACAGGCAGATTCTCAACCACTGTGCCACCAGGGAAGCCTAAGTATAGCATTTTAAACAGACAAGAGAATAGACAGATCTTTATATTGAAGCAAAATAATCACCCTGCAGCTTTCACCCCCTGTCTTCACTCCCTCCCCCAGAGAGAATCTAGTTATTCTCTCTGGGCAGCCTTCCAGTAATTTGAAGGTGAACTTCATACTGGTCTATATTTTTTCATCTAAGTCAAATACTCTGAGTTTCTTTGGTTACTCCTCCTAGGACATGGTCTTTTAACCTGGGCAATTTAATTTTGTTTAATATTCTTTTAAAAGTTAACACCTAAAAATGAACATAGCATTCCTGTGGTAATCTGACAAATATGGGACTATCACTGTCCTAGTTCTGATGAGTATGCAATTTCTGTTACTGTAGCTGAAGATTAATTAGCTTTTGAACTAGCTGCATCACATAGTTGACTAGCATGAGATTTTCTGTCATCTTAGAAGCCTTACATCTTTATACATACATTGCTTCTCTGCTTTTTTCCACCTCTCACATTTTATTTTATCAAAATAATTCTCTTGGATATAATTTGAGAACCATACATATATCTCTAATTCTGTTTCCCAGTGAAGTCAATGATATACCTTACTTTATATCCCCCACAAATATAACTTAAATGGAAAAGAAAATGCCATTATGACATTAAAACAGATCTTATTAAACTTTGCGGAACGTATGAATCAACTAAGGGACTTTTAAAAAATACAGATTTTTAAGCTCCAATCCAAGAAGTTCTTATAAGTCTGGTAGATGTGGAGCCCCATGACTCCTTGCTTTTGAAGACACTCGCAAGGTTGTTTGAAGCATGTGATCCAGGAACCCACTATGAAAAACTGTAACCTAAGAGAACTTCCATTTTCTGAACTGTGCTCAGTCAGTAATTACATTAATTACTTATATAGTTCTTTATTTTGTTTTTACTGGAGTATAATTTTTTTTAAGATTTTTTTTGATGTGGACCACTTTTAAAGTCTTTATTAAATTTGTTACAGTGTTGCTTCTGCTTTTTATGTTTTGGTCTTTTGGCCCTGAGGCATGTGGGATCTTAGCTCGCCAACCAGGGATCGAACCTGCACCCCCTGCATTGGAAGGTGAAGTCTCAACCACTGGACCGCCAGGGAAGTCCCTATTGGAGTATAATTGCTTTACAATGTTGTGTTAGTTTCTGCTGTACAAGGAAGTGAATCAGCTGTGTGTATACATATATCCCCTTCCTTGGACCTCCTGCTCACCTCCTCCCCGCATCCCACCCATCTAGGTCATCACAGAGCACCGAGCTGAACTCCTTGTGCTATACAGCAGGTTCCTACTAGCTATCTGCTTTACACATGGTGGTGTATTTATGTCAAACCTAATCTCCCAGTTCGTCCCACCCTCCCCTTCCCCCTCTGTGTCCGCATGTTCTTTAGTTTTCATCAAAGACCCTGCCAAATCTATATTGTGGAAGAACCTTCTTGGTCCTAGACAATAGGATGAATCTGGCTCACTCAATTTCTACTGCATACCTAAGCACAGAAAGGTTTGAGAGGATGGCTACGTCAAGCACTAAGGCTTTGCTAACTGTCTGTGTGGGTGTACCCATCTACCTGTTCATTTGTGTTTGTTTATTCATCTGACAAACATTTATTAAAGCTTATTATGTATCAGGTACTATGCTAGGATAGAATATAGGATAACCTTGTCGCCGGTCATTCTTAGATTCTCCTATCAGGAGTATAGCAGTGTTCCCCCTCGGTGTTCTTTTGACATGACTGCAAATTCTGAGCTTACTCCTGCTCTTCCAACCCAGTCCTATATATTATTTCCTTGCTGGCTCTTTCCTTTCCTGCATTTTCCTTTATCCAAGTCTGCCTTCTCAGGACCTAGCCTATTATTGTTCAAGGTCCTTCATATATTCACACAATGATCTGTTCAGCCAGATTCACCTGTGTTATCCCCATTTTACAGTTGAGAAAACTTGGGTGAAGAGAAGGTAGATAGTTTGACCAAAATCACAGAGATATTGGAAGAAAGGGGTTAGAAAGTAGGTCTCTAACTTCTGTCTCAGTCTATTTCAATTTCTCCATACTGCTTTTGAAACTGCATGGTGCCTGGCACATTTTCACTTGACAGATGCTCATGTGAAAAAGGATGCATATAGATATGCCCCTGACAATACTAGGCAATTTAATGCTAGGACTTATTCCAAGTGCATATTGATGGCTCAGATCAATATAAAATACATGGCTTTTGAGACCACAGAATAAAAGTTAGGTGATAAGAATGCAGAGAATTCAGAGTGGACACAGAAGTAAATAAGTGTGTCATATCCCTACTGGATCTAACCTGTGAGTTACTCTCAAACCTAACCCTTCATGCTCAGTAAATTTCAGCCACAGTAGCTTCCCTTCTGTTCTGAGAACATGAACCATGCTCTTTTTCAACTCAATATTTTTGAGGGTCCATTGCTCTCTTTCTGAAAAACTCTGGACCCAATTCATCAGATGCCTGCTTCGAGTCATTCAGGCCCCCACACAAATGTCACTGTGTCACTGGAATCTTCTCTACTTTATCAAATGACACCTCTTTCCCAGTTACCTGGTATTAACTCACTCTGTGTTATCTTTTTGATAGTACTTTTGAATATCTGAAATAATCTTCCTTATTTGTTTATTGTTTGTCTCCTCACTAAAATATTGATTGAGCCAGAGTAATTTTTTAAATTTATTTGCAAGTAAAATCTTAGAATAAAAACAGAATCTGCTATACAGTAAGCACACAATAAATATGCAGATGAATGAAATAATGAATGTTTAGGTGTTATATGGAAAAAAAAAACACCTCAGTGTGTTCAGAAAAAGAATAAGTGAGAAGAATGATCACTGTATCTATTCTGGGAAGCTGTATGTATGCTTCATTGAGGAAGTTCTGAGGGTTTTCATAAGATAAATAAGCATTGCATAGTAATTTTCAAATCCCCCATTGTCCAGTTTCTTAATTTTTGAATAGGAAAACAAGATAAAAAATACCCAGGATGACTGTATTTCAAGAATGTTCCTCCAAATAGGTGCCTACTAGATATTTCAGATATATTAAAATTTGTCCATTGTTCAACATGATAACACTTTCTCAGTTCTACTGAATGTGTGTCTGGAAGTCATTATCAGTTGTTATCATCCCTTCTGATAGCTATTTGTCATCACTCCCTCCATTGGTTCCAACCATCTATACTAGCTAGAAATGATAAATGATAAAAGGAAATCTAGCCATATTTTTCTCTTTCATTTCCTGAGAATCAAGCAGTAAAATCAGACTCTTGAACACAAGACTTTGTTTTTCCAGTTTATTTCCTTTTCCTTTCCTTCCTTCCTTTGTTTTCTTTTTTTTTTTCCTCTTTCATTGTTCTTTGGGTTTTTTTCTACATTGCTCCTGAAATTGTTTTTATTTGGTGCAACAGCATCAAGATTTCTGTACTCTTCATTTGCTAAAGCTTGGCTTGAGCTTTGGGATACTTTAAGCTTTGGAATGTAATGCAGTGCAGAACACAGTACATAAAACTAGTTAATGGTATTATGGCTTGCTCATTCACTTTATTTCTGGGAAATAACTGTCGTGGAAACTTTCAGCTTTCAATAATGAGATATACCTCTCCATTTTTTTTCTTCATATTGTCTGATAACTTTTTCCACGTTTAGAAAATCAATACATTACCCTTTGGAAAATTCTGCATAGAACTCTGGGGTGTTCTTTTAATTGATTGGATTAAGTGTCAAGGAAAGAGAATATGAATGTCTACACGTATGGCTCTTTGCTGCTTAAAGGACACAGAGGTGACTGGAAACAGTACAGACTCCCCATTTCTATAATTCTGCTTTCAAATTTGAATTTAATCACCCATTTGACATGTGACCTTGGGTCACTTTTTAATATCTCTGAACCATAGTTTCTTCATCTCATGCTTATGAAAATACTTCACAGGATTATTGGGAGGATGAAATGAGATAATCATTACATGGGCTAAAAACATTTATTTTTCCTTTACAGAAAGGGTAATGTGGATGGTTTGGCTGTCATTAAAAGAAACACATACACATAAAAACACACCCACACATTTACATAAGTGTACACACACAACAAATGTAATTTGATTAACAATAAGAATTTTAATTATCCAATTGGTACTTAATTTTATTAATCATGCTTTTATCAGTCTTCCTCTTTTTCATGATTACCTGGCCTTATCATGTACCATTCAGGTGTCAGGTGCTTCTATTTTTAAAAGAGAAGTGGTCAGCATTCTTCTGCAGAGAACTGAGACAGGGATAATTTAATGTGGTTTTCAAGTAGAAGGTTCCAAAGTTAAGAAGAAGTTATTTCCTTTAGAGAAAGACTGGTATTACAAATATAGAATTATTTAAGGCATATTTAATTTTAAAATGTTGGAATTTAAACATTTTTATTTTCAACATTTTTTAATTAAAAATCCTCTGGTCTGACCCCTGAGCTGGCAGAGTCATGTAAAGCAAAATTCTTAAGCAGATGAAATTCTTTTGGATAGATGTTTGATAGCAACTGACATTGTTCTCTGGATGTAAAATTCTGAAAGTGAAGGTCAACCGATAAAATCCTATGACACTGTTCTGCTAAACATAAGGCTGCTGTCTTACTAATGCTGTGAATGAAAGGTTGGGTGGAGAAGAATATATTGAGACTCCTATTTTCTAGTCAGTCGAGGACAGAGATCCACTGAAATGAGAAAAACAAAAATATTTTCATTAGAAGGAAAAGCTAGGTTTGACTTAGAGGTTTTCATTGTTCTCATTGAACCAAAGGAAGGGAGATAAAGACATAGAAGAAGGACAGTGTTTAGTCTGATTGACCGTAGGGCTCACTTGAGATCACATTCCAAAGATACAAATCACTTTAAAGTTTGGGCCCTTCTCATCTATGAAATTTTCTGTTACACTGGCCATTTTTGTAGATCTCTGTATTTATTTTAATTGTATTTCATGTACCATTACAAATCTAATGCAGTATTGTAAGTTGAGGGTCTTTTCATATTTTAATAATGTATAATAAGTAATAAATTTCATTTAACTACCACTAAATATTTTTGTGTAAATTTTTTTTTCATATTTAAAAATTTCCCTTGTAGTATTTCTAGGCTCAGATATAGTATAAAGGTGTTTAAACTTTTCAACATTAATGAAACATAGGTAGAAAAGTTGTGATAAGTAGCTGTATAAAAAAGTCTGCATTGTAAAAGATGATACTGAGTTTAAAAAAAAAAAGTTAACTATTTGGGGAAGTCATATGCACATAGAATTTAAGCATTCCATGAGGAATTGAAGTTGCCTTTCAAATCTTTGTCACTCCTAATAGTCTCAATTTAACATTCATTCATTCAAAATATGTTGTTATAATCTATTTCCTAATGGAGTTTATAGTCAAGAAGGCAATATGGACTTTACACATAAATTTTAAAAATATAATCATCTAATTTGGATTTTGATGAATGCAAAAAATTAGTATAGGTGATATTAGAAACTAACCTAGGCAGGAAATCCTGTTCAACCTAGGAAGGACATTTCAGGTGAACTTGGAAATATAAAAGGTGTTGCTCAGAAACTGTGTGAGTAAGGAAGGATGGAGGGAATTAAGTTCAGTCAGAATGTACTGTATGTTTAAAACCCTTAGTCCTAGAAAAATAATAATTGATATAGCAAGGTATCTAAAGGAGGACTTAATAACTGTTGCACAGGAAAAGAGGCAGAAAAGAATCTCAAAGGGCCTCCTCAGTCATGGTGAGGAATTTGGACTTTACTTGATATTCAATGGGAAGTCATTGAATAATATTAAAAAGGAGACCTGTATAATCAGAACTGAGTTTAATAAATTCTATTAATGATCCACTGGCAGTCATTTCCCCTTCTCTGTTTCCATTTCCTCATCTATAAAATGAGAACATATGGTCATTTTTAATAGTTGCCTTTTATAGTTTATCATGCTATAGATTCTTTTCTGGCCACATACAATAAATCAACCTGTCATGGCACTGGGCATCTTATGAGTCATGGAGGAGATGTGACATTTAAATTTCATTCCAGTCTGGCCATTAGCACAATGCAGTGGAAAGAACACTGGGCAGGAATCACGCTTCCCACTCGTACTGGCTTACGGGAGCTTGGAAGATACTCAGCTTGCGAAGCCCTAGTTATTCCATTTGTTAAGTGGAAGGATAACAATACCTCACTGGTAAATTTTTCCATATGTGAAGTGATTTTTGTTAATGGCTTAACTCATTCCCTTCTCCGAGATATCTGAAAATGTGATTTAGTCTCAACTGCAACATTTTTCCATCTTCCTGCCCATGACTACCATTTGTTTTTGTTTGTTTCTTTTCAAACCAGACAACCTTGGGATTTCTAAGATTAAAGGTAGTGTCACATGCATGTGACAATATTCCCAAACTTTCCCTATAAGTATGAAGGCATTTGGCATTGTTCATAAGTGAAGTATAGTACAGGGGAGTATGACATATTAATTTAGATTTAAAAAATGAAAAACAACAATAATAGTCCATAAAGGAGAACTTAGTAACTACCTGACTTAATTAAGGTGAGCTTACCTGGGCTTACCTCTTGAGCTGTGCCCAGGTACTATTCTTCACTTTACCAGTCTTATGTGTAGAGCCTGAGAACATCTGTGAAATTCTGTGGGGCTTCCCACTGCTTCTCTGTGATTTGAGCTACAGTGAAACCCATAGGGCCACATATGTGTCCTATTGACATGTTAGGATGAAAGGCTAGGCCTCACGTATAACCACCATGTCTTTCTACTCCTGTTCAAATAGGTGTATGATAGCAGTCCCTTATCTATCACCACTGCCATTTGCTTGCATGAAAAATAAGAGGCTAAAAGAGATTTCTTCCACAGCTGATGTGACACAGTTTTTTTGCTTTCCCGCCTAGTTTTTCATGGTGATGGTTTGTCTTCTATTTATGATTTGGAGCTGCAGTGATGTGGCTGGTTTGACTTAAAGAGTTGCGGCACACAGGATCTTTATTCTTCATTGCCACGTGCAGGATCTTTAGTTGTGGCATGTGGGACCTTTAGTTGAGGCATGTGGGACCTTTAGTTGAGGCATGTGGGCTCTTAGTTGCAGGATGCGGGACCTTGTTCCCTGACCAGTGATTGAACCTGGGCCCCCTGCATTGGGAGCACAGAGTCTTAACCACTGGACTGCCAGGGAAGTCCCTATTCCTTTGATTTTTAATTAACATTAATTTTATGTGTCTTTTAAATTATTGTTGTATGACTTATTGGAACATCCTGAAAATTTTACACTGACCTTAGCCCCTATAATTGGACACACAGTTTATAAACATATCTTAGTTAACTGAGGACAGGCTAAACAAAAATTATTCTTTTCTTCCTGTTTCTACTTGCTGTTTGCTATTTATAAATCATCATGCTCCTGGTAACTTAGAATTCAAATGTGGGTTCAATCCATATCTCATGGATTAACAATGGATAGTGTGTAAACAGTCTATAGTCCACAAGAGGCATTAAATAAATGTGAACAACTCTTAAGCTCCTGTCTCACCCATCTCAGGTTTTGTGTTTCAGTCGCTGCTCCCTTAGTTCAAGCCCTCACGACCTTCATTCTAACTTCACTGTTAATTCTGCAGGTTTTGCTTTTTTATCCTTGGCATAGCACCCAATATAGGTAGAAAGTGTGAAAGAACATAAGTTTTTGAGTCAAGTAAGCTCAGCCAGGATTGATCCCTAGCTCTGCTTTGTCCCTGCTGTATGAAATTGAGAAGTAGCTTACCCACTCATATCCTCAGTTTTCCCCTGTATGAAGTGGGGACAGTAATACCTAATTAGCAAGGTTTTGTCAGGATTCATGATGACCATACATTAAGTGCTCAGCACAGTGCCTTATAAAGCATATGCTTCTGAAAGAATAAATATTCTTATGAATGGAGTCTTCTGTCCTTTTGAGAGTTGTCACTTGACTGAGGATGAATATTGTTATCGTAATAATCCCAGTACTAATCCAAAGGTCTGTCTTGTCTGACTTGGGGAAGAGCGAATTTCAGGCTATACTGCAGCTTCTAGACCAATCATATGATCCTTGCTTTTAAGGATGTAAAAGTGAGGAGTAGCTTTGTCATTGTCATATTTGAGAAGAAAAAGAAGGGGGAGGGGGCATGTGAGAACCAGCAAAAACAACAAATTTTGGAGAATTCCTGTAGCAAGAGAAAGCAAAGACATTTATTTAACTCTCTTAATCAATTACTGTGAAAATAATCTGACTACAAACCATTTGATCAATGTGAGTGGGGCCCAAAACTCTGGGAAGTGGTGTTTTTCTTCTCTGATTTCAATTTCATTTTCTATAGTCCTTATATGAAATTGGATGAATTACAGCAGCTGAAAAGATGAAGTGGCTGTTAGTTTCTGTAAGAAAGACTGATGACAAAAATTGGCCTGGACAAAAATACCAGTTATAATCACCAGCCAACTGGTAAGGGGGAGGAAGTGCTATTCATCCCTAATTCCAACTGTTAATTACCTAAAAATATATACATTTCTTACTTATATTTTTGGCATATCATGATTTAATCAAAACATGGTCTGTCATAAGTTTAAGAGAAGCATATTCAATTTATAGGGCATCTTTTAACAGTGTAATATTCCTGATGATTCAGTGCAGTAAAATATAAATGAGTAACAGGCTAATAGACAATATTTAGTGTTGTTAATATACTGATATCCTAAATTAGGTGCCAGATGACAGAATGTTATACTTATTCCTAACCTATTTTACAGTTTGCATGATGAAATCTGAGCTTTTTGGCAGAGAAGTTCTGTAGGGTTAGGCAGAGATGGTAATTGCAGGTGCTTGGAAGTTATATCCAGGATTCTCACGTGGAAAATAAACTCAGTGCTGGATCCATGGTGAGGAATGTGCATACGTAAAGAACATTTACACATATATTAAAGTATCTGTTATAGAACCTACCTTTTATTATTTATAAGACGTAAGTCAAGACAGCCTTTTTCTTTGAGTCTCAGTTTCTTGTCTGTGGAGTAATAAAAAATAAGTTGAAATAATATTAACATTATTAATGTTTCAAATGATTAGAATTAATCAAGTGCTTAACTTAAATGTTCCAAGAGCTACTCAGATGGCAAACGGTTAAACCTCACATTATTTATTTACTTATACTTGAATATAAGTGTATTTAAACATTAGTATACTAAGTAGAAACTTATTATACATAAATCACCCAGTATTCAAGGTAAATTCTATTACTATCTTTCTCTGTAGAAGAGGGGACACCAAAACACAGTGAGATTAAGAAAATTGCTCAATTTTATGCAGCCATCAATGATGAACTCTGTATGTGAACACAGGAAGTAAGACACCCAGTCCTGCCATCTTAACCATTCCATCAACACCCTTTCCTACAGGGAATGTATTCAGAAGAAGGAACTGCAGTTGTAACTATAGTTGTTATCACCTAGGAAAATGATGAGCATTGTTACTGAAGTTGGCAGGAGTCCAGCGTATCATACAAATACAGATTTTGCTAAGACATAGAATCATTACACATGATTAGGGAAGGTTTCACTAAGAAGAGACTTTTCAGCTGGCCCTTGGAAAGTGCACAAATTTTGAAGGTGAAGGGGATAGTGTCTTAGTCAGTTTGGGTTGCTATAACAGAATTTCATTGATTGGATGGCTTGAAAATAACAGAAATTTACTTTGCATCATTGTGGAGGCTGGGATGTCCAAGGTCAAGGTGCCAGCAGATTCAGTCTCTGGAGAGACCTGCTTCCTGGTTCATAGCCTTCTTACTATGTCCTTACATGGTGGAAGGGGTAAGAAAGCTCTCTGGTGTGTCTTTTGTAAGGGCACTAATTCTGTTCATGAGGACTTCACCCTCATGACCTGATCATTTCCCAAAGATCCCACCTCATAATACTATCCATCCCATGGGGAGTTAGAATTTCAACGTATATATTTTTGGGGGAAACATAAACATACAGTCTGTAACAGACAGGTATGGTTGTTGGAGGAGGAAGGGAAGTAGAAAACATTTTTTTTTTTTTCAATTAAAGGGAGGAATTGTTTCCTTGGTACAGAGTTACGAGAAGACTGATATGACTAGAAACTTGAGGAACTCACTCTAGCAGATTCTAGATCATGTTGTGGTGTGCAGAAGAGGAGGTTGTATGAGAATTTGACACTAGGCAATGAAGTATAGCAATCAGAACCACTGGAGCTTTACCATCAATAATCTAATGGCCAACAAACTTTTTTTTTTTTTTTTTTTTTGCGGTACGCGGGCCTCTCTCCGCTGTGGCCTCTCCCGCTGCGGAGCACAGGCTCCGGACGCGCAGGCTCAGCGGCCATGGCCCACGGGCCCAGCCGCTCCGCGGCACGTGGGATCCTCCCGGACCGAGGCACGAACCCGTGTCCCCTGCGCCGGCAGGCGGACTCCCAACCACTGCGCCACCAGGGAAGCCCGGGCCAACAAACTTTTTAAATGGCAAGTGGGAAAAGAGAAGTGAGGGGATGATAGGACCCACTTACATTTTTTAGAATTCTGTGATTTTTATAATGTTGAAGTTCAGACTAAAGGAAAGAGAATCTGTTGGCAAGGGGAACCAGCCAGTGATAGGATTTCTACTTCCATTTGGCTCTCCTGTAGAATAATGCAGCCCTATTTCCTGTCAATGGGAATCTCTGTTGTTTTTAAGATCTCTCATTTATAGCATTTCTTCTAGATTTCCCCAGCTTTGTACAATTTAGAGAAATATTCCAGAACGCTGAGTTCTACGCTCATTATAAAACTGTCAGAAGTGATTTTGTTGTGACCTAATGTGTGGGCAGCTACAGAAAAACACATTATCAGCTGGTACAAAAAAATGTCCCAATAGAAAAAGCTGTACAAGGATGGGTTTGGTAGTTCTAGAGGTAGTGAGCTCCCTGAGAGCACAGGACTGCACAAGAGAGTGCAGATGGGATACAAGGAGCAGTTAGATTTAAAACATTAATGTATGTAAGAATCATCTGAGGACCTTGTTAAAAATTTAGATTCTAGTATTCAATCCTAGAGATTTAGTAAGTCTGGGTGGGTCCCAGAGATATTCATATTTAATAGGGTACTCAGATGTTTTTGATTGAGATAAGCTGTTGGTTCACTTTTAAGAAACAACAACCTTGATATTCTCTTTATGCTTTTAATATTAAATCTTAGTTACTCACTGGAATGAGCCTTTTAGATCCTGGGCAACATATTGGGAACCCAGAGACAGTGAGCGAAGGCACCATGTAGGGTGGCGGCGACAGCGGTGGTGGCGGCGGCAGTGCTGGCAATGGTTTCTGAATAGAACTTACACTATGTTTTCTTCTTTGTTTGAAACTATTTTAAGCTTCAGTCTAAAAAGTGTGGCCTGTGGTCAGATTATGAGATTTTAAAGGGGTTCTTTCCCCAAAAAACAGGACATTTAAAACAGGGTTGTTTATGCTAACATGACTCTGGCAGCAGGAAACATTGATTAGACCTTCAAGAAGGTGATCTTTGGTTCACACTTGGAATGTATAAAAGATGGCAGGGACCTTGGGTGTGCAGTCTTTGTGCTGGGCTCCCATTCTACAATCAGGAGCTTTGTGGAATTCTTATTGCCCTGCAGTATTGTTACTTCCCAATCAACAGAAAAGACTTAGAGCAAAGATTATAGGCACTCTGAGTTGGGTATGAACACAGCATTTGGGGAGAATGACAGGAAAATGATGAGGTTATTGAAGTTGGTTAAAAGTCAATTCAAATTGAGTGAAATTGATCAACCTTGGAATCACTAAAGAGCAGTTACAGACCTTTGTCTCTGGGCACTTTTCTCTTGCCTTTGAATGTACTATCACTTATAGTGAGTGGCGCGTACTCTTAGTTTTCAAACCCAAGCTCATTAGCAACCTCACCTGGGAAACCTCTGCTACACGTGGACAGAGTAGAAATTACATATTATTTTCTGGCCAGTAGAACTGTGTTTGGATTTCAACTGGATTGTGGTCACTTATAAGCAACATCACCCTGTGAGAACTGCTTAAATTCTCTCAGATTCAGTTGATTTGTCTGTGAAATGGGAATTAAAAAACTGTTCTTGTGGGTGTTCCCTGGTAGCCTGGTGGTTAGGCTTCCAGGTTTTCACTGCCGTGGCCCAGGTACAATTCCTAGTTGGGGACCTGAGATCCCGTAAGCCACTTAGCATGGCCAAAAAAAATAAAAATAAAAACTGCTCTTGTAATGTGAACTTAATTAAAGTATCATCCAATATTGGAAAACTCTCTCTGTTTTTCAGGTTATCATTCATAACTAAAATAATATAAGAAGTTCTGCAAACAGACTATACTTTGTTTTTCCCCTAATGTTCAAGTGATGACTAATTTTCATTCTTTGGTCAATTTGACAAATATTTATTGAGTACTTATATTGAATCCACGCTTCTAAGTGGATTCACCTAGAGGATTCCTAGAGGAGTCCAAAAAGAAGGTTCACTTTTAAAGAGACAAACAAGGTCCTTACTGTCTTGAGGCTTATACTTTAGTGATTGAGAGATACAACAAATAAGAATACACATAAAGAAGATGTCGGATGAATCTATTATTATCATCTGTTGATTAGTTGGTTTCTAAACTTTGTTTTCTTAATTTTAGATGAGGATTGTATTGAGGTAAAGCTACAGTCCCAGTTGCATGCTTCTGACCCTCCCATGCATGCCTGGTTCCTTCACAAACGCAATCCTAACTTCAACTCTGGAACTGATAGCTAACAGCTTCAAGGGCTGTTCTTGGCCTTTGGTAGGCAACAGACCATTGTTTCACTACTGGGAATAGCTGTTGGCAGAGAGAAGGCACCACGCTGAATCATAAGTGGAGAGAAAGCAATATTCCTGTTATAACAGATGGTAGTTCTGAAGTTCCAAAAAACAAAATAAAAACATATACATACTTAATACACACACACACATACAATTATATTGTCTATTATTTAACTACCATATTATTTAATCAGTAATTATCTTCAGGGACTTCCTTGGCGGTCCAGTGGTTAAGACTGCCTTCTAATACAGGGAGTGTGGGTTCAATCCCTCGTCGGTGAGCTAAGATCCCACATGCCTTGAGGCCAAAAAACCAAAACGTAAAACAGAAGCAATATTGTAACAAATTCAATAAAGACTTTAAAAATGGTCCACATCAAAAAATCTAAGAAAAAAAAAGAATTATCTTCAAAAATGAGTTTTGAGACTGAAGATCAGAGATGCTTTTAAAAAAAAAAAAACTACTTTTGAAACAGGCAGCCTCTCTTCTAGTCACACTTAGCTCAATGTAAACAACACTCTCATGTCTGTTATCTTCACATCTAATTTTTCCATTCTCTACTCTACTGCCTATTGCAAAGACCTCTATGAAGTACATCAATGAACTCCCCTGCCTCTGGTTCTGGAGCTGGATTAGGACATTAGGGGGCCTGGCAGGAGATGAGAGAGAGAAAGGAAACTGAGGTGAGTGTATTTAGGTCCCCAGATTTCTTTTTGCAGGGTCATCTTGGGCTTGCTGTGTCCTCTGCTCAAAGCCATTGGTTTTCTCAAGGTGGCCTTTTTCACACAATTCTATATTTCAGTAACTACTTACTGCCCTTGCCCCTTCAGGTCCAGGGATAGGAACAGCTCTTCTGTTACTAGCCCAGAGTTTTTGCAACATTCATAATGGTTATCCTACCAACCGCACTTCAATATATAGTCCCTTTTTAGATAAACTTTCCTCAAATTGTCCTCATTTGAGCATAGCATCTGTTTCCTGTTGAGTCGCTGACAGTTCTAACTATCACCAGTAAAAGCATTCATTCAAATCTATTAAGTGACTCAGAGTGGGGATAGTAGAAAGTACATCAGAATTAGAAGTTTGGGATTCAAATCATGGCTACACTTTTCATAAATGTGTGCCTGAGGCAAGTTATTTGGACTCTATGAGTTTTAAATGGGGATGTGCCAAATGGGGATAATAATGCCTCAATTGCAGAATGAAAGCATGAGCCAGAGGTATTGTTTGTAAAAAGCAATCTATATGAGGCATGAAAAATGGTATCCCCAATAGTGTTAGTCTTACTAGTTATATTAGTAGTCATTACATGAAACACACCCTGAGTTCACCAACTTTATAACATTAATAAAGTAACTGTTCTTAATTTGCATCTCACCCCTATGATTCCAATTTGGAGTATGGGTTAATATGTCTAAGAATAAGGGGTTATGCAAATGCCTAATACCAATATAACAGCTGAATGTGCACATCTTCTACTACTTCTCAGAAGCCCTTTCACATTTTTTTCTGAAAGTGCAAGTTAATTAACACTGATAACATGTTTAAATGCCTGATACTGAAAGCTGAAAGAAAAATGCTAGTGTTAAAAGTCTTCAATTGGTTGCTGACTAATTGCCCCAGAAGACAACTGTCACCGGTAAGGAAGTATCTGTCAATCTTGTGAAATATTACAAAGCCAAGACCTCCTGTTAAAATCTAATTAGTTTAAATGTTGCAGATCTCTAAACTTTGTTCATACAAAAGGTTGAGGTTTTTTAAAAAACAGATAGTGTATTTATTAATCAGAGCAACAAATGGTTTGGTGAGGGCAATTCTGTGACCAAGATCAACACCACCAGATATTTCCAAGCAACTCCCATATTAGGGGGGAAGAAGCCCAGCTGAGGGATTTGTTTATCCCCAGATAAATTCAGACCAATCTCCAACTAATAGGCCCAAATATAATAAGGTTATACTTTTCCTAACTTTGGATGGTTTTATTTCTATTGTATATAGTGAGAAATTGTATGTAGTTGGCAAAGTTAACAAAATCACTCAGAGTGGTATTATTGATAAAGGTAATACTTAATGAGTTCCTCCTATGTGCCTAGAACTAGGATGAACTATTTTACATGATCTCATTGAATGCTTGCAGAATCCCTTTGAGGTAGGTACTAACTCTAAATCTGTACTCTAATTCAGGCAATCTCACACTACATTCTGTGGTCTCTACTATAAAGCTATAAAAGTATACCTACTTTTGTTAATTATTTCCCCATCTTGTACCAAAATAAGATACTTAACTTTCCATATACAAATGAATTGTATGACCTTGTTTTATTATGTTATTGACACTTGAGGTCCATAAATATCAGATATGTTTACTTTTCAACATCAAATTTAACTGGATCAGACCCCACTTGTCAGTGTTTTCCTGATTCTAATTGTGCCCACTATCAGGGCTCCCTCTCTCTTTGGCTATATTATGCAGTGTTCCTAAGGTGCACCTGTTCAGGGGCACATGGAGTTGATTCTGGCATTCAGTCTTGGTGGCTTCAATGATTACTTTCCATCCTTTTGAATGGAATGTATCTGTCTAGTCCTAGTTTTTATACAACTATCTGTCCACAACTCCTTCTACAGGTGGGTTATGTATATATACCTCACAGAGGTCTTCTCTGCTAACAACCTCAGAGAATATTACCCACTGCTTCCATGGTCACCATCTTTAATGTCTGACTCCTCAGAGCCTTCCATGAAATTATCCACTCTTCTCTTCTTTAGCAGTGCTTATTATTTGTTCCAAGACCCCTGTCATTCATGGGAATGTCACAGCTCATCCCCTTCCATTTCTCCAGAGCATGACTTCTTTATCCAAGTTGAGCCACTCTCACTTCAATTAAAACTTTAGGCTTTTATCCATTTTTTTTCAGTAGGAAAACATCAGATTAAATTATTTTGCATCATAGCCTTGCATCATAAAGCTGTTTTGGTGTTTTTAAGCTGACTCCTGAAATGCAAAGAAGCTGTTAATTCTCTAAGGGTAGGGCTATATGTATAATGAAGAGAGCCAGAATCAGGATCTCAGACCACAGCAGTGGTGGAGGGGAACGGGTAACGTAGAGTAGGGAAAGGGGTAGGGTGGGGTTGAATTTAAGCACTCTTTCTTTAAATAATTTATGTCTTTGAAAAGATGATTTAGTCCTTCCCCCAACAACTGGTGTAATTTTCCTGCTAATAAGGCATGAGTTTGTAGCTGACTTTAATAAAAAGCTTGACATATGTGAGCCATTTTACATTAGAGAAATGCAAACAACTTAAATCCCATTCATAACTTCCCATTCATAAAGCTCCATTGTCTTCTCCACCATACTGCTTGTCTTCTTCTCTCTCTCTCTGTCTGTCTCTCTCTCTCAATGATTCCTACTTCCCATTTTCCACCACACCTCAAGTCCTCCTTTTATTATGTAGTATAAATTACCTCTCCACTTCCTATTCATCCCTAGGCTTACCTTGGATAGCTGAACATTTATTATTGTGTGCTTTAAAGGACAGAAAATCTATTCTAGATCCAGCAAGGTAGGACACAAATCTAGGTACAGAAAATCTAGAACCAGCTTTAAAATGTCATTCCTGTTTTTCCTCCCTCCTCTACTGTCTCTGGGAGAATAAGGAAAAACAGATTTTCCCCACTAATAATGAATTATATTATTTCTTTATTATAATGTAGAATTAAAAAAAAAATTGAATTGAACTTCCTTTCCTAACCCCCCTCAACACTATTTTAGTATAAACACAGGGTAGTATTGTTATTCCAATATCACAAACATGGGAACAGACTCAGGTTAATTGATTAATATCATTGATTTAATTGACTAATATAAATCTCATATCTAATAAAAAGCTGGAGTTGGGATTTGAATCTAGGAGTTCCACTTCTGTCCATTTTCATTACGTACCACGTTTCAGATCCATAAAGATAACCAAATATTCAACATAAGCTAGGCCAAAAAATATAATTTTCAGAATTATCTTAGAAATGGTAAAGACACGTCCTAGTTTCTGACATGTCATGCAGAATAAATTTGGGAAATAAGAGTATTACATGGTTAGAGGTAATTCCCACACCAAAATGACTTTTTCCCTAACTGCATTAGATAGTTTCTGAATCATGGTAGGAAAAGGTTCTAGAGCTTTTTGAGCTTTAATAGTGGTATTTAAATTATGTCTCAAATTGTGTAAATTTTATGATTTTGATCAAGTAATTTCTTAAGAGTTTCAGTTTCTACCTCTATTAGGAACAGATAAAACTTGTCTTGCAGTCTTTTTTTTTTTTTTAACCTGAAACCTTTTTATTCTCCCCTCAGAAACCCATGGCATTTCTTCAGCAGTCTTCTCTATATCTTCTACTTCTCCTCCAAACATTCCCCTTTCCTTTTAAGATCTTCCCTGATGACCTCTTTCACATCTCATACTATTGGACAGAGAGATGAGGTAGTTCTCAGTGAACATTATGGCTGTTTCCTAGCAATTATCCCACACCCTCCCTCAAAGCCCCCAGTCTTAAACATCATGTCATCATATCAAGCTATACTCTAATCCTTTGTGTTAGTCGTCTTCAGGTTACTTATCATTCCCCTTCATTGCTTGAAGATGTTAACCCCTGGATCACTGTCTCTATCCCCAACACAACTGCACTCAAAATTCTTAATGATTTTAATATCCATGTAGATAATACTTTCAAGACCCTGGCCTCTCAGTTTTTCCACTTATCCTATAATCTAGTCTTCAACCTTACATAGGTTGAAGACTTACATGCTCATAACTCTGACTTTGATATGACCAAAGTACACATTCCTTCCTTAACGGAAATTTCAAGCATATCAACTTCTGACCATTCTAAATCAGTCCCTCAAATATACCAACTCCAATAATTCTTCGCCCCACCTAGGTTTTTAATACTTTAACACTATTACTCTTTAATTGTTTCTCATCTCCTCACATTCTCACTTCACCTCTTCCCAACTTTAGATTCTATGGTCAGTCATTATCATTATACCATCAACTCCATTAGTTCTCTTCCCCTTTTGAATACTCTTCTGCCAAGTCCCAACATTAGTTCAGTTCTTCTGCATTCTTGCAGCTTCATGTAAATGTTGGGGGGGAGAGGAGGCTCACAAAACCATGCTGAATGGTCTCACTTTAAATCCACCATGCTTAACTCAAGCCAGGCTTCAGTGCTGCCAGGCAGTCCTACTCTATTTCCCTAGTCTATGTGCTCTTCCATCTCCTATATCATACTCCTCTTTCCTCAAATCTTAAACATCCTCTACTTCATCCTACTGTCGGGTGATGATCTTATCTCATCCAGCATGAAGACTTTAAATACTATCTGTATATAGATATCTGTATGTTTACCTGTTGGGATCTCTTCACTTACCTCAAAACAATTGTATCCGATTTCTTACCCCTGTTGAAAACTGAATGCCTGTTTTCTCATCTTTCCATATCAACTCTTCCCCCAGTCTCCCTTCTCAGTTAATAATAACTTAATTTTCTGTTTCTCAGCCATAACCCTTGAAGTCATACCTGACTTCTCTCTTTCTATTCCCCTCACATTTAATCCATCACCAAATCATATCAGCTGTCTTTGTCTTCCAAGTTTATTTGGTATCTGACCACCTCTCATAATATTCTCTGTCCTCCGAATGGAGCTCAATTGTCTTTTTTTTTTCCCTCAACACTCAGTGGGCCTGTTTTCAATCCCAAAGCAAGAATGAGCTTTTTAAAACACATCAGTTGTTTCCATTGCACAACCTTCCAGTAACTTCCTGTCTGATTTGGGTAAAGTAAAAACCCTTATACTTTCCTTTAAGGGTATGGTCTCCCTCTACACTTTGACCCTATCTTCTACAACTCTCTCCTTTACTCATTTACTCTAGCCCCTATGGCTACCTTGCATTTCCCCAAAACATTAGCACCTAATCTCAGGGAACACTCTCTATATTTATTTGTTAATTTATGTATTATCTGTCTTCCCATCCATCTCCATCCCATACATGTTACTAGATTATAATCTCCATGAGAGTAAGATAAAAACTGTGGGTCTTCACTGATGTATCTCAGGAACCAAAGAGAGTGCCAACTACACAATAGATGCTTAACAAATATGGGCAAAAGTGTGAATGAATTAATTAATTCCAAAATTATATTTGATACTCATGTAATTTTGGTGGTAGACTCCTTTTATTTTTACCTCCTAGGGGTAGGACAGGAATAAAGATGCAGATGTAGAGAATGGACTTGAGGGCACAGGGAGGGAGAAGAGTAAGCTGGGATGAAGTGAGAGAGTGGCATGGACATATATACACTACCAAATGTAAACTAGATAGCTAGTGGGAAGCAGCCACATAGCACAGGGAGATCAGCTCGGTGCTTTGTGACCACCTAGAGGGGTGAGATAGGGAGGGTGGGAGGGAGACGCAAGAGGGAGGAGATATGGGGATATATGTATATGTAGAGCTGATTCACTTTGTTGTACAGCAGAAACTAACACACCACTGTAAAGCGATTATACTCCAATAAAGACGTTAAAATAAAAAAAAAGAAAGAAAGGTAGCCAACTACCTTTTGTAGTAGAAAAATTGAGAATATCAGCTTAACTCATTCTTAAGGAAGGATGTTCTCTCTTTTCCTTGTTCATATTAAAAGTATCATTATCTAATGTATGTACATATTCTGCGCCCAGTAAAATTTAGGCAGGTATATGCAATGTGTTTAACTGGTTGCCTTTATGATTTTGTTTATAGGAACCTGTGTTATACCCCTGATTCAATCCTGAACCTTTTTATGATATCTGACTAGGATATCCCCTTATTTCTTAATTTCACCTATTCTTTTTCACTTCCCACACAACTCTTCTTCTAAATTCTTTTTCCATCCACTTTCTAGAATATTTCATCCAACCTATAGAAGTGATCAGGATTGAGTCTTGTCGTATATCTTTACAGTTGCAAAGCCTGAAGTATTAAGGGCTTATGGAGTCGTTTGGAGCTGTCAAGTTATTGCTACTCTGTGAATAAAAGTGTGGAGTTGGGCCTTGCTACTGGAAGATTAAATGGTAAATTGCTTTCCTATAGATAGTGGTAGCGGCTATGCCAGGTGTCAAGGGAAGGATGTTGTGCGGGGGAGCTTCCATTCAAGCCTGTAGTAGTTTATTCTCTAGAGTATCTAAAATCATATCTTGCCAAAATGTGAAATCATATTCTTCCAAAACCTCTACTGAGTCTGTATGGTAATTCAATGTAGCTTCTAATAGCGCTAAATTTCATAGAAAGTCAGGGGAGGGATGTTGTGTGGGGGAGCTTCCATTCAAGCCTGTAGTAGTTTATTCTCTAGAGTATCTAAAATCATATCTTGCTAAAATGTGAAATAATATTCTTCCAAAACCTCTACTGAGTCTGTATGGTAATTCAATGTAGTTTCTAATAGCGCTAAATTTCATAGAAAGTACTCATCTTTAACCTTGCCCTTATTATGCTAAGAAGCATCCTTACCCCCTACCTATTCTACCACCCTTAATTAGTGCACAAAACATCCCATATTAACTGGTGATAAGTAGTGTGGTATCCAAATTGTTTCCTTTGGAACTCAGAGGAGAAAATATTAGTCCTCCCCGCTTATTCATTACACTTCCACACACACAAATATTATGAAAATGCTTGTTCCTCCCTTTCTTTTCTATTAGTGTATATTAAGTCAGTTATTTCACATTCATTATCACTGAACAAACTCACAGTAGATAAACAATAGGAAATATTGCCCATGGAATTGCCACCTGCCTAACTGCCCAAATGTCTCTAATACCCACTTTGCTTTTACTGACATTATGTCTGATTCTGATTAATACTTTTACTTTTAATATTGCCAGCAACTCTGTACATAGTTAAGGAATGAATAAAAATCCATGGACCCTTCAAGTATAACTATTAAAGGAAGCATTCCATAGAACTGTAAACATTCTTGAAATAGAAGGAATGAATGTACATTTGTCAAAGAAAAATTGCACCAGATACAGTTAAGTAAGGAAGACTTCATTCAAGATTTTTGCAGTAGGGAAGGGAAACTGAACCCTACTCTGCTGAAATGAAAGGTAAAGGCTGGGGTGATCTAGTGGAAAAGTACTGGAGGATGTTGGAGGGGAGGTTGGCCAATGTGCTCAGGTCAACCGTGTTTGCTAATTGTCAGTTGTGAAATTTAGCCCCCTTCCTCCCATAGAGAGATGGGGGATAGGGACACTAGTTTTCTTGTTGATTGCATTTCAAGAAATGACTCCCAGGTCATTCAGAGTGACATTCCTGGGTTTTAAAACAGGCAAGAGGCAGGAAGAAGATTTATATCTCACAGGGAAAGAGAAAGACTTTACAATTGCAAGTTTTCTAAAGTACAGCTCTAAGAAAATGGAGGTTAGGGGCCTATAGTCAGGGAAGAATCGTGTCTAAAGTTTACTCAATTTTAGGGGAACATTAAGAAGATCTAGGTCACATAAAAGTTCTTGTACAGTAGGCACTTTTTTTTGAATAACCTTATAGCATCCCTGAACAGTAGGGACTATAATATACATTATATATAACGGAAAACACACTCCAAGTGTTAAGTTGCCAGCCTAATAGAGAAAAAGGGGAGGGGTGGATTCTCTCAAGATACTCTAAGGAAGTCTGGTCTCCTTACCCGTCACTGTCCAAGTTATCTCTTCTTTTCTCAGTATTTCATAAAATGCTTGGGGAAGCCACAAAGAGCTCCTCATACCACCTGTCCTGTCAGCTGGACCACACTATCCACACTACTTCCTGCAGAATAGAAATGCTTCCAAATCTCTCCAGGATCACCTCAAATAATCCCAGACCTCTCCCCTCTAAGGCTTGAGCCTCCCATTGCTTCTTCCCCACCTGGGAAAGATTATCCCCATCCAACTCCAGGTGGTTTGCATCAAGCAGTTTTTCCTAAAACAGCAACTCACTTCAGATCCAGCAGAGTTCTTTTTAAGTGATCATCAAGGAAATCACTTTGGAGAAAAGAGTCCTGAGGTTAAAAAACAAAAACAAGAACAAAAATAAACAAACAAAAAAACAAGCTACAAGTGACGAGGTCTTTGAGTTGGTGACAATAAGATCAGGGAAGAAAAAATTCAGTTCTTCTTTGAGCTGATATCTCCCTTCCGTAGTCACTCCTAATGCTATCAGAGTCTTGGTCTTTAGCTTAGGTGAGATCTTACACACAGGAAAATTCTTGGTATTGGAAAAATTGTCCCCATTTTCAAAATAATTTCATAACTCTATTCCCAAATGAATGCTTGAAGAAATGACTTAATTAGACCACATTTACTCTAGCTGTGATAAGCTCCTGTTGTTTACTAGGTCAAAGGTGTGGTGGATAATCATTTTTTACTCAGCCTGAGATTGTAGAGGGGGAAATAAGCAAGTCTTTGGTGCATTTGATTAGCACAGACTGTGATTCCAGATGACTTAGGTCAAAACCCTATGTTTATTTCTCAAGAGGAATATTTGAACCTGGATAAGCCATACAAATGTGATTGCATATGATTGTGTAAACTTGGATTTGGTGAGAGTTAGAGCAATTCAACAAATATTTATTGAGTACTTATTTACTTTTTCCTGTAATCCAACCTCCACATTCTCAGCTAGAGTGATCTTTTTAAATCACAAAGTTGACCACACCACTCTTTAGTTTAAAGACCCCCAATGACAGGCTGTTTGTTAGCTGTCGCTTTAACTTGAGGGCCCAGACACTAGGGGTACAAAGTGGTCTGCCAAGGATATCCATAGTATAGGATAAGGGATTGATTCAGGATTTATTTTTTCAAATATTTGGACACAGTGTTTATTTTTATAATAAAAACAACTAATCATGTTTGGAATATAACATTCACACACTTTTTAAGCCGAAGTAGGACATTGTGTAAAACAAATGACCTTATTGGTGGCATTTTGGGCTGTATCTCTAGACCCCAGAGGATATGCATTCTAGCTTATCTTCTGTTAGCAGTATTTGAATGGAAGAATTTGAGAAACATTGGCCAGGGTAAGATACAAATTCTTCAGCAAATAACACTAAACCCTGCCTTATCCAACACTGTTTGTTCTTGCACTGTTACCTTTTGGCACCTCTTGTTCACAATTTATTCTCCACCAATTCCAAACTGTACTTTGCTTTCATGAAAACTGTTTTACTCACTTAGAATGTCCCCCTCTCATCCTGTTCTTCCAAATACATTCCTATGTGTCCATCCTTCTCCATTAGCTGAGAATCATCTTCCCTTTTAAATCTTGCCTGAAAATTCCAAGTATAATTAATTCACTGCCATCTCTATGAAAACATTATGACCATCTTATACTCTGCATACATTTTTATTGATATTTTATGTTCATATAAATGCTTTGCTTCCCAAGAACCAGATGGGTAGTAAAGACAGATGCCAGTAATCCCCATATTGCTAATGCTTTCAAGGTAAGCATCAAGTTCTTCTCCAGCTCCCAGTACCCTAGCCATGTCTTTGCTCTCACCTAGAACTTCTCTCTTCTCATTCTCCTCTGTGTTCACACCCCACAGTCCTTCATTTAGTTCCCCAACTGGACCATCATCTCTTTTGCTTCATGTTTTTTATACATGCTATTATCTCCCCCTGGATGCCTAGGAAAATGACCAACCTTCTCCCATGCCCAAACTTTTTTCTAGTTAACTTATATTCAGCTATTGGACCCCAGTGCCACTACTGGTTTCTTGAGAAAGTTTTTCCTGCTTCCCTCAATTAAATATCTCTTGAATACATGTTTTTCAACATATATTTCATGACCCCTATTAGATGACAGGAAATATTCTAGATCCTATGAATTTAGCAAGAATAAGATAAACACAGCTTCTACTCCCAGGTTACAATCTAGAAAGGGTAGACTGGCAATAAATGAGAATGTGTCATTTTCTTCTTTGTTCACTAGTGTAAAAATATGCTATGCAGTAAGTAAAGCAACAAGGATTACCAAGTTGCTATTCTAATTTGAATAGCCAAGAGAATCTCTCTAAAAAGTAACGTCTAAGCATGGATCTTTAAAGGGAGCTCAATCATGCCAAGTTTAAATAAAGAGAATTCCAGCAAAGGGAAGAACTGTTGCAAAGCCCCTAGGTTAAAAATAAGCTTGACATGTTTAATAAAGAGAATAATGTGAGTATAGCTTACGAGTAATGGTAAAAGCAGGGGGTATGATATTAAGGGGAAAAAGTAGACAGAGGCCATATATACAAACCAAGAAAAGGAATTTGGATTTTATTCTAGTTTGCAGGAAAACCATTGAAAATTTAAGCAAAAGAGAATTATGATTTCTTAAAAAAGCAGTTTATTTTTGCTACATGAAGAATGGAATATAGTAGTAATGAGAATGAATGCAAGAGGTATTTAGGAGGCTTTCAAGGTCCAAAAGAGAGAGTATAGTATCTTGGAATCAGGAGATAGTAATAGAAGTGTGGGAAGGACTTGTGGATATTTTGGATGTGACGTATGAAGGAAAGAAAAGATGCAAAGGAAAATCCTTTATTATCCCGGTGAACAGCTAACAAGTAGCTTTTGTTTGATGGGAAAGATTGAGAAAAGAGAGGTTCGGAATGGGTTAGAGGGATTAAGGGTCAGGAAGAATGTTTGTTCATGTTAAGTCTTCTTTTTGTCTACACACTCAGAGATGCCAAGTAAGAAATGTGACATATAAATCTGTGTTGAACAAACGAATGATTTATTGAAAGCTTGGACAAAAACTAATAGATAAAATCATACTGAAGGTCAATTCACAGGAATAGAATTCTGCCAGTGTCGTTAATTTTTTTTTTTTTTTGGTACCTCATTGCAGTTTTTATTTTATTTTATTTTTAACATCTTTATTGGAGTATAATTGCTTTACAATGGTGTGTTCATTTCTGCTTTATAACAAAGTGAATCAGCTAAATTTTGTCTCAGTACTGGAACATCCCAATCCTTTCCCCATCACCATTAAAGCACACTTCTCTTAACCTGCGATTACAACATATGAATTGATCTTATAATTGCGTTGCTTTTGGTTTTCTCCTCTTCTACCTTCACTTTATTTAAATCTGCTTCAGGCCAAAATTTTAAAAAGGCACAGTTTTCAGGAGAATCACAAGAAGATATCCTGGCATGTGCTCTAATGCAGCACCATTGTACTAACTGGAAGGGGCTCAACCTCAGCTGTGGTTTAACCTTTCTCCTGTGAATATTGTGTTTTGGTGTGCACACTGGTAATGAGTTTGAAACCTCTTACTAGTATGAGAATGTTTGGGGAATTCTGGCACCACTGTCCTTCCCAATACACAATGAGTCATCAATGATAAGGTTGCCAAGATTACACAGAACCTAGATAACAATTGGCTGTAAAACCAAGCTGCAAATTTAACTGTATCCTAATTACAAGGAAGATTATACAGTATCCATGTGATAACAGAAGTGTCTGCAAGATGGCATAAAGCACAAAGTAGTTCTAAGTACGAATTCAAGACATGCTTAGCCAAAAAAAAAAAAAATTAAGGCATAAAGAAGCACCATATAAGGGAGAGGACTGTAGAGGGAAAACCACAACATGATTTTACCACAATTACCTCAACAACAACAAAAACAAATACCAACAGTAACAAAATTATCACCAGTGGAGAGGCAGACCCAAAATAACCACTGAAAAACCTTCTACTTTCAAGCAGTGTCTGGGAAGTAAGGTTTCCCTCAGTTTCTTTATTATTTCAATTTTATTTTTAATACCCTGGAGCATACTTTAATTCTTTCCACTCATCTCTTATTTTTCCCCCCCATGAAGTTGTTTCTTTCTTTGTTGAACCATATGCCTTCTACATTTGAATCCACAAACATTCTGTCATGATAGTCCTTCTAGCTCACTCTGAACTTCAGGGAGGAATGAATGGTGCACAAGATAATAATATTCAAAAATAGAGAGTAGATATGAAGTCACTGCCTTACAGGAGTGATCCTTAAATCATTAGTTTTTCCCAGAAACACATAACACTTATTTATCTAGTGCCTATACTATCACCAAGTAATCTACTAGGTCCTTATTCATGTAATGGCATAGCAATAAATATTAAAATGACACAAATAATCAATAGCATGATGGATTTTACAAAAGAGGATGTAGAGGGTGCTATGGAAGCTTGACTTTTGGCACAAACATCTTGGGCCTGGGCTCTTGAATGTAAAGGTCCAAATGATTTCCCACTGTCCACATCAAAAAAAAATGTTAAAACACAGGCAAGCTGAAGTGGGATAGAGAATCATTTTCTCCTATCTTTTATTATTAATTATTAATAACTATATATTATTTATATCTAATCAGAGGAATCCCTTCCCACATCCTCTCCAATACACCCCCATACACACACCCATCCGCATACACACGTGCCCAGTTGAAAAACTGAACCTGCAAACTTGAAATATAAAAAGAAAAAATGACAAAAAGAATATGGCTTCTTGGTATGTGGCAGATTCTCCCACTCCCCTCACTTTCCCTCCTCTCCCATTCCCTAACCCTCCTCTGCACTCTGCCCTCCTCTGCCTCCCTTCCTCCCTCCCTCCCTCCCTTCCTTCTTTCCTTCCTTCCTTTCCTCCTTCATCTGTAATGTGCTAGGTATTGTGCTAGGAATTGTAATACAATATTAAACAAAGGAAATAACTATTGGGATTGCCTTATCTCCTAAACATTTCACTAACATGGATATCTATCGTATGTTACAACTTCATAGCCTGCAGTCCTCTGAATCTGTTTAACCAACAGCTCAGGTAATTCTGACATTGACAATAAGCAAGTCCCTCTTTGAGAGAAGAAAAAAATGTCCATTTCTTAGGCAACATAGCTAATTCTCAAGTTGCCTCACATTGGTAAATGAGCTATCTCAGCACTATTATTTTTTTGTTTTATCTATTCTTATTCCACCTATATTTGGTGATTGCTTTAAAATCCTGTCCCTTGTCATCTTCCACCATCACCACTCCAAATGTGTCCAGCAAAACCTCACTTGGATCAGGGCTCTGCAGGCTCTGTGGAGCTGCTGCTCCAAACTAAATGAGAGTATATCCCATTCCCCACAGTTCCAACAATGCCAGCAAAACCCAAGATTACTGGCTAACAGAACAATCATGGAGGAATAATACAAAATAAAATAATGCATTGTAAAATATTTTTTCAACATATGAAACAAATACAGAACTCTATCATCTAGCTTAACCCATAAAGAAACCGAATCCAGAAGGACAGTTCACCTACAAGATAGAAGTAAAATTTTTGAGAGATACAGGCCCTAGTATAATTTAGGATATTAGTATGGACCTGTGCCATTTTTTATGACTTCAGTGTAATTCTTTGCACTTTTCCAGGTATCCTCATTCCAATAGTTTGATTGCTCCATGAGCATTCTCGGGTAAATTCTTCAGAAACTTTGTCAAGATTTTATCTGTCTTAGTTTTCTCAGATTCTATTGGAAATTCAGCAAATATTTATTAAGAAACTAACAAAGAATTATCAGGGCTTGAAGAACTAACTGCCCAGTAGACAGGGATAACATAGAATAGGATATTTAAATCCTTAATTGTATACCTATGCCTAGCATTGTAGCCATGTATCTATATTTATATCTAAATGGTATTTATATCTAGTGGTATTACTTATGCATACAGGATTCTAAAACAGTGAGTTGGTCCATATAATCTACTCTCTACTTCTCTGTTTATTCTTCAGTAAAACAGGGAAATATGAAAAACATTCCAAATAGGTTATGACATGCATTTGCATAATAAGCAGCAGCTACTATTATTATTTTATGATTATGTTTTTACTCTTTATTTTGGGCCTCTTGACATCAAGAACACTGCTTTATTCAAGTCTCTATTTCCTATGCCTATCACAATTCCTGATGACCTTTAAAAATCTTGCTATGTCTCATATGTGCCATTTATAACAAATGTAAGATGAAATCCCCAGGTATGTTTCTTAGAAAGGTTTTAAAAATATAATATTGATAGAAATGGCTTGGAAAGTGATGGGCATATGGTAAGTGCTCAATAAATATAATTTGTAAGTATTATCCTTAATCCTTTCCCTCTAGTGTACCATTTTCTTATGCTATTAAAATGGATAATTGGTACCAGGTACTTATTTGATTGTCCATTCTTCTGCCCTAAAGTGGCTTGAGGATAAGTCTCTAGTTTGAGTAAGGAAAGTATTGCAGGAAAGCTGTCATATATTCTTAAAACACCCTGTGGAAAGTTATCTTGCAAACAGAAAGATAAAAGGTAATAGCTACACCTGAGAACATGTATGCCTTTGAAATGCAATTATCCTTGCCTAGGCTTTTAGCCAGATAACTTGGGACTAATGATAAAATGAGTTTATATAACCCTTTCCTTCATATCTTTCCTCCTTTCCATCTCGTTTAATCTTCTGGTTAGCCTGTCCCAGAGGAGGTCTTAGAGGGATCCAGTGGGGAAGTAAGTAACATTTTAATCACATCTTTATGTGTGCAAGGCACTTCCCATACATAATCTCACTTAAATGTCAAGGTGCTTTATGTATTATTCAATTAATGACTATACTTAATAGATAGTAGTTTAGGTTCAAAGAAACTAAATCGTTGGCTCAAATGAGAATGGCCAAGTCAAGATTTGAACCTTGGTCTCTCTTTCTTTGAAGTGCTTGCTCTCTCCAGTATGCCACGCTTCCCCTGAGTTTGCCATCTGTTCCCATAACATCTGCCCAGGTATTACTGAGTGTCAATTGTCCACATGGTACAAGGAATATAAGGGCAAGAGGTCCTGGATTTCTTTGTTAATTATATTTTCCATATCTCTCAGGTATCCTGCCAAGGCTCTGACTCATCCAGGTGGTGACCTTTAGAGAAACACAGACTTTAGTCCTTCAGCTCCTAAGGAGCCATCCGAGTGGATGACTCATGTGCAGCCAGTGGCTTCACAGGGACTGGAATGAGAATGGGCAAAACATATCACTTAATAGAATGCTTCTAATAAAATGAGCTAATTGCAGCATGTCATGTAGTTATTGGGGACATTCTATTTTTCTTTTTGGTTTGAGTTCTCCATTAAGAAAAGGAAGAAGAAAAAAGAAAACCATGTCATTTTTTGTTTTATTCACCAAAAAGCACATTCCGAGGAAGATAATACCGATGTGCTTATTAGGACTTTGTAAAATAGATAATAAAAGTAGGGAATTTACATGAAAAAGGCAGTTTTATGGAGAGGATACTGAATAATCTCATAAAACCACCAACCCATATCGGGGGTGGGGGTGGGCTCGGCCACTGGGGCAACTGTTGTGGAGATCTTGGCATTTTGGGAGCTCTCAGTTTTATGCCTTGGCTTCTGTCTGCAGGGCAGTTTTATGCATCTTTCTGTACATGGCAGGTTTTGTGTGTTTTTTTCTTTTTTAATATGACGGAAAGCACAGCCCCTGACAATTCTTTATTAGTATAACTTTAGTCTCTTTTTCCTGTGTCCAGTCAGGCCAAGGAAGGGAGGTATCCACCCAACATAAGTTCTCTTTGTCGATATGCCCCGACTTCTTTCAGTTTGACAAATGCACCAGAACACGTGTAGTTGTATGGAAAGATTGAAGGGAGGCAGGGGGCAGCTTTCACAGGAAGCAGCCCATCAGGCAGCATTAGCCATTTCTGGTAAAAAGATGTCTGTGCTACGAAGACTAGAACTGAACATTTCCATAGTAATTGCTACTCAACTACAATGTGATACATACCTCGAGATACTACAGAGCAAGTTTGTAGCAAAAATGATGTATTTATGTTTTAGTGATCTTTAGAATAGTGTGTGTGTGTGTGTGTGTGTGTGTGTGTGTGTGTGTGTGTGTGAGAGAGAGAGAGAGAGAGAGAGAGAGAGAGAAAGATTTTAACTGGTAGTTTTGATTGTCTATGACCCCTTGATTGTTGAGAAACAATTCAAATTCAAGTTTGGGGAAATGTTGTATAATAAGTATATTCAATTTGCGTAATAATCCTATTTAATAATATGGTCATTCTGAACCATCTAACCGACAGCAAGCTTCTGAAAAAAGGCTGAGGATGCCTCATCTTCTTTCTCTCATTGTTCAGTAAGGTGTCTGGCATGAGGTCCACTCTGATTTCAGACCAAAAAGTAATTTATTCAACCTGGAATAGAGATTAATACAGTATAAAGTCTAATATATTTGAGAATAAATAACACAGAGAATAAACACACCAATAATCTTGGGAATTAATATAGTTATCATCACCACTATTGTTTGAAATCTTCCTTTTTTCCATAGTAATACTCAGGCTGACTTCAAAAACCAAGGGTAATTGAAAAGCACCATTACATTTACAGTTAGTAGTACTAACTTTAAATAAGACAACTACCTGCCCGTATGAGTTAGGAAAATCAATTAACCTCTCCGGAAAGGTTTCCTGATTAAAAATGAGGCCAAATATTCCTTTGTCACCTGCATCTCCAGGTAGTGTTGAGAAGCAAATGAGATAATTTTAAATGAGAAGTTTTCTGCAGCATGAAATATCATGCAAATATAGGCTACCATAACATCTCCCTAAAAAACAATAATCTAGGGCATGACCAGGGATCAGCCTCACTGGACTGTCCCCTCTGCCTGCTCTTTCAGGCAGACCTAAACTCCACCCTATTTGTTTTTCTGCATCCATTCTAGCCTCATTTGAAAACTCTCTGCTCCTTGAATATTTTACACACTTCCATGTGCCCATGTCTTTTTACTTGCTTTTCCTCTGCCTACATATTCTTTGTTTAATCTTTACTGCTGATCCACTTTGTCAACTTCTTCTTATCTTCCAAATCCCAGTCCATCTGGGCTGCTCTTTCAGTACTTCATCTGATCCCACCCTACCCAGCCAGAATTACAGCTGCTTGGAAAGCACATTGTTTATGCCTTCACTATAACATTAATCAATTATTTGCTGTTATTTATTTATACATTAGATTCCCCAGCTATTACATCAGGATTATAATGGAATGTGACAAGTTCTAACAGCCATAATGAATTAAATGCCTAATCTGTGTTAGGCACCATATCCACATAATTATGTCATATTTTTAGAAGCAACTCCTCTCCATAAATCTTACAGCAAGTAAATTTAAAATGACTCCAGTGATGTTGAAATTGGCACCTAGATGCTATTTCTCGAAGGCTCAGTAAGAAGAGTTTTCCTGTGTACTTTTTGAGCAACAGTGAACTCCACGTTCCTTGTGGGCAGGCACCGTACTTGACACTGCTTTGTCTTCTTCACAGCTGTTCACATACATCATGGACATGCACTCAGTGATCATTGATTGTTGATGATGTGTGTCACTTCTTCCTCTTCTTTTAGGATTCAGGACTTGAGGTCAAGTCATTATGCTGACACGTCTTGCTGTTTTACCACATTATGTGCTTTCTAGGGTATAGATTTCTAGTGCCTTGTCTGTTTGTACATTGCCAACATAGCAGATGTCACAGCAGCTTACAGCTCTTTCTTATCCCCCGGCCACTCTGCTTATGTGTGGTTTATCATGATTAGCTTGATAAATGGCTTTAGTTCTTTGGAAACTAATTGTTCCTTTTTCTCTAAAACGCAGTATAATTATAATTTTATACAAGGAAACAAGAAACTTTCTCTGTATCTTAAAGTGATGATCTGCATGTTCTTAGGAATGAGCTTTTAGTCTGGGATCCAGGGAACCATAGATGACTTCTGGGGTTCTAGGAGCCTGTGAAACTTGACACTGAATCCATGTATTTCTGGCAAGGTACGCATTTATGTTTCTCTGAAAACAGGAGCTAAATTTGTTAGATTTCAAAAGATTTATCCACAGAAAAAAGGTAGAGGAAAAAACGTTTGTAGCAACATTATTTATAGAACTTCAAATTGGAAATAATCCAAATATCCATCAATACTTAAACGGATAAACAAAATGAGGTATATCCATCAAGGTAATATACTTGGGAATTCAAAGGGAAGAAAAACTATAGATATACACAACAACATGGACGAACCTCAAAAGCATGACAAATGAAAGAAATCAAGGTACAAAAACTACTTACTATATGGTTCTATTTATATGCAATTTCACAAGAGGCAGAACTATAGAGATAGAAAGCATATCAGTTGCTTGAGGTTGGGGTGAGAGTGGGGACTGACCTTCAAGTAGACGTGAAGTAACTTTTTGGAGTTATGGAACTATTATAAAACTGGATATTGGCTATGTATAAATTTATTGAATATGAATTTACTATGTATATGTACACATGCAATGGGTGACTCTTAGGTATATAAATTTTATCTTAATCAAGCAGTTAATTTAAAAAGCTAGATAAGAACTAGAATTTTAGAATATATTGCCTCACTTATATATAATAATCAGATTACAAAGCTGCAGGTTCACCAGTATTAACATTTTTTGGCAAATAAAGTTTAGAAATTGTTCATCTGTGAAGAAGACTGAGAAACAAAAATCATCATTTAAAGACTATATGCGGGGCTTCCCTGGTGGCGCAGTGGTTGAGAGTCCGCCTGCTGATGCAGGGGACACGGGTTCGTGGCTCGTCCGGGAAGATTCCACATGCCGCGGAGCGGCTGGGCCCATGAGCCATGGCCACTGAGCCTGCGCGACCGGAGCCTGTGCTCTGCAACAGGAGGGGCCACAACAGTGAGAGGCCCGCATACCGCTAAAAAAAAAAAAAAAAAAAAAAAGACTACAGGTGCTGTGAATACTTGTGGAAAATGGAAATATCTGGAGTCAGAACAGTTTACCATTTTAAATAAATCACACACACACACACACACACATTGTATACAGTGTAGTAAAATCTATTCACATTTTAACAAAAGATTCAGATGTACCAAAAATAGGATTCAGAACTTAGAGAATAATAGTCTTGACACTAGGCATTCAGAGAATGGCACAAGTTTAATTATAATATTATAATAACGTGCATTCTATGCGGCAGGCACTATTTTAAGTACTTTACGTACATTATCCCAATCAGTCTTTACAATAACACTATGCATTAGTGTTTCTATTCTCTGAATGTTACATTTTCAGAAATCAATTTCAAAAGGGTAAAAGTAATTGTCTATGATTATATGAACCTACAGGCTGCTTGACTCCAAAGTCCTTGTATATAACCTCAATGCAACTCATTGCCTTATCAGCTTCTGTAATGAATCATAGCATGTATAATATACACCACTAAATATGGCATACACGCACACACACACCACTAGGTGGTATCAGAGGAAGCTGGACCTCCTGGAAAAGAGAGGCAGCAAAATAGTCATACAGTCTCAAATTTTAGTCCTGTATCCACATTTCTCAAGCATTCATTGCTAATATCAGCTACCACCACAGAAACTTTGCCTGAGGTGTTACCATTACTTCTTTAACACACTGGTGTCAAAATCGACCATTCTCCCACCCGCCTTCTGTTTAAAAAAGCTAAGATCTTTCAAAAGACTAGCTAACTCAGGTTCCCCTACAAGAAACTAGAGCTAAGGGGAGGAGTAAGACATGGTGATTTGTGAGAAGTAAAATTTCATTTCAGGCCCCAAAGTTGTCTCATATCCACCAGGGGGATGAGGATAACTTCAAATGTATCCTTTTTCCTGTTCAGGGTTATCTCTGTGACTGGGACAAGCAGGACCTATGACCTCAGCTAAGCAGGGCATAGGACTAAAACATATACATAGCTTATAAACAGCCTAACCACCAGAATAAACCATCTACTGTACTCTTTTTCTTAAAATTAAAAGAGAGAGAGAGAGAGTCAGATAAACTAGGCTAAGAAAATACTTGGCAGTTTATGTTCCTCCATTTGGTTAACTAAATCCTTCTCCCTCGGGCTAAAAATTGTCTCATTAAGAAGGCATTGGTGTATTGACAGTTATAAACAATATTAGTTGTGCTTCTCAGGGATCCATGTTGTCCCAATTACCATTACTCTAAAAAGATTTCAGTCACCAGTCGGGCTTTATACAAAGAAAAGATCAAAACAAGCTTGCAATTAGATGTGTAATTTTAGAGCATCATTTTACATTAACACATTACTTGAGTCTTCTGATAAAACCCTTTTGGACAAGAGCAAATAGCATGAGCTTTCCTCATTAATAACTGATTCTCTTTAAAATTCTTTAATGTCCAGAATGAGATGATCATGTTTCAAAGCAATTAAATACCTCTATTCTCCATTGCAGTTAAGCTGAAGATAGCATGATGGAGGAACGCTGTTATTTGAGTTACAATTAGGGTACCTTTTAAAGTTGTGACAGCTAAAGGTAAATGTAATCACGGAACAATTAGCAAGTAATTATACTGTTACTACTTAAACTCATGTCTGGAGTGAGCAAAGATCCTGAATTTCAGTCTGTGACAATTTAGGTGAATTATTTATTTTCATTGAATAACTATTGAGGAAAGCAAATGAGGCAAGAACAAATACCATCTGTTTACCTGACAAAGCTAAGTATAATAGTTAGACTATCTACACAATAGGTGGAAGTCCATTTGAAAAATATTATTTACATAACTGTTCTCTTGGAAAACAATTATGTGATAAGAGACTTTTTAAAATAATGTTTTAAATTATAGCTTGGCAGTTATGTTATTTAAAAAAAACTAAGTTGATGTAGCCAGTATGTCATCTATCTCCCACCTTTTTAGTCCTTATGACATTGTTTTTGAACCTTGAAATAGTCTTTCTCTTCATGAGCTGTAGATAACTTTTGATTTCTCCAGGGTCTAAAAGATTGCCTTGCACATAGTGCTTGGTGAATATTTGCTGAACAACTGGACTGTGTAACTGCTGCCTCAGTTAGATTTCAAGTATTGACTTCTCTGCCATTCCATTTGGAATGTTGTTGGAAATTCTAAGTATTCCTGTCATTAAGGGGTTTTCAACCTGGTAAGGTCAAAAAATACATATAGTTAACACTTCAATGATATGTCCCTCAGTTGAGAATTTGTTCCTCAAAAGATGTTTATTGAATCCCTACTATGTTCCAGACCCTGGAATAGCTACATTCTTGTATCACATGTAATCCTTAGAAACAACTTGTTGGCAGGCTTTCTCACCTCTTTTTACACTGGGAAAAGAGGTTCAGAGAGGCAGCAGTGATCAGTGAAAAGCAGAGGGCTTTTGACTCTGTCCAACCTGGTTCAAATCCTGACTGATGTGTGGACCAGGCTGTTATTTACATCTATGATGGTGGGTTTTAACCAATTGTAATATGGAGGCAATAAGGAGGCTGCTATTGGGCTTATAAATCCTGTATTCATAGTGCTCAGTACAGAGCTCAACTCATGCCAGGCATTCAATAAGTGGAGGATTTTTATATTACTGTTGTTTTTTTGTAGTAATAATAAAGGTGTTAATCATAACGATGGCTGATGAGTTTGCTGCCCAAGCACATGATGTGAGATGTGAATTAAAATAATGGCCCTTACTCTTACTGTTGGACTCCAAGGCCAGTGATATTTTTACTTTAAATCATCATTTGTTTGTGAGATTACTGAAAAACATACAATGATGCACTTACAAACAACACAGACCCACACGTGTGTCCATCAGGGATAATAGAAAATATCTGAACTTGGCTAAGTAACCAAAAGAAGAACACAGAATAGATTTCCTGAATCAAATAGATTCAGAAAATACATACATTAGGCCCCTCTAGGAGATCCATAATATATATATATATTACCAGGTGAAAGTTTTTAATAGAATTTAAAGAGCTCCTACTTTTGTCCTGGCACATTGCAGATATATGGCAAGCAACGCATAGTGTAGTAGAGAGGAGCAGATATTAATCAAATAATAAAATAAATGCATTTAAAATCCCAGTGACAACAAGTACCACACACACACACGTGTGTGTGTGTATATATATATATTTTTTTTTTTTTAACTGGTAAGTGTATGGTATTAGAAGAGTGTGAGGTACAAAACAGGTGAATGCAACCTAGACAGGGCAGTAAGGGAATGCTCCTGATGATCTGATATTCAATCTGAGATCTGAGGTAAACAGAAGCTAGCTCATTGAAGAGAGGTAAGCAAGACCTATGAAAAGAAAATGCATTTGGAAATACCGTTGTTCAGTAGTTGTGTGGAATTTATTAGATATGGTGTTCCTTGAATGGAAAAAAAGAAAGAGGGAGCTGGTGTATTTGAATTTGAAAATAGCAGGAGGGCTTAGTACTTCTTGTTCTTAGTCTTTTTTATGTGTATTTTCTCCATTTTGAGCTCTACACTGTTTTTAGCAGTTTTTAATGTCATTTTAATGTCTACTTTTTTGAATTTTTCTCTTCTCTATTCTAGTTCTGTTACCTTACTATTCTCCTGTTTCTATATGGTTGCCTATTTTTGCATGTCATTTTATGTTCTATTATAAAAAACTTCATATTCTCTACAGTTTTCAAAAGTGTCAAAAAGTATTTTCTGAAATTTTAATTTCTGTCCAGGTTAATTTTTGAAATTAAAATTTCATTGGTCATTTAAAAAATCTTCAATATTAAAAATGTATTCATCATTTTCCTCTGCCTCTCACTGGTTTTTCTCTCCTTTTCCTATCCCCCAACTTCTTGTTTTTTTAGTATTCTTGCATGCATCGTATCTTAAAATTTTGACTTCTTATTCTTCTTTGAATAGCCCTGAGGGCCATTTTAACATTTTTCTTGTTTGTGTCTAAAGTGTGGTGCTACTGTTTTTCTCATGTGTCCTCATTGTGCTTCACTCTAGAATTATCAGTACACTAAGACATTAGGTCAAAGATTTTTCCAAGAGACGCTTCCTAAATCTCTTTTCTGGTTTGTTTTTAAATTTAAAAATTTACTGAGGATTTCTCTATGACATTTTTAAGTCAGCTCAACAGATGTAAAATGTATCTTCTCCTTCCCATTAATTGATAGGGATATTCTCAAGATTATTGGTATAGTTTTGAGGAAGAAATGTCAGTTGGATAGAGTAGTGAGTGGTAAACTAAATATCCAAATGAGAATATCACACACACACACACACACACACACACACACACACACACACACCTTTCATCGACTTAAAATTCATTGCTATTGTGTATATGTGCATGTGGAGGTGCATAGATATTAACTCATTACCTATTTTTTTAAAACTCAGCTTTTTTTCATTTCTTTACCTTTATAAATAGTATTTTTGACAAATGAAAGTGTTACATATTGATGAAACCAAATTATATACCATTGTTGTTTTCTGTCTATTAAAAAGTCTTTCTTCAAAGTAAGACTTTGATATAAATATATCACATTTTCTGTCATTTAAGGTTTAATATGTTCCTTCAATCTTATGTTTACTGAAATGTATTCTACTGCCACCTTTTCCCTAAAATCCTAACCGTTTATTCCAGTTGCACTTATTAAAAAACACATCCTCTCTTGCTGACTTAAAAATGTTGGCATTATCATATTCTGAATTCATTATGTCACATTAACAGCTAATTCTGTTTCTGTACCAAGACCAAATTATATATGTGTGTAAATATGTGTGTTCTCAAGTGTATGTTTTATAGTTTTATTACGTATATATGGTGAAGCTCTTCCTTCTACATTATCCTTCTTTTTGTCCTGCCTCCCAATAGCCTATTTGTCTATTTTGTTTTTACCAAATGGACTTTTAAAATTTGTTAGAGAAATATCTTTATGGTATTTTTATTAGGATTTCTTTGAATTCATGTGTTAAACTGAAAATGCCTTATATCTTTGTAATAGGGTGCCTTTCTATCCATTGATTTGAGCCCCCTTTCATGACTCTGGCAACGAAAAATAAGTGAGTGAACCATGGTAGATACTTTCTCATGGCCAACTGCCCAAGTGTGAAAGGAAGAAGACCTGAACTTGGGCAAAGACAACTTGTAGAGGAAATGGATTAGATTAATATGTCATATCTGTAGTAAATATAGTGAATCTTTTTTTGTTAGAGATTGAATTTGGATTTTTAAGGAGGACCAATAAAATATAAAGTTATTTTTACTTATAGAGCAATTGTTTTACTCTTAAGATTACTGAGAATTGAAACCAAAGTAAAAATAGGGATCTAGAGCTGGTTATTTAACAGCAATCTTTTGTTACTCCCTCTCACTGAGCCTAAATAACAGATGGAGATCTGTAAGAATGACTGGGGAGAAAGCAAATGAAAATTAAGAAAATTAAGTGGGCAGTTGCCTGTTAGGTTAACTAAAGAAAATTTTGTGTAGCTGTGGATCTAGGAAGCTTTGAGCACAATTGTCATATATGCACATAGTAAGAAGGCTTCTAATGTAAATTTATTTTTGTGGAAATTGTACACAAATGTCTTCATTTTGGAGATCGCTTAGTCTTGTATTTATTCATTATATAATATTTTATATAAAATAATATTAACAATGTATTTATATAAGCATAATAATAAAATGAAAACACCGCCAAATAAGAACCTATACATCTGCAGTATCTTTGCAGATGTCATTGTGTGTTGGACTCTATTTAGCCACATGGGAGGAAGATGTGCAAAATTATATATTATTTTTCCCTGCTCCAAATCTGTTTCTTCACCTTCTGTATTTCTTTTAATATGTACCATCCACCTAACTATGTAAAAGATCATATTTAACTTCTTCTTTTCTTTCATCACCTACCTACTCTCTGGAATAAGGGATGAAGCAGGGAGTTTACCATTTATTCCTCTCATCTCTAAATCTTTGTAACTGTATCCTCTGAGACATTTTTTAAGCAAGATACATATCACAAAAATCAACAGCATGGGATAGCATTTCAAAGGCAATCGCTACATTTATTTCTGAAGTATAAAAACAAAGCTATAAAGAGAATTTTTAGGAAAGTTAAAACTGTGAATGGAGTCAGTGGAATGAAAACAAAGCAGTAGAATGAGACTTGAGGATTATATCCAGGAACTGAAATAGAAACATAAGGAGGAAAGACATAAGGAGAAAGATGGAAAGAATCAAGGAGTTCAGAAAGACATATCCATGACAACGAGTGTATTTTGGATACACATGTTAAATGCCATCAATAATGGACAGGATGCTGTCTCAATGAGTGTCCTATGTTAAATGTGAAGTACTTATTGGAAACCCAGGTGAAGATGGCTGGAAGACAGTTTGAAATCAAATCTGGGGTTTTAAAAACTGGCCAAGACTAGAAATTGTAAGTTCCAGACTCTCCTGCATGCAAATAATAATGTAAACATCACAAAGCAATGAATTTATGAGAAATTTAGTATTTAAACTGAGATTAAAAGAAAGAATAAGGAAACATCTACATGTAAATAATGAAAGAAAGAATAACAGCTGTAGAATAAATGCATGTTGGAGTACAACTTAAAATGTACAAATTAGGGATGGTAAAAAAATAACACTACAAAAAATAAAGACAATTTAGTGTAAAATTTATGAGCATGAGAATTGAGAGGATATGATTGAAAAAAATACTTGGGTTCTCTTTAACATTTGATTCTACTGTGATATGAGATTAGTTGACTGAGGATTGTGAAGGTGGCAGGTATAAATTAAATTTATGCAACAAACCTGTTTTGATTTTAAAGGGTAACATCCCAGAACCTCAGGATTATCTCCTAACTTCATGGCTGAATTTTCTAGATTATAGAAGATTTCATTTTTAAAGGAAATAACTGTGGTTAAGGTGGATTGTCTCGTATCATCACAATTTATAGTATGTATTGTTAACTGCATACCATGCATCATAAAGATTTTAGTATTAATCCACTAAACTCTTAAAGTAAACTTTTAATTTTATGAAGTTTTAGATTTATTGAAAATTTGCCAAAGAGTTCTCACAAACTTCACACCCAGTATCCCTTATTATTAACATCTTATATTACTGTGGCAAGCTTGTCACAATTAATGAGCCTATATTGATATAACTAAAGTCCATACTTTATTCATATTTCCTTAGTTATTACTTAGTATCTTTTTTTTTTACTCTCTGGGATCTCATCTAGAGTATCACATTGTACTTACTCATAATGCACCGTAAACTCCTTTTGTTAAGTTTCTCAGACTTTCCTTGTTCTTGATGACCTTAAGTTTTGGTCAGATATTTTATAGAATGTCCTTCAATCAGGATTTTTCTGATGTTTTCCTCATGATTAGACTGGGACTGTGAGTTTGGAGGAGGAATATCACAGGGGAAAATGACGTTTTAATCACATAACAAGGGCACATATCAACATGATTTATTGCCATTGATTTTAACCTTGATCACCTGGCTAAAGTAGTGTGTTAGGCAATTCCACTGTAGTTTTTCTTTTCCTCTGCTTTTTCATACTGTTCTCTCTGGAAGGAAATCATTGTGTACAGCCAACATTTAAGGTGTGGGGAGGTATGTTCCACCTCCTGAGGGCAGAGTACCTATAAATTATTTGAAATTCTTCTCTACGGGATATTCGTCTCTTCTCTCCCATTTATTTATTCATTAAGTGATTTATTTATATCAGTATGGACTCATTGTTTTTTATTTTATACTTTGGTTTATAATCCAGTTCAACTTTGTCGAATTATTCCAGCTTTTGCTATTGGGAACTCTTCATTTGGCTCCTGTTTCCCTTTGAAATACTACCACCGTTGAGGGATTTTCTTTTTAAGCACTATCTTACATTTTCTTACTACAAGATGCTGTAAGCTCACCTTGTATAATTCCTTTCCTGTGCTATAATCAGCAACTTCTCCAAGGAGCCTTTGTTTCTTTTATTGAAGAATGGTATTTGAAACCAAGTTCTGGGTGCTGTGTGTGATTATTGCTACTCTAGTAGAGATGCTTCTAGACCCTCTCAGAATGAGAGAACATGGACTTATATGTTTGTATACCAAACTGTATATATACATATATCTAAATATTTCTATTTGTACACATGTACATCTATATTAAGTTAAACATGGCTTCATACCGGTACCTTCAATTTAAATTCATTACCACATGGATCATTCTAGCCTCCTCTTGTTTATTAGTAACCTCCCACTCCAACAGTGAGGAGTCTAGCTCCCACCATTGGACATTTATTTACATAAATGTTCATTTCCGTTATACATGTAAGACAGTATCACAACTGCTAACCTGTACCCTCATGGTAAACCATTTTATCAGCTTCAGTATACTGCTTATGTAGTTTATTTTGCTTTTAGTCTTAAGACTCCACTCATTTCCAAAGTTACTTAGGTCAGCATCCTTTCTCCCCACATCCTGTAGTGAGGTTACTTCATATATGTGTAATATAGTTAGGTTGTTTTATCACATTCTGTATTCCATCCAAGGATCCCATGACATTCTAAATGATTTTTTAAAATTTGCATACATTAAGGTTCACTCTTTGTCCTACGTTCTATGGATTTTGGCAAATGCACAGTGTTATGAATCAACCCTTAAGATATCATATAGAAAAGTTTCACCTAAAAGAATCCTTTGTACTTCATCTATACAATAGCAACCCCTCCTCCCAAACTCATGGGAACAACTGATTATTATTTTTTTACCATTCTTATAGTTTTCCTTTCTTCAGAATGGCTTTCAATTGAGAGCATAAAGTATGTAGTCCTTTTAGACTGAATTCATTCACACTTTTGTGCAGGTTTTTGTGTGGACATTAAGTTTTCACATAAGTTGGATGGATACCCAGGAGCATGACTGCTAAATCATAAGTTAAGACTGTGTTTTACTTTATAAAAATTCCCAAACAGTTTTGCAAAGCAGCTTTACCATCTTGCAGTCTCACCAGCAAAGAATATGAGTTACTATTGTTCCTCATTCTCTTCAACAGTAGATATTGTCAGAGTTTTTTTGTTTTGCTTTATGTTTTTTTTTTTTTGTGGGGGGAGTGTGTGGATCTTAGTCATTCTAATAGGTGTCAAGTGATGTTTTCTTGTTATTTGAACTAGCAATTCCCTAATGTAAAATTATGCTTATTTTCCGTCTGCATATCTTCTTTGGTGAGCTGTCTGTTCAGACTTTTTGCCCATTTTTTAAAATTGTTGATTATTGAGAGTTCGTTCTATATTTTGGATACATGTCCTTTATCAGATATGATTTTGCAAATAATGTTTTCCAGTCTGTTGCTCCTTTTCATTCTGTTAACAATGTCTTTCACAGAACAATGTCTTTCACAGAGCAGAATGTGAAATTTTAATAAAGTCCATCTTATCAAATTTTGTTCTTATAGATTGTGCTTTTGCTATTACATGTAAACACTCATCACCAACCCTAAGGTCCTTGAGACTCTCTTCTTTGTTTTCTTCTAAATGTTTTATAGTTTTCTATTTAACATTTAGATCTATAATCCATTTTTATTTCATTTTTGTGAAAGATGTACAGTGTGTGCCTGGGTTCCAGTTTTTGCACATGTATATCCAGTTGTTCCATTACTGTTTGTTAAAGTGATTGTAATTTTTTTATTAATTGGACTTTGCTCTGTCAAACATCACTTTGACTACTTATGTATGCGTCTATTTCCGGGGTCTCTATTCTGTTTCATTGATATTGTTTCACCAACACTGTGTTGTCTAGTTTACCATAGTTCTATAGTAAATCTTGAAAAACGATAGTGTGAGTCCTCCAACTTTCTTCTCTTCCTCTTCCTCCCATTTCTTTTTCTTCAGTATTTTGTAGGTTATTCTGTCTTTTGTCTTTCCTTATGAATTTTAAAATTATTTTATAAAGATTTATAACAATCTTATGATTAAATATCAGCCTTTAGTAGACTTGTGTCCCTAGGCTGTGACCTTCACAAGTAGTTCTCATATTTGTCCACAATCGTTGAGGCAGATAGGCTACTGTAGGTTGTAATGGTAGAAATACCCTTTTCCCATTTGGGATAGGCTGTGATAGTCTTTTCTCTGGAAAGCATCCCTTTGTTATAGAGAATGCTCAGGAAATATTTCACTATGTTTATTCTTCCTTTCTCCTTCTCAGAATCACAAGAGATCTTCCTTGACTCCTCACTATGAGACCCTGGTAGGGTTCCTGGAGGTAAATCCCTGAAAAATGTGGGATTCCCTAAGACTGCCTCCCCCAGCAGTTTCTTACTCTCCCCCACATCCACTCTCCACCTCTAACAATTAGTCAAAATCATCTTTTAAGTTGTCCTATTACTTTATGGTTCTAGTGGTATTTGCTCCAAGTAGGTTGATCTCTACTGTGACTCCATGAGTTCACCTGTCTCTCCTGAATTCAGAATATTAGTTTGCCCTATATTCTTATTTCTTTGGTTAGTCTAAAAAAAGTCACTGATTTCCAGTTTGTTTAGCTTTTTCTTGTTTTAAGGAAGGAGTGATGACTGCCAGCTCTTCATGTGTTGGAGCTGAAACCAGAAGTATCAAGACTGCTGACTTTTACAATAATGGTATTCTTGGTCCACCTCAGGGTTACTGAACATGAACAGAACTTGGATTTGACGGTAAAGGGAATCAATTGTTTGCTGTATCTTGTGGCTCAGGAATTTCTTAACCATTTTCACACAGTATTTAGAAGTTTAATTGATACCTTGCTCAGAAGAACGAACAAGGAGTCTGACCCCAGGGCTTTATAGTGGCAAATAAACTACTCAAAATGGAATTAATTGAGTAGAATTAAACTCCTTCATAGACCAACATTTATAGAAATATTTTTAATAGAAATATTTTGTCAACAAGAATGCCATGTGGTGGGCATGTTTTTGTATGTGTGTTTATTGTTGTTGTTGTTTATATTACCAGCTCATCATCTCTTTCACTTCATTTCACTTCATTTCATTTTGAAATGTATTACATAAACACACACACACGCACACACACACACCACACCTTGGTGCACCCCAAAATGATGTTAACATTCCATTTTAAAAGCTGAGGATTGATATGAGGGATATACATACTCCCTAGAGAGAATTCAATTTTCACTTTTACAGAAATCACATTCAGTGTTAATTCATGTGTTTAAGAACTCATGTAAAAACAAAACAAAACATTGCCAAAAATTTAGTGAGGAATATTTATATACACACATATACACACCTATTCGTATATGTACATTATATATAGATATACATATAGATATAAATGTAGGTATAGGTTTGTGCAAAATTTTAATATCTTCCTTTTATGATTGTTTTAGGTATCCATTGTCTTAAATGAATTATAAACATCAAACAACAGTTAACAAGCTGACCATTATATTTTTATCTGACACTTGCTAGGTACAATTTAACATTTTTATTCACTTCCACAAACATATATTAAAAGTCTAATATGTACCAGACATTATGCTATGCATTGATTTATTTCTTCAAAAAAAAAAGTAAGGTGAATATGCTGGAGTTATTTTACAGGTTTAGTGGCTTGGGGTGGAAAGTCACAGTATTGGCCTTTATCTCATAAAGTGGGATTTGATCGACAAACCTAGTGATAATGTGAATGTGTGTAGATGTCAGGGAAAAAAAGTAAACCTTTTCCAAATTGAAATAACTAACCCTAATTTAGTCGTAATTTGTCTGCGGGCTTTTTCTATGGCAATTCAACAGTTCTAGTCCTCATGTAATTCACACCTCCTTTAGGGAAACATTTTTGGCTGTAAATGTAAGAAGATATTGAAGTTGATGAGCTAGCATTATATAAAATCACAATTTATTTCCACAGGAGTGAGTCAAGAAAACATGGAGTAGAAAATCTATGTGAAAGAACTTCTGTTTATGGTGGTGGGAGTGTCAGGCTAGGTTAAGTCAAACAACAGCTATCAAATGCTAAGTTAAACCCAAAAAAAACCCCAAAACCTGAGCATCTGAAAAAATGTAGCAGAATTTCTAGTCCAGTTCTGGAAAGAAAGCCTATAATCAGAAAGGCATACAGAATGTAAGAGCACCAAAGCTCCACATAACCTAACGTATTCATCATAAACAAGTGTTTCTTGGCTCTGTGGGCCCTATGAGCCAGAGTCAGAGGTTAGGACTCAGGGCTTGAACAGGGGAGAGGCTTACGGGAGAACCATCCCATATGGATTTGGGGTCTTAAAGGCTATGTTCTCAGAGTGAGAGGAAGTCAGATCTATAACTGACTCCTCACATCCTTTGGGCATAGTGCTTTTATCTATCCTGAAAATTCATATCCTTGATGGTCCCGGGACCCTCAATCTTTAAACAAGGTTGAAAGCAGTACCGAGTGGAAGGGATCTTAGGTGCCTTTAGGTACGCAGTAGAAGCAAACACAAAACCTCTCTAGAGAAAGACATATCAATCTAAGTTTCTAGGAGGACCCCAAAATTAATGTTATTGGGCAATTGCAAGCAGGCAATAATTAGGAGGCTTACGACCAAAAAGAAAAGGGAAAAAATATATGTCAAAACTAACCAAATTAAAGCTCATATATCTATATTATTATCAGAAAAATGTAAGTCAAGGCAAAATCTGTTACAGAGATAAAGGTAACCATTACTTGAAAATGATAAATTGTTAATTAAAAATCACAATTTTAATTACTTTTTTCCATTTAGTAATATGGCCTCAAAATATATAAACAAAGATGGATAAATGACCAAAAAAATGGGATTTCTAATGGGCATATTTTAACAGAATATTCGAAAAAGCAATAGAAAAACTTGACAAGATATTATAAATAATATAAAACATTCTTTTGAAGTATTCACAAAAAATTGACCATGTATTTGGTCATAAAGCAATTCCCAAACAGTTCAGTTTGTCAATAGTAAGATTTAGTCAAAATTCAAATATAAAAATAAAACGAACATTGCTTTCTGTTAGTAATTTAGAAATGTGTTGTTTAATAATCTATGAGTGAAAACAGCAAATAAATAAAAATAGGTTATATGTTGACTTGAATTATAAAGAGAAAAACATATCAAAAAATTGTTTCATTGAAAGCAATACTTGCAGCACAATTTAAAGCCTTCCCTTTTTGTTACAAAAGGGAGAGAAAAAATAAAACTAATGAACTAAACATCAGAACGAAATTTGTGAAAGATTATCAAAATGGTTTCAAGGGCTTCCCTGGTGGCGCAGTGGTTGAGAGTCCGCCTGCCGATGCAGGGGACGTGGGTTCGTGTCCCAGTCTGGGAAGATCCCACATGCCGCGGAGCGGCTAGGCCCGTGATCCTGCGCGTCCGGAGCCTGTGCTCCATAACGGGAGAGACCACAGCAGTGAGAGGTCCGCGTACCGTAAAAAAAAAAAAAAATGGTTTCAAGTTATGTCTATGGAAAAAATTATTAAAGGTGAGGGCAAAATTAAATGGAACACAAAGCAAAATATATGGAGCATTTACAAGATCCAAAATGAATTAGTTGTTGATTAGCTTTGGAAAGACTAATAATGACAGACCTATAATAAAACTTATCAAGAATTTGAAAATGGAAGAAGACCATGAACATAAGTCATTTGCTACAGATATGTAGTTAATGAATACTTAATAACATAATAACATTAACAATTTTAGGCTGTTAAATTTGAAAATGTAGATGAAATGGACAAACTCCATATATGGAATTGGTATGTCATTAAGTTTTTGACTATTTTCAATAAATGGTGATGGATAAAGTATGTATATACAATTCCATGTGTACCTACCATCTATCTAACAATTCATGTATATATATACACTCAATATGTACACACACTTCTGTATAACATGTTTATATACATAGATACTCACATATACATATATATACATAGATAAAAGAAAGATTGAATCATGACTTTTACAATATACCAAACACAAAAACACAATTCCAGATAAATTGTTAATCTAAATTTGAAAGGTTAAAAAATAAACAAGTAAGTAAATAAATAAAACTTTTAAACAAAACATAGGAAAATATCTTTATGATTTGGGGGTAAGAAAGGTGTACTTAAATAGGACCCAAAAGTTTTAATCATAGAGTAAAATATTAATGCATTCAACTAGATTAAGAGATTTTAAAATTATCTCTCAATATGATTTTCTTTGATATTTTCAAATAAAAATTTGTACTTTTAAAAAATATCAAGATAATGAACAAAGACAGACTGAGGAAAGTTTCAGGTTGAGAACATAAATGATATGACAAATGCACCTCATGACCTTCAGTTTGATAACAGGCCAGATTCTTTTTCTTTTGTTATAAAGGTAGTAGCGGGACAAATGACAAAATTTGAATAAGGCTTGGAGATTGGATGATAATACTATATCAGTGTTAATTTCCTGATTTTGATAATCCTGTGGTTATGTAAGATAATGTACTTATTGTTAGAAAATGCACTCTGAATTTCTTAGAGATAAAGTGACATTGTTTATGTGATGTATTTTCAAGTGATTCAGAAAAGAATATGTGTGCATGAGAATGTTTGGGAAGGGGAGAAGTGAGAGGGAGAGAGAAAGAGAGAGCAGGGTCGGAGGAAGGGAAAGAGAAACTGAAGAAAGGGTATACGGAAGTTTTGGTATCATTTTTGCAACATTTCTATAAGTGTAAAATTATTTTAAAATATTTCCAAATAAAATGAAAAACTTAAGAAATGCTCATCAAAAGACACAATATTAACTTCTACCAATCGTGAGCAGAGCTAGGATTTATTTGATGTTTCTAATAAATATTCAGTATTACCTCATAAATTTCTCTGAGTGGAGATAATAGAAAACTCTGAATTTGAAAAAAAATTGTAGCCTTGCCTCACTTTTACAAGATACATGATATTCAGTTTAATTAGTGACAGTAATTAGGTCAAAAATAATTTTCATACTGCAATATGGCATTCAATGAAGTTTTTGGAAATATTGTTTAAGTGTTTTATCAACAGCTTTGCTAAGAATTCCTTGTATGTAGTAATTATACTTGTCAAAAATTATTGCCTCTGTATGTGTATTCTTAAATGTGTCTATCAGAATTCAGTAGAAATTTTTTTGCCTGTACAGTCCTATAAAGATGAATTACTTGTCCACTATAGCACATAAAAACCTATATTTCTGGCTTTCCTTAAAAAAGTTGACATCTGGCAACAGTGAGGTTTCATTTTCCCATGGCAATAATTCTCTGGCACATGTGTTCTCCCGTTAGCCTAGGTCTCTGCCTCACTGTTTTGTGTATTTCACAAATACGCATTTCACATGCCTTTCTGCCCTTTGTAGGCATTTTAGTTTGTGATTTTGGCCTGAACCTTCCCACTGAGATTTCACTTATGTAAGAAATCATTTTTCTTATTTTTCTCCTATAGCTAGTGAAAGGTAAAGCTCCAATCCAGCCCATGAAATAGTATTATTGCACCCTCCAAATGAAGAGAATTTTGAGTCAGCCTGATATGAGGACATGGAGCTTGGCATATCTGAATTTCAGTTCCCAGCCTGAAGGGCTGTCATTTCTTTTTCTTTTATCTCAGTTTTCTCATAACCAAAATGGGGATAAACATGCATACTTATTTTGAGGCTAAGGTAATTGCCTGACATACAGTAAGCACTCAAATATAGTAACTATTTCTTTTCCCTCCCTCCACACTATACCAGTGCTTTCAAATGTCCTCCTTTCCAGACACATTCCTTCTCACTAACATTTCTGTGTATCATGTAAGGAAAAAAGACATTTAATAAGTTTAATAAGAATCTAATAAATAGAACTCCTGTTACTAAAGTATAAATATCAAATATAAATAGAATTAGATAATTACTGCAAGTTTCCTATGAAATGACAACAATATGCATTTACATGGCTTTAGAAATTAGACCTAAAAATCGTAGAGCGAGTGCAGAATGCCCACTTTGTAATACCTGCAACTCCATGTCATATTTGGGGCCTGGTCTTGTCCTGTCACAATTGCTGTGATACTCTGTTCTCAGAGGAAATTTTGAGTGTAATTATTGGTAGAACCATGTTCTTGTGATAGATCAAAGAGAACACCTTCTCCTTCTAACACATCATCATATCAGCTCATGAGCTAATCCTTTCTTAGGTTTAATAGGAGCACCTCTTAGAAACATTAGACTCAATCCTACATCATGCATAAGGGCAGTGACCTTGTATGTCTTATCTTCATTTGAATCCCTAGGCCAAACATGGTTCCTGGGACATAGTTGACACTCAGCAACTATCCATTGATTGGATGAATGAATGAAAGCATTGATTGTTATAGAATATCCATTTTATAAGCAGTTGAGATGGTTTTGATTGCGAGTGTCAGAAAACACCAATGCAATAGACAGCAACAATACAGAGTTATTAGCTCAGATAATAATGACTTTAAAGAATGGGAGCCTAGCTCAAAGGTGAGTTACCTCATATGTTTTCAGGAGCCCATGATTTTCTGTCCTCAATACTGGGCCTTTCTTCTCTGGCTAGCTCTCTATAGTAACCACTTGGTTGCAATGGTTTCATAAATCACATCCAGCATTTCAGTGACCAAAAGTGGAAGAGTAATCTCCTCTGTCTTGTGTCTATTTTTAAGAGAAATGAAATTCTTTACCATAAACCCACATCTGGGCTTCATCTTATTTCTCACTGGTCAACATTGGGCCATCTAATCAGCTCTACTAGCGAAGAGAAGGGGGTTTTCCATGATCAGTTTACAAGAATTAGATAAGCTCTGAATTAAAGATGAAGTTAGCTCACCGGAAGGCACAGGATGTCTAAATAACACTGGAATTTTGTTAATAAGAAATAAAGGGGAAAGGGGCATCAACCACACTGGAAAATGTATTAATCAGAAAGCGGATTAATATTTCTTAAAACATAATTTCTGAGAAAAGAAGATTATTTTGTTCAACTATTTAAACAGTAGATTCCAAAGGTAGTTTGTTATATTTTCTCTCCATCCAGTTTCATGTTACAACCCCTTGTAGTAAGGACCAGAAAAAATACTTTTAAACAAAGTTTACAAGTTTAACCTTGCTTAATAAGCACAATAGTCACAGATATCAGTTTCACCTGTTTCCTAAGAAGACAAGATACTTGCTTAAGGCCCCCTTGCACTGCCATGTAAAGAGTGCTTACTGAAAGTTTACCATAACAGCTCCCCATTTTGATAGATGAGGAAATTGAATATTAAAAAGCCTAGTTACTTTTCAAGGTTATATAGCTGAGAGTGATAGAGTTAGGTTTTAAGACCAGAATAGTCTGACTCTGAAGACTAAGGGTCAGCTGCCTCTAAATGAAGCAGATATGTGCAGGAAAATTCTTTCTGTCCATTGTGAAATGATTTCAAAAGAAATAGTAGTCAAAAGAATTGCAAATAAGGGACATTAACATTTCAACAATTTTCATGTATTCAGTAAATGTTTCTTCAGCATCTACTCCATATCCAAAACACTGAAAAATAAAAACTCAACTGTATCTTCCTTTATCTTGTGAAGATGTGGAATACATTATTTTTAAAGCTAGAGATCATTTCCAGTGTAGTAGATAAATGAGTGGGAAATGTTGAAAGAAATATGCATAGGGTCATGGGCAAAGTTCATTATAATATCACGGAGTAAGTTTTATCCAGTAAGCTTCATAGAAGTACAAAACAAATCTAAGTTACACCTCAAGACTCAACAGAATTATCTATGGGTATATGTATCTATCTAAATTATGCCATATATTCCCTTAACACTCTTTTTAAAAATTTACATTTTTTTCTAGATCTTGTAACTTCTTTTTATCCAAGTTCCTTCATCAAATAAGTTCTGAAAAAATAATATAAATTAGCTTAAAAAGAAATATACTAAATGGAGATATTAGCTACAAGCAACTTATTTGCTTCCATAAAATATAAGAACTACTATTTTAAAGTTAGTATGGAGAAATATAATTGGAGGAAATTTAGATAAAGGAATAAGTAATTCACAGAAAAGAAAAATTCCACTGAGAAATTTAACATATAAATAAGTGCTTAATCAAGAGAATGGTAATGAAAGCAATGATCATATACATATATATGTATATATACACAAATATTATAGTGTATATATATTATATAGTTACAAATAAATATATGTCTATATACATGTAAATATATGTATATGTTTATGTATACATATAAATATAATTGCATATGTGTATGTATATACCATTAGATTGGCAAGCAAAAAAACTATCAATATTGATTGTTTAGACAAGTATAAGATGAAATGAACTTTCTCACTGCTGGAGGGTGTTTAAATATTGAATATTGGCTCTGACATGTTGAATAGGAATTTGGTAGGTAGGACCTAATAATTCTAATATATATGTATCTATTAATGAGAAATTCCATCTTTGAGTGTATGTGTGGATATTCACGGCAGCATTTCAAATGATAAAGAACAAAAAAAAGTGAGAACAATATAAGTATCTTTGTATAGAGGAATAATTCAATGACATGTAGTGTATTGAGAAAATAAATTTTGAAAAATAGTCCTGATAGCTGGCAGCTGGCTGCTGACAGCTAGGAGTTGACAGGTCAGCAGTATTCCCAGCTGAACATAAAGAACTTTCACAGAATTTGAACAATACTCAAGCGGGCTACTATGTAACCATGATGGAACAAGAGAGAGATAAGGTCACTCTGAAATCACCACTGAAAAGAGACAGAACAAGGATACCATGCAACCACACAAAAAACTAAGCATCCTTGTTTTTTGATTAACTGACACTATTTCTTGAAATAAAATTCTATAAACTCTAGGAACATAATGAAAATTCTAACTCCACGTTACTGCTCCCACCTCCTATTTTATATATTTTTAAATATTTATTTATTTCCTTTATATTTTTTGGCTGTGTCCAGTCTTTGTTGTGGCCCGCGGGATTCTCTCTAGTTGTGGCACATGGGCTTCTCTTTAGTTGTGGCATGCGGGCTCCAGGGCACATGGGCTCTATAGTTGTGGCGTGCAGGCGCCAGAGCACGTGGGCTCTGTAGTTCACGGCACGCGGGCTCTCTTGTTGACACTCGAGAACTCAGTAGTTGTGTCACATGGGCTTAGTTGCCCTGTGGCATATGGGAACATAGTTCCCCAACTAGGGATGGAACCCACAACCCCTGCATTGTAAGGCGGATTCTTTACCACTGGACCACCAGGGAAGTCTCTGCCCCCTTTATATTTTGACCATAACCAATTCAAAACAGGTCATTGCTTTACTAAGCCTTTCTCAAAGACATTTAACACAGGACAGGCTAAGAGTCCCTCCACATTACTTTTGTAGTTCTGTGTATTTACTTTAATCATGGCACTTCTCACGCAGTTATTATTGCATTTTTGTGTTTCTATACCTGCTTCTCTTCAAGACTTTGAGTTCCTAGAGGGAACAGACCCTGTGTTGGTTTAGTATTTTGCGTCCAGCACGATGAACGGCACATATGCTCAAGAGACATCTTATTGACTGAGAGAACAAAAGGATGGATTGATCAGTGCATTAATAACCAAATAAATACAATCACTGGGAAGCAATCTACATTTCATTTAATTCATACAATGTTAACATACAAAGAAGATAATATTAAAATTAAAAACTAAGGAAATGTAATTTTTTTGACATTTCCTACCATCATCTCACATCTCACCCCTCCTTAATTCCACAAAAGGGAGAGAAAGAAATGAAAAATAAAAGGAAGGGAAATATCTATTTATCGATTTTCAAACATGCAGCTTCTATTTGCAGCGTCCAGATCCCTGTTTTGAAAGTTGTGTGCACAGTAGTGTATTAATTATGGGGATTATGAAACCCTGAGGCTTGATGTGTTGAAATAGAAAAGGGTTTTAATTCTAGGGGAACCATCTCTAGATTTTGATGTGAAATAAAGTTTCTGGCATCGACCCTGCGCTAATGAAGATCAGAATGTTCTCTTAGTGTGATCAGAGCTACTCCCACGTTGATTACCTCTCGGTGAGTTGAGAGGAAATGGAAAAGCAAAAGCATTGATTTTTGAAGAAATTTCTTGTCTTGCAAACCACTTATTACCCAAATAGATTTACTCTTAATCTTTTAATAAACTGAAACAGTTAGTGATTTCTGCAAATGATGCCTCAGTCTAATCTCACAGAAGACTCTCATTTCTGCAGTGGATTACAAAAGTTTCCCATCTTTCAATATTTGTCTTTGCTTCTTTCAGCAGCTGAATTTAATTCTTATTATCCTCAACGACAAGGCAATTTCAGATGATGAAATTTCTCATGTGAAACCTACACCTTTCAAATAATAATTTACAACTCCAAATTGGATTTGTGTGTATGAGTGTGTGTGTACATACACACACAGTTCACCTGAAGATGACAGTCTGATTTGTGAACTTATAATTCATTTCATAGATTAAAATGTTTTTAGCCATAAGAAATGAAGCATCATTGTTTTCAAAGAAAGATTAAATTCACATGATCCTCGGGTTCATAATAAGAAATGAAGTGGCAAAAGTGAAAACAACAACAAAATAAACAAACAAAAAGAAACCCCTCATATTCGTAATCAATGTGATGAGTCAATCGTCTTAGTTGAGTTTGAAATCCCTCTTGCACCTACCCAGGTTCACATGTGCATTATTTCTTGCCTAGTTACTGTATCATCTTCCTAATTGCTTTCCACCCGTGAAATTTCACCTATCCATCCTTTGCTATCAGAATGATCTTTCTAAAAAAGTATTTAAGATAAAGCAAAACAAACATGTACTTTGCCTGCTTAAATCTAAAATGTTAAAGCTCTTAACTATGTGCCAGGCACTGTTATAGATGTCATGATCCATCTGGTTTTTGATTATCATGACTCCTATGTAGATATGGCTCTCCCCTCTCAACACATGAGAAATCTGCAGTTCAGAAAAGTTAAGATGATTTATATAAGGTCTAGAATAAGATTCCTCAGCAGCAGTATTATTGACATTTTAGGTCAGACAATTATTTGTTGTGAGGTACTATCCTGTGCACTGTAGTATGTTTAGCAGCTTCCCCGACCTCTACCACTCTATGCCAGTAACAGGCCCCTGACCCCAGATGAGAAGGCCAAAGATGTATCCAGACATTGAGAAATATCCCCTGGGGAAACTGACAAAATTATGATTGAGAAAGTTAAGAACCATTGGCCTATACGTGTATCTCTTTCATAATAATGTAATCCACATAGTTTAATGGCCTCACGGATGCATGCTTTATCATTCCCAAATATTCATTAATTCATTCATTTCTTGACTCAGTTTTGGGATATGTTTTAAGAACTTGGACTCTGTGCCAGTCTGCCCGAGTTTTTATCCCAGGTCTACCATTAACTGGCTTTATGACATTGGGCAAGTTCTCAAGCCCTCTCTGCCTTACGACCCTCATCTGGATTTGGGAATGATAATCACACATCATTCATAGGTGTGTTAAAAAGACTAAGTAAGGTTTTCTATGTAAAGATCTTAGAAACAGTGGGGTTCTGAATTGATGCCTATGGTGATCAGGGAGGAGAGTCTGAAAGTTTTCCATCGAGCCACCTTTTTAACATTCTTACACCTGACTACCCATGTCAAAGAGCGGAGAACCAGCTCAGTAAAGCAACCCCATTGCAGACAGGATACTGGTGATCTCCTTCCCTGCCTACAGCCCCTTTACTAGAACTTCTCTCCCAAACATACCATCACTATAATGTCTGCTCACAATATAATCTGCCACAATCACTCTCTTTCTCCTTATAGTGATCACCACATTCTTATCACTAGTACGGTTGTCCACAGTTATCCAATTCCAGGAGATAGAAAACAAGGATCCACTGTCATATATTCTCCTAAGATTCCTCAGTAGTGTCTTACTCTGCAGCGCGTTGTGAACCATTTTCCATAAGATTGTGCGAATACATGTGCTGGTTTCACCCTGCTCCTTGTAGGTCTTCTGCTCTTCCGGAAACTAATTATCTTCTCCTTACATCTTTTATTTTTTAGTTGTATTTTATTGTGATAAGAGCAGTTAATATGAGATCAACCCTCTAAACAAATTTTTAGGTGTGCAATACAGTATTATTGACTACAGGTACAATGCTGTTTAGCAGATCTCTAGAACTTATGCATCTTGCTTCACTGAAACTCTATGCTTATTGATTAGTAACTCCCCATTTCCCCTTACTTTCAGACCTTGGCAAATACCATTCCACTCTTCGATTCTATGAATTTTATGATTTTGGATTTCTCATATAAGTGGAATCATGCAGTATTTGTCTTTCTGTGACTGGCTTGTGTTGCTTAGCTTAATGTCATCAAGGTTCATCCCCGTTGTTGCATAATGCAGAATTCTCTTCTTTTTTAAGGATGAGTAATATTTCATTGCATATTTACACCCATTTTCTTTATCTGTTTATCTGTTGATGGACATTCAGGTTGTTTCCACATCTTGGCAATTGTGAATAGTGCTTGCAATGAATGTGAGAGTACTAATACCTCTTCCTTACTTATTTGGAATGATGATACATATTTATCTACAGTTTAAATAGAGAAATGAGCTTAATATAAGAAAATAAACTCATACATGCTTATACTCAAGGGTCATGGAAATGTTCCACAGTACATGATATTTGAACGTAAATCTAAAAAGAACAGTAGGTACTAACCAAAAAAAGAGTGAGGCAGTGGGAAAATGTACAAGAGAAAGCCAACAAATGCTTGGTTCTAGAGGTGAGACAACATGCATAATCGAGAAATTGTACAGATATTTGTGAAATACATAAATGTTCTGGCATTTGACATATAAGAATTTCCTGGTTGGAGAAATGTCTGGTTTACATACTGATCTATCTGAAATAGTCCACCTCCACCCTCCCCATCTCCATTCTTTGGTCTTCATGTGGCCATTTCTGTCTCGTCTTTCAGTTGTTAGCTCAGAATTTACCTTCTCAGGAAGTTCTTCTCTAGCTACTTCATCCTAGTATGAAAAACTCTAATAATTGTTATGGAGAAAATTTTTTTAAAATAGCAAGTCTTCCAACAGGAACTCTTGACCTAACTCTATTGTTTGCTTTCCAGATAATAAATGCAAGTTCCTGAGTGCTGAGGACTTCTGCTTTGTTGATCTTTTCATTGCCAGTGCTTAGAATATTGTCTGGCACTCAGTTCAGTTGGTGCTCAAAATATATATACTGAATGAATGAACGAATGAATAAAAGTTGTCCATTGTAATGTCACTCACCACTTGTATTCCAGCAACCTGAGGCCTTGACAACAGCTGGATCCCTGTAATACTAGGCACATCTCCCTAATTAGAAAGTGTGGGGGGGAGGCCTTTCTTTCAGTAAGTCAATTTTTTTACTTACTTACCCAAGAATTTGGCTTTTCTATCCTTGTCCAAGGCCAAGAATGCATGGATACCAGGCCAAGCAATTGTACAGGGGCTTAATTTGCAATTCTCTCCCATTTCTGGAGGCTAAAAAAGAAGAGCTACCCAATCTCATACCCAGCAGGGTTAGGAACAAACACATTTTTAACAGCAAAAATTGTTTATATACTTGATTGGCATTGAAACAAGCACATACTTTTTCTGAAAGTCAGTTGTCATTTTTTTGGTGGAAGTGGGTTGTGTACTTTCATTTTTAAGACAGCTGACATCCAGCAAAATACATCCAGAGGGAAGTGTTAGTTCTGTTCTAAGCATGGGTGGGAAGCAAGATTTAAATCTTTGCTATGAAGGACATTTTTGATGTCCTAATTTGCTCAGTTTCATGGGTCTCATTTTGTTCTAATTAGCATTAGGGGTAAGAAATAAGAGCATGTGAGTCACATCTCACAGTGGGCTCAGATTTCTAAAGGTCTAATGTAAAATATACAATTTACAATGTATTTTCAGTTACTCACAATAATTTGAAAGCTACATGAATAGAGTACAACAATGGATTTTTTCTCAACTAAAATCCAGCTAATGTCCAGCTCATACATTTGCCATTTTCATTTCTGACCCTTTCTGCAGCTGTGGGTCCATGAAGTCATGGTTTTGTTGAATTCATTTTATATTATGCTTCCTAGTGCAATGTTTTGACCACGTCTGATTATATAGCTCAATTGGAGTGGAGAAAATTACCCGTTAATTTAGAAAAAAATTCCCTTTCAAAGCCTGAGGGAATCTGCTCTTCAATTCTGAAGGAAATTTACAGAATCAGGTTGTTTGTACCAGTTGTAAGTATTGTTTAGTGTTTGACCCAGGGTTGCTTGATATATCACTCAAGCAAATATGACTTTATTTTTGTCTCTTTTCCCTTTTCTCTGTGATATGAATTCTGGTGAACTCAGAATATCTTCTCTGCCATTGAGTTTTGCACACCCTTCTCTCTATAGTTTTGCCATTGATTTCCATATATATGGCTATATATTCAAGCCATAACTATAATAAATAAGGCTCCCATTATAACCTTGCTTAAAATAAGAGATGGGTGCATTTTCTTCTACTTTCTTACAAGAAGTTTTTAAAGGCACTTCTATTTTTAGAAAAAAGAAATAAAAAATTAAGAATGCGTATGTTAACAACCTGTGTTGATTGGAAATACCCAAAGGTGTTTGTGAAACTGAGCTTTCATGAGATCATTTTCTCTTCCTTTTATGTCCTAAACTTCATCTTCATTGCAAATTGCCTGACCCTTGTGGAAGATTGCTGTTGGGCACACATATGAAGAGGTTAATTACTACTTTATTATATCTTACATGTTTCTCTATTTTACAGCACCCAGGTTTTTTCTCTGTTACTCAGTGGGGATGTGTTAGATTTCTTTCTTCCCTTTTTGAGAATGATTCTGGTTCTTTATATACTTAAGAAAAAGTCCTTCCATACAACATAATCACATTTTGGGCGTTTGCCATGCTCCCCAAATCAATTATTTAACATAAAATGCTAGGTACTGTGTGTTCACAAATATCTAATGCATGCATTCTGTCTAGTGAGAAGATCAGGTGGGTACATGAGCAAAATAAAACATGAAAATCCAATAGTAGGAGTGGGTACCAGACACAGCAGACAGGGATAAATGAGGGACAGGTGGTTATTGGGCTCGGCAAAATCTATCTAGAGAAAGATATCATGAGATAGAACTTTGAATGGCAGGCAAAGGAGGAAGGACATTTTGGAAGGAGGGTGTAATATATGTAAAACGATGAAAGCATGCGAGATATAAGATACACGTTGGGAACTACAAGTGTTTAATATTTTAGGGTCTCAGGACTCATGGGGGAATGAGATTATCAAATTTGAGAGCAAGGGCCAAAACATGGGCATGGGTCATAAAATTTCCAGTTATCAATCTATATCCGCAGAGTAGACCTAGACAAAACCCTAATAACATCTACTGCTTTGATGTCGTAGAAAGAGCATAGAGCATGGAACCAGAAGTCTTGTGCTCCCACCTGCTGTGTTACTTGGGACAAGTTGTCTTCTAATTTGAGCCTTCACTTCCTCAATTAAAAATTAAGAACAATAAAATATTAATCTCCTAAGGCTTTTGGATAATTTTGCATGTGTCAAAAAAGCTTTGAAATTTAAAAAGTACCAGCCAAAGTAATGTCCCTCTTTCACATAGTCCTTCACATACTTTCAAATATTTAAGGGTTTAGAATCTATCAGGCGCTGGTCTAGCCAACAGGCAATTTATCAGTAAGCACAGCAAGTAAGACCCCTTCTAGTATGGAGCTCATGATTCCCTTTTCTGTGGCATTTAATCTGAGACCTATAAAAACCATAGGGAGAAAGATTTCAGGAAGAAGAAACAGCAAATATAAAGATCCAAAACCAAGAATGTTATGGGCATGAAATACATTCACAGAAGATGAGAGGACTGGAGTACCTCTTCAGATGCTGGGCCCCTTGGGGAAGGATTGGGCAAGTGGGATTTACACCCAGCAGAGCAGTTCTCCTAATTATAGACATACAGCATGTGGGCCAGAGGCAAGTGACATATATGCAAGGCTTTAGCCTTTAACACCCTCTCACCAAAAAAGAAGAAAATTCCTTTTGTGTTGCTAGGATACCTCTGCATTTTAGAATCTGCAGTGCATTGGGCTCTTGACTCTTACCCTTTCATGTCTTTTTCATCTGTCAAGGTTCTCAGAAGAGAGTGTCAGGAAAACTTGCAGTGGTCTCCTGCTTTGGAAGCTACAGGTCGACTTCTCTATTGCTCCTATTACTTAATATTTTCCTTTCCTTTCTTCTAAATGGTCCTGGGATTTTTTTATAAAAGTGTCATATTAAGTCAGGAATGCAAATACATGCTAACTTAAGTGCTCACTCTGATCCATTGATGGTAGGTGCCTAGAATACCATGTGGAAAAACATTCTAGCTAAGGTGGGGAGCTCAGCAGAGAGTGAGACAACAAAATTGTCTACGTCTTCTTTGGATTGAGTGAGTAGCAAAGAGGCAGAATTGGACTGAATCTTCCTTAAAGTAAATCTGCCTTTTTGCTCTAAGATTAAAGTCACAATTGGGTCATTCTTTTCTTTAGCATATTTTATTTTCAATATATTTTCCTAGGTAAAAGAAAACTTATCATAGTTATGTTAAATAAACATTAGTACCAAGAGTGCAGCCTAAAAAGCTATAGATAGTATCATCTATGGCACTTTTTTCCTTAGTAAGTCCACATACACCGCCACTGATATTCTCAGCTTCTTGGACATTATACAAATGACTTAGTATTTCCCAGCCTGTTTTCTTATCTGTATGGTGGAGTTAATAAGAGAACTTACCTCCTAGAATTGATGTAAAAATTAAATGAGAAAATCTCTTTAAAGAACTTGCACTAAGCTCAACACAGAAAACTTTCTTAATAATTCCTTAATAAAAGTTAAATGGGGACTTCCCTGGTGGTCCAGTGGTAAGGAGTCCACCTTACAATGCAGGGGACGTGGGTTTGATCCCTGGTTGGGGAACTATGATCCCACATGCTGAGGGGCAACTAAGCCCACGTGCCACAACTATTGAGCTTGTGCACCTCAACTAGAGAGCCTGCGTACCACAAACTACAGAGCCCACGCCCTGGAGCCTGCACGCCACATCTAGAGGAGAGAAAACCCACACGCCGCAACTAGAGAGAAGCCTGTACTGCAACAAAAGATCCCACGTGCCTCAGCGAAGATCCCTTGTGCCACAACTAAGACCTGACACAGCCAAAAATAATAAATAAAATAAATAAATAAAACTAAAAAAAAATGTTAAATGATGGTGATGATGATAATCAAGTCTCCTATGCCTGTGAAAAGAATGGTTCACAAATTCAACCCAAGAAGGGAGCATCTAGCCAATTCCTAAGTCCGTGGTAATTGCACGTCCAATTCACTTTAGTCATTTACTTTAAAGATCCACTGAATGGCTCCATCCAGCTGTGTCATTAGAAGTTAACAAGATATGTGTCATGTCTGCCACTCTGTCAGTGTTTGTTTTCTTTCAATATAAATTCAGCTTCCACTACATCCCCTTTTAATATTTTTAATGTTTCAGTTTTCTCAATTGTAGTAGATGAAACAGAGAATTAAATTATCAGAATTAATACTAAAAAGAGGGAAAGTAATAAAATGTAATGTGCAATCTAGTAACCTTAACTTGGCGGAAACGTAGATACATTCAATCTGTATTGAAAATAATATTTATAAACGGGGCTTCCCTGGTGGCGCAGTGGTTGAGAGTCCGCCTGCCGATGCAGGGGACACGGGTTTGTGCCCCGGTCCGGGAAGATCCCATATGCTGCGGAGCGGCTGGGCCCGTGAGCCATGACCGCTGAGCCTGTGCGTCCGGAGCCTGTGCTCCACAACGGGAGAGGCCACAGCAGTGAGAGGCCCGCGTACTGCAAAAAAAAAAAAAAATTGTAAATGAACAAATTATTTGATGTATAAATTACCAAATAATCATTTAATCAGTTGTCACATTTCAGTCAGATGTTTTGATAACGTCTAGACTAGTGCTGAACGATAGAAATAATAATGCAAGATGCATATGCTATTTAAAAATTTTAGTAGCCACATTAAAGAAGTAAAAAGAAACATATACAATTATTATATTTAACCCACTATATCCAATATATTATCATTTTAATCAGTATTTAAAAGAATAAAGTATTTTATTTTATCCATATTAGTTCTTGAATATGCAGTATGTATTTTTTTTTTTTTTTTTTTTTTTTTTTTTTTTGCGGTACACGGGCCTCTCACTGTTGTGGCCTCTCCCGTTGCGGAGCACAGGCTCCGGACATGCATGCTCAGCGGCCATGGCTCACGCGCCTAGCCGCTCCGCGGCATGTGGGATCTTCCCAGACCGGGGCATGAATCCGTGTCCCCTGCATCGGCAGGCGGACTCTCAACCACTGCGCCACCAGGGAAGCCCTGCAGTATGTATTTTAAGCTTATAGCACATGTCAATTAAATGCTAAATTTTCATCAAAAACACTGATCTATCCTTAGATTTCGTAAGCTTTACAGTTGATAAAGTCAATTCACATACTCTAATATTCCAAACACACTTAAAAGTTTTCGAACATCTGGACTGATTGCTCCAAAATACTTTTATTTTAATACTCACATAAACATGGACAAAACTGGTTTATTATTTTTAAAAGGACTGATTTGACTTTGAAGCAAAAGCATACTAATTTCAAAACCACATCTGTCCAAGTTAAATAAATTGACTAACACTTGGGTCAACTCATTATGCTAATAAACATCAAATTCAAAGAGGTATTATATAGAATGAAAAACAACGCTAAATTTATCAATATCAGAAAGTCTTCTTCATTTTTCCGTGTTTTGTAGTCAATTTGCGTGATGCTGTTGTTTACAATTAAAATCTACATATTGACTTATTTTATAAAATGTCATAAATCATAGTTCATGATTTGTTTTGTGAAAAGTTTCAATTTTGATGTAAATTTTCTTACCTGTCTAGCTAAGTCACAAATTACCTTTTTCTTTTTCCCCACTTGGTGCTTCAAATTTAGTTCTTCCATATGCAATTTAACATTGACGAAATCACATAATTCATGCTGCCACATTTTGTCTTTGATTATTGAATATTTAACAAACATTCCTTTATTTCAAGAAAAACTTGAACCTAAATTAATAGTACAGTAAATCATTTAAACCAATGAGCATTTTTGGTAAAGAACATGAGGCCATTAAATTTTTTGTTTACTTTGGATGTGTATACTGAAAGACTTGAACTATATCATGAAGCTTTTCACAAAGTCTTTCTCAGGAAACTGGAAGCTTTTCACAAAGTCTTTCTCAGGAAACTGAGAACAAATATTTTCCACACGTATCATACAGTTGAATTAAACGTAAGGGAAACATCAGTCTCCTAATTTAAATTAGAATAATTATTTTTTTAATCTAATATACCTGGAGTACCATTCATCTTCATAGAAGTGTTAGGAAAAAATATATAGCTAAGATTTCTCTTCTTCAGATGCAAACATGTCAGAAGGATATATGTCACAAGTTTCATATTTTAGACTATGAATTGACAATATTTTCTTGTGAATTTGGAAGATCTTTGAAATTTAAAATGTACCCAAATACTATTGGGGCAGTGTGCTTTATATTGCATGACTAATATAAAACTAGGGAGAAGTAATGACAACTATTCAAATTTTGAGTCAATTGATAATTGATATTGTTAGAAATATTTTAAAATTTACAGGCAATTATTTGCTGGCTTAATTGAGAATCTTTCATTTTATGTAAAATATATTTTTAGTCTTTTTATCATAACATTAGTAAAATTGTCAATATAATTATTTCTTTAACTGGCTATCAAAAAATGGTTGCTTCTTTTTGTGCACAAACCCAAGCATTTTTATGGCTGACCAATATTACAAGCTCAGATTCTTTTATAGATCATTAACTTTTTTGTGTTTGTTTCATATTTGTTTCCGATTTTAGGCAACCATATATGTTCATTCTCTTTTTTCTTTTCATATTTAAAGACAATTATTTTAGAGCAGTTTTGGTTCACAGCAAAATTAAGAGAATGGTACAGAGAGTTCCTATATATATCCTTCCCCAGCTCATTCATAGCCTCCCCAGTTATCAACATCTCCCACAAGAGTGGTACATTTGGTACATTTGTAATTCTTTATTAGTTCCAGGAGTTTTTTGGTGACTCTGATTTTCTACATAGATTATCATATCATCTGTGTATAAAGACACTTTTATTTCTTCCTTCCCAATCTCTATACATTTTATTCTGCTTCTTATTGCACTGGCTAGGGTTCAAAGTATGGTGTTGAAAAGGAGTGGTTAGAGGGAACATCCTTGCCTTACTTCTGAACCTGATGGGAAAGCTTCTAATTTATCTCTGTTAAGTGTGATGTTAGCTGTAAGTTTTTTGCATTTTTTGTATCTACTATTTTTTGTAGATACTCTTTATCAAGTTGAGGTTCGCACCATTCCTGTTGTACTGAGAGTTTTTATAATGAATGGGTGTTGATTTTGTCAAATGTTTTTTATACTTATATTGATATTATCATATGCTTTTTCTTTTTTAGCCTGATGATGTGATGATTACATTAATTGATTTCTGAATGTTGAACCAGCCTTGCATACCTGGGATAAATCTCACTTGGTCATGGTGTAGAACTATTTTTATACATTTTTGGATTCAATTTGTGAATATTTTGTTCAGGATTTTTGTACCTATGGTCATGAGTGATATTCATCTGTAATTTTATCTTCTTGTAACATTTGTCTGGTTTTGGTATTAAGGTAATTCTGGCCTCATAGCATGAGTTAGAAGTAGTCCCTATGCTTCTGTTCTCCAAAGGAAATTGTAGAAAATTGGTATAATTTTTCCCTTAAATATTTGGTAACATTTACCAGTAAACCCATCTGAGCCTGGTGCTTTCTATTTTGGAAAGTTATTAATAGTTGATTTAGTTTCCTTAATAGATACAAGCCTATTCAGATCATTTATTTCTTCTTGTCTAAGTTTTGGCAGATTGTGTCTTTTAACAAATTGGTCCATTTCATCATCTGTGTTATCAAATTAGTTGGCATAGAGTTGTTCATAGTATTCCTTTATTATCTTTTTAATTTCCCTGGGTTCTATAGTTCTGTCTTTTCTTTCATTTCTGATAGTCGTAATTTGTGTTCTATTTCTTTTTTCTTAGCTAGCCTAGTCAAAACCTAATTAATTTTACTGATTTTTTTTCAGAAACAGCTTTTAGTTTTGTTAATTTTCTCTATTGATTTTCTGTTTTCCATTTCATTGATTTATGCTCTAATTACTACTATTATTTCTTTCTAATGCTTACTTTGGATTTAATTTGCTCTTCTTTTTCTAGTTTCCTAAGGTGTAAACTTAGATTACGGACTTTTGATCTTTTTTTTTCTACTGTATGTATTCAGTGCTATAAATTTCCCTCTAACCAATTATTCTGCTGCATCCCACAAATTTGGATGTTGTGTTTTCCTTTTCATTTGGTTCAAAACATTTTTTAAATTTCTCTTGAGATTTGTTCTTTAAGCCATGTTATAAGTGTGTTGCTTAATCTCCACATATTTTAGGACTTTCCAGCTATGTTTTTGTAATTGATTTCTTGTTTAGTTCCATTGTGGTCTGAGAGCAGACATTGTATAATTTCTCTTCTTAAAAGTGTTAAGGTGTGTTTTATGTTTCAGAATGTGTTCTATCTTGGTGGAATATTCCATGTACGCTTTGCAAGGATGTGTATTTTGCTGTTGCATGAAGTCCTCTGTAGATAACCATTATATCCACCTGACTGAATTCAACTATTTCCTTACTTTTTGCCTGTTGCATCTGCCCATTTTTGACAGAATGGTATTGAAGTCTTCAGCTATAATGGTGGATTAATCCCTTTCTCTTTGCAGTTCTGTCAGTTTTTGCTTCATGTAGTGTGACAATCTATTGTTAGGCACATACATCTTAATAATTCTTATGTTTTATTGGAGTCTTGACCCTTTTTCATGATGTAATACCATTCTTTATCCCTACTAACTTTCCTTGCTTTGAAGTCTGCTGAGTCTAAATTTAATACAGCTACTCCTGCTTTCTTTTGATTCGTGTTAGTATGGTATATCTTAATCCATCCATTTACAGCACATAGTTTGGGCAGGTCTTGTTTTTTGATCTACTCTGGATCTTTGGTGCATTTATTTATTGAAATTCAAATTGATTATTGATATGTTGGATTAATATCTATCATATTTTTTACTCTTTTCTTTTTTCTGCCTTTTCTTTATTGCTATTTGTGTCTTCTACTTTTTTCTGCTTTTTGTAGTTTTAATTGAGCATTTTATATGATTACATTTTCTCTTTTTTCTTATCATATTAGTTATATATATATATATATATATATACACACTTAAATTTTAACTGGTTGTCCTAGAGTTTGCATTATACATTTACAATGAATCCAAATCCACTCTAAAATAACACTATCCTGCTTCATGGGTAGCATGAGTAACACACATACACACAAAGATATATACATAAATATACGTAATCAAATACATTGTTGCTCATATTATTTTGAATAAACTTGTATCTGTTAGATCAATTTAGGATACAAAAAAATAAATGTTTTTATTTTACCTTCATTAATTACTCCTTTGATGCTCTTTCTTTATGTAGATAGAAATTTCTGATCTATATCAGGTTCCTTCTCCCTTAAGAACTTATTTAATACTTCTTGCAATGCAGATGTCCTAGTAACAAATTCCTTCAATTTTTGTTTGAGAAAGTATTTCTCTTACACTTCTGAAGGATAATTTTTTCAGAGTAAATAATTCTAGGTTCATCTTTTTTCTCTCTCAACACTTTAAATATTTCCTTCCATCCCTCTTGCTTGCATGGTTTGTGAGAAATTGGATGTAATTATTTCCTTTCTTCCTCTGTAGATAAGGTGCTTTTCCCCTCTGACTTTTTTCAGGATTTTTTTTTCTTCTTTGATTTTCTGTGTTTTGAAAATGGTATGCCTAAGTGTAAGGGTGTTTTGGCATTTATCCTCCTTGGTGTTCTCAGATTCCTGGATCTTTGATTTAATTAATTTTGGGGAAATTCTCATTTTTGTTTTTAATATTTCTACCAGCCCTTTCTTATTTTTGTTTTTCTTTGCGGTACACGGGCCTCTCACTGTTGTGGCCTCTCCCCTTGCGGAGCACAGGCTCCGGATGCACAGGCTCAGCGGCCATGGCTCACGGACCCAGCCACTCCGCAGCATGTGGGATCTTCCCAAACCAGGGCACGAACCCGCGTCCCCTGCATCGGCAGGCGGACTCTCAACCACTGCACCACCAGGGAAGCCCCCTTTCTTGTTTGTTTGTTTGTTTGTTTGTTCCTGGTATTCCCATTATATGTATATTATACCTTTTGTAGCTGTCCCACACTCCTTGGATATTCTGTAGTTTTGTGTTTTTTTTCAGTCTTTATTCTCTTTGCTCTTCAGTTTTGGATATTTCTTTTGAGTCTTTCTCAAACTCAGAGATTCATTCCTCTGCCATATCTAGTCTACCAATAAGCGCTTCAAAGGCTTTCTTCATTTATATTAGATTTTTATATCTGTTATTTCTGTTGGTTCCTTCTTAGGTTTTCCAACTTTCTGCTTACGTTTGTCCATCTGTGCTTGCATTCAGTCTACTTTATTCGTTAGTTCCCTTAGCATTTAATCATAGCTGTTTTAAATTCCCAGTCTAATAATTCCAACATTCCTGTCATTTCTGGTTCTAATGCTTGCTCTGTCTCTTCAAGTGGTGTTTTTCTGCCTTTTGGTATCCCTTGTAGTTTTTTTCTTGATAGCTGGATATGATGCAGTGGATAAAAGGAGCCACCATAAATATGCTTTTAGTAGTGTAGTGGTAGGTTGTGGGGGAAGGGCGGAAGCATTCTATAGTTGTATGATTAGGTCTCAGTGTTTTTGTGAGCCTCTGCCTCTGGACTGTGAACTTTACAAGTGTTTATTAGTTCCCATCCCACACCCACACCCCCGCCCCACCTTCGGCGGATCAGGATGGGTAGAGTGGGCTGGCGTTGGGTATTTCTCTTCTCCTTTGTAAAAGCTTAGAGCTGACTGGAGTCGGTTATATCCCTTCCCCCAAGCAGTAAGGCTCTGGTTAACTAGTTTCTTCTGAGGGCGGTACTTGTAAAGAAGAACAGAGTGCTCTGGTGTGTTTCAAAATGGTTCCTTTTACCCTGTCCCTGTTGGAAGCCTGAGGAGATTTTTTTCTCTAATTCTTACTATGAGAACCTGCCTGATAAAACCAGATAAAACTCACAAAAATTTTGGGCCCCCTATGACTGGTTCCCCCAGAGTATTTAACTCTCAGACTGTCTGTACTGAGTTTCCAGCAATTCATCAATTACAGTTCAGGTTTTCCTACCCTGGCACAGATTGCCATGGAGTTTTCTGCTCATGAATGTCTCCTTGGATAAGGTGTGACTCCCTGCTTTCATCTGTCTTTACAGTCTTGGGGGAGTGGTTTGCCCTGTGTCCTTACCTCTCTTGTGGATTCAAGAAGAATTGTTGATTTTTTATTTACTCATTGTTAGAACAGAGGGGCAATTTCCAAGCTCTTTATGCAGTACAGGAAATCTGAAGTCACTGTCAATTCTTTTTTTTTTTTTTATTGCTGAAACAAATCTTGTAATATTGTTTATTTTATTTTAAAATTTTCACAGTAAAAAAAAAAAATGGAGTTTTATTTTTGCTCTGCCACAGTAAAGTGCATTTGTTAGTCAATGTGAAATATTTGATATGCCTACGTCCAGTTTTCTTTCTTTCTTTTTTTTTCTGTCCTTGATGTATAACAGCTCCTCTGCTGCATCTACACACAATTCTGCATCATTAGAATGCTTTTGTTTTCAATATAAAAATTTGTCCACACATATTTCTTTTATACCAGTGAAAATTTATTTATAGTAAGTATTTCAATTTAATTACCAGTTACAATTGCATTGTGATCATTTTAACTACTGCTGTCTGCATAAAGCATTCAAGTAAACAAATTACAGCACATTAGATTGATACATAGAAAAAGTCATTTGAACTGAATCAATCTGTTGACTCCAGCTAGATCAGTGATGTGTTTTGTGTTATACTCAAAATGACATACATATTTAACATGCACACCCAAATGCAACAGTACTGTACATGTTGCATCAGATAAAGTAAAATGCAGTCCAGACAAACCAGTAAAGTTACGTGCAGTGTTCCAATGAATGTTTCAATGGAATAAGAAATTACCCTTCTTCACTTTTAAGTGTAAATTTAAATTAATTAAAATTAATATTAAATGAAAAATGCAGTTCCTCAAGCATACTGTAAGCCACATGCCAAGTGCTTTATGGTCACATGTGGTTAGTGGCTACCTTATTGGACATTGCAAGTCAAGATTTTCTTATGGTCAATTTATGAGGACTGATCATAGGTGAGTAGTTCCAAGTATATACTTTCAAATATTTATAATCGTAAAATAGTTTGCCTTAAATGTGCTTTACTATGGAGAGTGATTGTAACCATTCATACTGGAGGAAAATCTCCAATCTAAGGCTGGAAATTCACTTTTGTTATATAAAGAGGTGCTTTCTCCACTGGATAATGTATACTTCAGCTTTCATGAATACTGTGTAGTAGTCAGCTTTTCAGTAATCAATTTAAATAACCAAAGCTCTAAGAGGTTATTACGGATATGACACATAGTTATTCTAATCACATTTCATTTTGTTCTTAAGTGGAAAATATGATGCCATAAAAACAAATCATTGTTTGCAACCCCTCATTGAATTTATTTTGCTCTTGGTAATTTCACTTTTATATTAAGGTTCATCTTTGGACAAAAGTAGACCATCAAGGGGCTTTAGCTTACGTCACATAGACAATGAATCCATGCCTACCTTTAGATGAATTTGCCTGACTGAGTGTTTTTAGGACTACAGTGCTAATTAGAGCAACTAAAAGTTAAGGCAAGAAAGAACAACATCCAAGAATGTAAAGGTAACTAGGTATGGAATCTCCACAAGGCAGACTCTGCCACTTTATTCAGATCTGAGCTCAAATGCCATCTCCTCAGAAACGGTCTCTCCAGTCACCTCTGTCAACCACCATTCCCTTATGTGATTTAGCATTCCTCATATTAACAATCTACAATTTTTAGTTTTTCTTTAATATTTATTTATTTATTGGGTCTTTGCCATGTGCAGGATCTTCATTGCAGCGTGCGGGCTCTTAGTTGTGGCATGTGGGATCTAGGTCCCTGACCAGGGATCGAGCCCAGGCCCCCTGCATTGGGAGCTTGGAGTCCCAACCACTGGACCACCAGGGAAGTGCCATTTTAATTTTTATATATGGAGTTTCTTACCTTCACTCCCATAAAAAAATTAAGCTCCATGAATATGGGAAGCTTGTCTCTTTAGTTCATGACTGTATTCCCCTCAAATAGAGGAGTATCATGCATTTTTTGGGTGCTCAATATGTATTCAAGTATCCACTGAATAAATTAATAAATTTGTTAATAATAAATTCTGCATTCTTAAAGGTTGTGTGTATATATACATACATAAATACATACCTACATACAAATGTGTATATGTGCATATAAACACATACTTGTGTGTGTGTATATGTACGCCTTTGTTAATTGGGCATCCATTGTGGGAAAACACAATGAGATTATAATGTTGAAAAAACACAGATAAGACCCCTTTTGACTTCAGAGATCTTAGAGTCTAATTGGGGAAATATATTTTAATCAAATTATCAAATTACCCCAAACAATAATTTCTAAGTATGGTTACTGCTATGAAGGAAAGTGACAAAGTTTTATAAGGGCGTATAGGACCTTAGCTTCATTTCAGGTGTCAAGGAAGTCTTCCCTCATGCAATGATATTTAATCTGAAATATTAATAATGAAAATAAGTAATAGACAAAATGGAGAAAAGGTCTTTCCCACTGAGCGAATAGCATAAGCAAAGGCCCTATGGAGGGAGGTCACATGGAGTTCTTACAAAACAGAGCTCAGTAGCTGAAGCACAGAAACCAAGTCAGCTTTATAAGAGATGCAGCTGGGGAATTAAGTCAATTTCGTAGGGACTTGTATGCTGTGCTAAGTATTTTTGCTAAGTATTTTGATCTTTATTCTAAGAGAAATAGGACACTATTGAATGGTTTAAAGCAGTGGGTATATGGTGTTTATAAAATATGGAATTGATATAGATAACCTTGGACTAGAGCAGTGATGGCACATGTCTTTTTGCTTTAAGAACAAGTATACATAAAACAGCACAAAGTCTGCCTTCATGTTCCCAATAGGATGTTCACCATATCAACTTGACTTCATGTTCAGCCTGATCATTAAAACTAAACTCTCTTATCCTCTAAACAGTCATTCTGTAAGTGGAAAGGTGAATTCAAATCTTAACTGCCCCCTTATAGTACTCAGTACTCATCTGAATACAGATACAGACTTTCATTTACCCTGAGTGTAACAATTATGTTTAATATTTATATAGCACTCATATAAAAGGTACTATTCTCAGTCTTTTACTTGTATTAAGTAATTCGATCCTCCAGCCACCCTATGAGGTAGGTGATATTATCCTCATTTTACATATGATGAACTGAGGATGTTAATGGCTGTGTCCATCCACCTGTCCCAAATTAGAAGGTGACCCTCCAACACTGTGATCATTTTCAACAGTGAAAATGCGAAATATATAGCCCTTCCTGACTTCCACCTTAAAGGCATAGCATTTGTATCTTCTACCGGAAACATACAGAGGCAATGGCATGATCATAAGTCCATGTTACGTCAAATGCATGGAGAGGTTAAGCAGTAGACAAAGTTATAAACTACCGTAGGGATATATTTAACAAGGCCAACACTTCAGATGTAGGCCAGCTGGTAAAGTCAGCCATCAGACTAGAAGAGGAAGCAAAACATTAAACAATATTCACTTAGCTCTTCAATGACATTTCTTTTTAAATGACCATGATAAAGTCTAGGGCTTGAAGGAAAATTTAGATGGGGATATTCCTTCACCAACAGCTTAAAGTCCCCCAGATATGCTTAAGGAAGTACCAAAGAGACTAAAATAAAAATAATTACAAGTAAAATGGTTTTAAGCTTATGCATTAACTATAGTTAAGCACAGAATCATTGTTTGAGAATTACTGAGGGATTCTGTGCTGGTTGAAAAATAGACTACAAGGTCGCAAGATTGTAATCTGCTCTCATATTCTTTCTCTTCTCTGACTTCTTTTTTTGTTTTCACCTTTCTCTTTTCAAAGAGGGACTTATGGCAACTCATTAGCAGCTAGAGTAGAAATCTGGAGCCTGACAAAACTTTGTTAAATCCCTGCTATTCCACATAATTCTGTGACCTTGAACAGTGCTTCAACTTCTTAATTCCTCCCACCTTCAAAAGTGGGTGTTGATAGACTACCTTGGAAAGTTGCAGAAGTTAAGGGAGATAATGCATTAAGTGTCTAGGACATAATAAGGGCTCATTAATAAATGAATGATTGAATGATTTCATGTTATTTCCCTTAAAATTCAATTCCATGTTCTTTAGAGGTAGAGGTTAGGACAAAATTTTGGAGAATGATGACTGAAAGAAAAATATAAATAGTACTTGGGAAAACCACTATTTTGCTTAAATTTTTTTCTTGGGCATTGCTTTCTTAAGTTCCAAGCTGAGGAAATTTAAATAACATTTTTATTATTTTTTTTAGAAAGAGCAATATTGTGTCTGAATGCAGACTGTCATATTCGGGTATTTAATTCAGACAGGAAGTACCTGACCAAAATCTTTTGCATGTACTTGGTGGGTTGAATAAAATGTCTTCCTAGGTGTAATTTTTCTTTAACAGCAGGTACCTTCCATTAGGTAAAATTATAGTTCTTATGTGGCATTAGAAAAAATCCAAGTATTTTCAGCTAAAAATTTACATCACCACTAATAGCTCTTATATCCTTTAAATATATATATATACTGCCTTCCATTTTAGGATTTCTGTTTCTAGTACATAAATGCAAATATGAGATCATTTAAAGATCTATAACCACATAAGGACTTGGCTTATATTAATGAAGAGGAACACATTCTGATTAGTTTTGATTAAATTAGAAATATTATATTGCTTTCCTGAGACATAATAAAAGGAGACTTTTTATAGGTAGTGAGACACTTAACTTTGCCCTTAACCAGCTGCTTGGCATTACCTATTCTGATGGAATTTAGCTGTCTTTGGAAATTAACAGAGGTGGCTGAAATTAAAGACATTTTCTTAAGAAAAAGAGATCTTGGATTTTTTTTTTTTTTTTTCCCAAGGAAAACATTTTCACAGTACTTCCTTTGGTATAAGGTACTTTTCAGCATTAATTATTATTCTGTTGATCCAGAAGCCCAAAGAATTTTAGTTACTATTTTTCCTAATAAGTAAAAGGATTCACATACTGTTATATAAAAGTATTGACATAAGGTCAAATTTCTGATAAAGCAGTGGAAAATTAGAAGCCACTCTGTCCAATGTCTTAGCTGAATCTTGAATTCCCCCAGTATACCTAAAAAGGCTGGTATTAGAGCCTCTCTTTTCACGAAGTAATAGTGCTCCCTTTTAAAACTACCAGTGAACAAAAGAAACACCTCCTATGACTTTACCAAGAAGTCTTACTTCTGTCCTATGTGGTTACATGTAACAATCTAACAGTTTTTCAAAGATGCCACTGTTACCTTGACTCTACAGGAGTATCAGACATATGGAAGGGTGTCAGTGGGCATTCCATTCTCAGGAATGGAGCACAGTTGATCAGGAGCACTCATGGTCCAAGATGGTGCACAGCATGATCATCTTTGAGTGTGTTCATTCTACTTACGATGAATGTCTGAGTCCCAGTTTTCTCTGATCCCTTTTCTCCTCTCCCTTTGCTCCTCTTCATCTTTTCTGTCATTTCCTTAACACCCCATTCCCCTTTCTGGAGAGATTTCTTAAGGTTCTTGGCTCCATCATGGAAGACAGACCAAAATGGTCAATTATACCAGATTCACTGGGATTGGTTCTCTATAAACAACAGATGTTTAGAGTTCTGATAATGGTAAACTCTACCTCAAATTATAATAAAGCTTAATTAGGTTACCATTATTTCAAATCTTGGTCTTTGTACCCACCCCCAGAAGTGTGGGGTGTTTTCTTAGATTCTGTATTTGTCTATTTGGTATCCATTCATCACGGGGTCAATTATACTGACTCTATTATCTTATTTTCTCTATTCTTGTTGCTCTGACATTTATGGCCTCACTGACAAGGGAGAGAATGCCCTTCGAGGGCAGTCTTTTTTAGCGAAAGCAAATGGCTTGAGGAAGCATGCTTTTCATGTACAGACCAACCAATCCCAAGTCTAAACTCCATACAAAACCCCTTTATCTAACTTTCACACACCAAAACATTATTTTCCCTGCTCTAAATCAACCCAGAGCCAGGTACCAGACACTTAGAGACCACCCATATCGCCCAGAGCCCATGTGCATTATTCAAACTATCTAATCCTAAGCTATTTACCATGTCCTGTCTTGCCTTTCCTGCAGAAACCCCAGTAAAGGTTTCCCATTGGCTTTCCCATTATTCCTGCTAATAAAAATCTTCTTGAAAAGGCACTAGCTTCTTCATGTTGTCACTCAGTCACCTATATAAATGGAGACCTGGGCACAGAACATGTGGAAATGGGAAAAGAGGAGGATGTCTGAGATAGAGAAAATGTAATCCAGCTCTGCTCCTATAACTGAAATGACCTCAGATTACATAAACCCTCCTTCCGAAAAGGCCACAGCAAGACACTCCAAGTCTCACAAATATGAGGAAGCACGTCATTTTATAATTTTTCTTCATCAGATAAATCCCAGAGAAAGGATATCATGCTTCTATATCTGACACCGTGGCCCCATGGTCAGTATTTCCTGTCAGCTGAATCTTTCTGTAAAACCTCATAACTTGTTCTTGATCAACCCTTATTTCAGGCTGTGTGTGTCCATAACCCCTTCCCTCAATGTAGCCTATTTAAACATAATATGAACAAATCTATAGATGTAAAATATGATACAAGATGCATTATACAAATATATAATAATTCTGAAATGCAAACACTCTTTTCACTAAAGTCTGTATTGACCTGAAATGTGTTATTTTATAATCTCTCTTCAATATTTATCAAGAGCTTAAAGTTAGTTTTCAAGTTTATTTGGTATATATATAAAAATAAAATCTTCCTCCTGGAAGATTTGAATCTAGAAGGACCTTGACTCACCTTTTTCTGGGTAAACATATTGAACCCAGAGCTGCATAGATTCCTGGTGACTAAGCTTCTCCTCTGTGCTACTTGCTGTGCCCAGAAGGCGACTCAGCAGTGAAGGCAGGATAGGGCTGGCCTGTGGGTGTTTCAATTGCCATGCTATGGTGTATAGTCTTTCCTGTCATCAAAAAGTAACTGTTGGGCTTCCCTGGTGGTGCAGTGGTTGAGAGTCCAGCTGCCGATGCAGGGGGCACAGGTTTGTGCCCCGGTCCGGGAGGATCCCACATGCCGTGGAGCAGCTGGGACCGTGGGCCATGGCCACTGGGCCTGCGCCTCTGGAGCCTGTGCTCCGCAGTGGGAGAGGCCACAACGGTGAGAGGCCCGTGTATCGCCAAAAAAAAAAAAAAAAAAAAGTAACTGTTGAAGGGAACAGTGTCCAAAAATGTTAGGAGATTATGCCATGAGAAAAGGCTCATTTAAATATTAGTTATCCTGATAAAACGTTACAGAGGCACGGGGAAAGAACAGATTGCTGACCTGAGGCTTGTTAACAAGAATCTTCTGTAGAGACACAGAAGATCATGGCCCCAAATAATGAATATTGTAGCAGGGAAATGGCATGACAGGTTCCTTCTTGTTCCAACTGAGCCAGTTTCTGCAAGAACAAAAGGTCAGTTGTGCTAAAGATACTTAGAGAAGCATAGTTTGGATATGCCTTTCAGTGCACCAGAGTTCGATGGTTGCTGTGGAATTGATTTCTTACACCAATGCCAGATGGTGACTGGGGAAAAAAGTCAGAATATGCCATTCTATTTACTAAGAAGGATTCAAAACAAAGTCACCCTCAAGAGAAGATGTGGCTCTTCAGTGGGCCACAGAGGTAGCCTTTTATTTAAGATTAAATTTGGCTCAGTGAAATGATCAAACTACCATTGATGACCCATTGAACCAAACAGAGCTTTTTAATAATCAATAAATCATTATTTACATCAAGCATATTTGAAAAAAGAAAATGAATCACTTTTAATATCCAACTGCTTTGTGGAGTTCTGAACAGATTTTCTTTTCTCCACTTTGGGTATTGTGTGTGCATCTTTGTATAAATGTACATAGTATATAATATCAGTGCTTCTTAAGAAAAATTTTTAAGAGAACAAAAGAATAAGGAGGAGATTGGTTCAAGATGGCAGAGTAGAAGGACGTGCACTCACTCCCTCTTGCGAGAGTACCAGAATCACAACTAACTGCTGAACAATCATCAACAGAAAGACACTGGAACTCACCAAAAAAGAAACCCCACATCCAAAGTCAAAGGAGAAGCCACAATGAGATGGTAGGAGGGGCACAGTCACAATAAAATCAAATCCCATAACTGCTGGGTGGGTGACTCACAAACTGGAGAACACTTATACCACAGAAGTCCACCCACTCGAGTGAAGGTTCTGAGCCCAACATCAGGCTTCCCAACCTGGGGGTATGGCCACAGGACGACAAATTCCTAGAGAATCAGACTTTGAAGGCTAGTGGGATTTGATTGCAGTACTTCAACACTACTGGGGGAAACAGAGACTCCACTCTTGGAGGGCACACACAAAGTAGTGTGCACATCAGGACCCAGGGGAAGCAGCAGTGACCCCATAGGAGACTAAACCAGACCTATCTACTAGTGTTGGAGGGTTTCCTGTAGAAGCAGGGTGGCTGTGACTCACCGCAGGGACAAGAACACTGGCAGCAGAAGTTCTGGAAAGTACTTCTTGGTGTGAGCCCTCCCAGAGTCTGCCATTAGCCTCACCAAAGAGCTGGATAGGCTCCAGTGCTATGTCGCCTCAGGCCAAACAACCAACGGGGAAGGAACCCAGCTCCACCCATCAGCAGACAAGTGGATTAAAGTTTTACTGAGCTCTGCCCACCAGAGCAACACCCAGCTCTACCCACCACCAGTCCCTCCTATCCGTAAGCTTACACAAGCCTTTTAGATAGCCTCATCCACCAGAGGGCAGACAGCAGAAGCAAGAAGAACTACAGTCCTGCAGCCTGTAGAACGAAAACCACACTCACAGAAAGATAGACAAAATGAGAAGGCAGAGGACTATGTACCAGATGAAGGAACAAGATAAAATCCCAGAAAAACAACTAAATGAAGTGAAGATAAGCAACATTCCAGAAAAAGAATAATGGTAGTGAAGATGATCCAGGACCTCGGAAAAAGAATGGAGGCAGAGATGGAGAAGATGCAAGAAATGTTTAACCAAGACCTAGAAGAATTAAAGAACAAATAAACAGAGATGAACAATACAATAACTGAAATGAAAAATACACTGGAAGGAATCAATAGCAGAATAACTGAGGCAGAAGAACGGATGAGTGACCTGGAAGACAGAATGGTGGAATTCACTGCTGTGGAACAGAATAAAGAAAAAAGAATTAAAAGAAACGAAGACAACCTAAGATACCTCTGGGACAACATTGAACGCAACAACATTCGCATTATACGGGTACCAGAAAGAGAAGAGAGAGAGAAAGTACCCGAGAAAATATTTGAACAGATTATAGTTGAAAACTTCCCTAACATGGAAAGGAAATAGCCACCCAAGTCCAGGAATCACAGAGAGTCACAGGCAGGATAAACCCAAGGGAAAACATGCCAAAGACACATAGTAATCACAGTGACAAAAATTAAAGACAAAGAAAAATTATTGAAAGCAACAAGGGAAAAACTACAAATAACATAAAAGGGAACTCCTATAAGGTTAACAGCTGATTCTCAGCAGAATCTCTACAAGCCAGAAGGGAGTGGCACGATATATTTAAAGTGATGAAGGGGAAGAATCTACAACCAAGATTCCTCTACCCAGCAAGGATCTCATTCAGATTCAATGGAGAAATCAAAAGCTTTACAGACGAGCAAAAGCTAAGAGAATTCAGCACCACCAAACCAGCTCTACAACAAATGCTAAAGGAACTTCTCTAAGTGGGAAACACAACTGAAGAAAAGGACCTACCAAAACAAACCCATAACAATTAAGAAAATGGTAATAGGAACATACATATTGGTAATTACCTTAAACATGAATGGATTAAATGCTCCAACCAAAAGACACAGTCTCGCTGAATGGATACAAAAAAAGACCCATATATATGCTGTGTACAAGAGACCCACTTCAGATGTAGGGACACGTACAGACTGAAAGTGAGGGCGTGGAAAAAGATAGTCCATGCAAATGGAAATCAAAAGAAAGCTGGAGTAGCAATACTCATATCAGATAAAATAGACTTTAAAATAAAGAATGTTACAAGAGACAAGGAAGCACACTACATAATGATCAAGGGATCAATCCAAGAAGAAGATATAACAATTACAAATATATATGCACCCAACATAGGAGCACCTCAATACATAAGGTAACTGCTAACAGCTCTAAACGAGGAAATTGAGGGCTTCCCTGGTGACACAGTGGTTGAGGGTCTGCCTGCCGATGCAGGGACGTGGGTTCGTGCCCTGGTCCGTGAAGATCCCACATGCCGCGGAGCGGCTGGGCCCGTGAGCCATGGGCGCTGAGCCTGCGCGTCTGGAGCCTGTGCTCCACAACGGGAGAGGCCACAACAGTGAGAGGCCCGTGTACCGCAAAAAAAAAAAATAAAGAGTATGTGTAGTTTTGTAAGGATTTGCCAAGCTGTCTTCCAAAGTGGTTTTACAATTTTGCATTCCTACCAACAATGTATAAGAATTCCTGTTGCTCCACATCCTCACTAGCATTTGCTGTTTTCAGTTTTTCAGATTTTGGTCATTGTGATGGATGTGCAGGGCTGTTGCATTATTATTTTAATTTGTATTTCCCTGATAACATATGATGTAGAGAATTTTTCCGTATGCTTATTTGCCATCTGTATATCTTGTTTGGTAAGGTGTCTGTTAAGTTTTCAGTGCATTTTTCAATCAGGTTGTTTGTTTTCTTACTTTTGAGCTGTAAGAGTTCTTGGTATGTTTCAGCTAACAGTCCTTTATCAGATTTATCTTTTGTAAGTATTTTCTTCAAGTCTGTGGCTTCTCTTCTCATACTTGACATTGTCTCTTGCAGAGCAGAAGTTTTTAAAATAATGAAGTATAGCTTATCAATTATTTCTTTTATGCTTTGTGTTTTTGTATTGTATCTAAAAAGGCATTCCCATATACAGAGTCATCTAGGGTTGCTCCTATGTCTTCTTATAGGCCTCAAAATTTTTCATTTTATATTTAGATGTATAATTAATTTTGAGTTAATATTTATAAAGGATGTAAGGTCTAGATTCTTCATTGTTTGTTTGCATGTGGATGTCCAGTTGTTCCAGTACTCTTTGTTGAAAAGATTATTTTTGCTCCATGATATTACCTTTGCTCATTTATCAAAGATCAATTATGTTTATGTGGTAATATTTCTGGGATTTCTATTTTGTTCCACTTACCTATTTGTCTAGTCGTTCACCAATACCACACTGTCTTTATTCCTATAGTTTTGTAGTAAGTCTTGAAGTTAGGTAGTATCAGTTCTCCAACTTTATTTTTATTCTTCAATATTGTGTTGGCTATTCTGGGTCTTCTGCCTCTTCACATAAACTTTAGAATCAATTTGTCAATATCTACAAATAACTCATTGGTATTTTGTTTAGGATGCATTGAATCTATAGAACAAGTGCTGAAGAACCAACATCTTCATAATATTGAGTCCTGCTATGAACATGGAATATCTGTTTATTTAGTTCTTTAATTTTGTTCATCAGAGTTTTGTAGTTTTTCTCATACAGATGTTGTATCTATTTCGTTAGATTCATACTTTAGTATTTCATTTTTGGGAGGTGCCAATATAAACTTATTTTCAATATCAAATTGTACTTGTTAACTGCTGGTTTATAGGAAAATTACTGACATTTGTATACTAATCTTGTATCCTGAAACTTTGCTATAATTGTTTATTTGTTCCAGTAGGGTTTTTTTGTGTGTCAGTTCTTTAAAATTTTCTACACAAAGTCATTACATCTGTGAATGACGATATTATGTATTTCTTCCCAGTCTACATATTTTTTAATTTATTTTTTATGCTTTATTGTATTAGCAAGGATTTTCAGAATGACGTTGAAAAAAACTCATGAGATGGGACATCCTTTTCTTGTACCTGATTTTGGTAGGAAAGCTTCTAGTTTGTTATGATTAGTACGATGTTAGCTAAGGTTTTTTGGTAGATATTCTTTATTTAGTTGAGAAAGTTTCCCTCTATTCCTATTACACTGTGAGTTTTTTTCATGAATGGTATTTAATTTTGTGAAATGTTTTTCCTGCATCTACTGATAAAATAATGTGATTTTTCTTTTTTACTCTGTTGATGTAATTGACTACATTAATTGATTTTTGAAGTTGAACTAGTCTTACATACCTGGAGTAAATCCCATTTGGTCATGGTATATAATTCTTTTTATGCATTGTTGACTTTGATTTTATAATATTTTGTTGAGGATTTTTACACCTATGTTCATGAGAGATAATGATCTACAGTTTTCTTTTCTTGTAACATCTTTCTATACTCTTGGTATTAGGGTAATGCTGACCTCCTAGAATGAGTTAAGAAATACTCCCTCTGCTTCTGTTTTCTGAAAAAAAGATTGTAGAGAATTGATATAATTTCTTCCTTAAACGTTTGGTAGAATTATCCAGTGAACCCATCTGAGCCTGATGCTTTCTGTTTTGGAAGGTTATTGACAATTGACTCAGTTTTTTAAATAAATATTTACCTATTCACAGTCTTTTTCTTCTGTGAGTTTTGGCAAATTGTGTCTTTTAACAGATTGGTACATTTTATCCTCTAGGTTATCAAATTTATGGGCATAAAGTTTTTCACAGAATTCCTTTATTATTCTTTTAATTTCCATGGAATTTGTAGTGCTGCCTTCTCTTTCATTTCTGATATTAGTAATTTGTGTTTTCACTGTTTTTCGTAAGTTAGCCTAAGCTAGAAACTTATCAAACTTACTCATCTTTTCTAATTGCTAACTTTTGGTTTTGTTGAGTTTCTCTACTGATTTCTTTCTTCTATCAAATTAATTTCTATTTTTTTTTTCCTTCTACTTACTTGGACTTAATTTGCTCTTTTTTTTCTACTTTTCTAAGGTAGAAACTTATTTACTGTAGATCTTTCTTCTTTACATATATATATATATATATATATATATATATATATATATATATATATATTCAACACTATAAATTCCCCTCTAAGCAGTGCTTTTGCTGTATCTTAGAAATTTTGATGTTGTGTTTTGATTTTCAGTTAGTTCAATTTTTAAAAAAATATTATCTTGAGGGCTTCCCTGGTGGCGCAGTGGTTGAGAGTCCACCTGCCGATGCAGGGGACACGGGTTCATGCCCTGGTCCGGGAGGATCCCACATGCTGCGGAGCAGCTAGGCCCGTGAGCCATGGCCGCTGGGCCTGCGCGTCCGGAGCCTGTGCTCCGCAACGGGAGAGGCCACAACAGTGAGTGGCCCGCGTACCGCAAAAAAAAAAAAAAAAAAAAAAAAAAAAATTGAGATTTCTTCTTTGAGCCATGTGTTGTTCAGGAGTGTGTTGCTTAATTTTCACATATTTTGGAACTATGCAGTTATCTTTCTGTTGATCTCTGGTTTATTTTCATTGTGTTCTGAGAGCAGACATTGTATACTTTCTATTCCTTTACATTCCTTAAGGTGTGCTTTATGACCCAGATGTGATCTGTCTTGGTAAATATTCCATATTAGCTTGAGAAAAAAAAATGTGTATTCTGCTGTTTTTGGATGAAGTAGTCTATGGGTGTCAATTATATTCAGTTAACTGATGGTGTTGTTGAGATCAACTGTACTCTTACTGATTTTCTGCCAGCTGGATCTGTCCATTTCTGAGAGAAGGGTGTTAGTATCTATAACATAGTGGACTCTATCAGTTTTTATGGCATGTAGTCTGACACTCTGTTAGGCATATACTTATTAAGTATTATTATGTTTTCTTGGAAGACTGACCTCTTTATCATAATGTAATGCCCTTCTTTTTTCCTAATAAATTTTCTTACTTTCTAGTTTGCTCTGTCTGAAATTAATGTAGCCACTCACGATTTCTTTTGATTAGGGTTAGTATGGTACACTTGTCTCATCAACTTACTTTTAATCAATAATAGTCTCTATATTTAAAGTGGGTTTCTTGTCAGTACCATGTAGTTGAGTCTTATTTTCTGACCTAATCTGATAAGCCCTAGATTTTATTTAGTTAATTTATAGTAATGACTTTGAAAGTGATGACTGATATAGTTGGATTAATATATGCCATACATTTTACTGTTTTTCTATTTGCTGCCCTTGTTCTTTGCTCCTATTTTTGTTTTTGGTATTTAGTATAGTTATGTACCTACTTTTTTTGGTATTTAGTATAGTTATGTACCTAACTTTTTTTGTTCTGTTTTTCCCTGCTTGGATTTCCCAGAACATATTGAAACTGAGGGTTTGGGATTGTCTACCAATTTTGGAAAAATCTAATGCATTATCTCTTCAAGTATTGCTTTTTCACCAGTCTCTCTCATCTCCTCTTTTGTGACGCTAATTACACTTATTAGTACCTGTAACCACCATCCTTTTATCTTTTACTCTTTCCTATGTTTCCTGTCACTTTTACTCCTCGTGATTCAATTTAAATATATTATTTTCCCTGATCTTTAAGTTCACTATTTTTTAAAAATCTGTCGTGTCCTTTTTGTTGGGAAATCTAGCAAGTGAAATGTTATTTTCAACTGTCCTGTTTTTCAATTTAAATTTTTCCTTCGGTTTTTTTTTTTCTGGTTAAATTTCTCATTTTCTCATCGTTTTTCTTACAAGTATTTACCCACCTTTATATCAAAGTCTGATTATTAAGATTATCTAGATCCACTTCTTAGCATTTTCCCCAAAGTCTTTGTTAATTCATTTATTCCAAACAGAGCAAAAAGTTTAGGAGACAAAAAGAAAGTGGTCACATAGAGATTGAACAGCTAAGCAGTTTTAGCAGTGACCTAGTGTTGGAGAGAAATATAGATAGAATTCAGAGCTCACTAAGGATGAAGAGCCAGTGTAAGCATGAACTAGACCAGATCTTTAAAACTCTGACACCCAGCTTTGTATTACCTGGATACTCAGCTCTAATAATTATATAATATATCATTGATACAATAAGACATATGTTACAGAGCATCTTCAGTTATCATATACAGTACTCAGTAATCAATTTTTAAAATTTGGGCAAAGGACTAAACGAGGGGCAAAAAACAAAACAAAAACAGCTCAACAGATGATCCAGATGCTTTAGTACTCATTTTGATGAGTCAGTATCTCATTATGAGCAGAAGGTCTTAGATAGTGTTTGTTTAAATTTATACAGTATTCCCCTCTTTTATTAAAAAATATATATATTTTTAAGAATTTTCCTTGATACACATAGAAAATAGCAAATATTTATGGGGGAAAATATCTTTGCTTCAAGACAACACAGGTAATCAAAATGTTTATAAAAGTTATTTTAAATTCCAATTGCTATTATAGAATATTTGATTTTGTTTTCAATGTCTTCTTGTTGATACTGAGCCTCAGATGAGTTGAACAATGGCGTATTAGTACAATAGTATATGGATGTTACTTTTGACCTAGCAACTATATAGAGTACTTTGCAGCAATCTTACTTCCCATAGTATAACTTACCATACAGAGTGTATTATAAATCTGAGTTTGGATCATCTTCCAACACTTTATCTTTTGTATTTTCACTGTCATAAAATATCTGAGAGTTCCTTTAATGTGAAGGTTTTGCCAGTGTCTTTCCTCTGGGTCATCTTCATCTTTTTCTTCACAACAACTTTCCTCATTTATGTCAATAACTTCACCTTCACTAAACTCCTCCAGCTGCATTCCCAGAATCTCTCAAACAGTGTCAATGTCAATGATCCCCCAAGGTCAGTTATTTATTCTATAATTCAATTTATGTTCAATTCAAATCCTGCAAGTTATTTGTAAGTGTGGTAAATGTTTCTGTCATAATGTATACATACTACTTATTAACTTCCTCCCATTATGCTCTTCTGTCACCCTTTTCACATGTTCTAATCACATCCAATTTTACTTCCACTATTATAATTTTTTGTTTTGTTTTGTTTCGCTTAGTTTCTGCACATTCATCTTTGTTGGCTAATTCTCTTTCAGTTATCCAATTTTGTAAAAGCTTATCTGGGTTCATCATTGAGAGACAAGGAGGCAACACAAATACTTGCTTCCTTTCTGTGCATGAAGTGAAAATGGATGTGTAGTGTTCAATCACTGACAGACTTTGAGGGAAGCAAAGTGATTGATCACTGATCATGATGCACTGATGTATGGACTCAAGTCTAACAGGGGAGTTTGTACATTTTGCACTTGCTCACTGTTAATATACCATGGTAAGTGACATTTGAACTGTGTTGTTAGAGGATGAATGTATTATTTAATAAGGCATTGTAACTGAAACTTGCGCCTACTGAAACCATTCAAAGCAAGGGCTGCCTTTAGTTAGTTTTGCATGGAAGCATTGGGCTGATTATCATTTTTATCTTTATACATTAATGCTTTGTACATATTTTCCACATTTTGCACTGAATATTCACTTAAGAAGAAAAGAAGGATATTATCTCCCCCCAAAATCCTTAAATAGACAACTAATACATGCTATTTCTTTTCTAATAAACTTGGCTAAATCTTACCATTTGCAGTATTCAAGGACCTCTTCTTAACATGGACTTTGGAATTTGACGCATATTATCCAAACCATTTAATTGGTTCACTTTCCTTTTCTGTAAAATTGTGATAACATTATCTGTTTTTTATGGGGTAGGAGGATGAAGTAAAATTACAAATGGATAATAACAGCATAGTATATACCTCATAGAGGGTATTTGATATACACCATTGAACATCCCAACGTTTTCTTCAAAATAAATATGAAAAGAAATTATTCGATCTATTTCCTCATTTTGTTGTGTAGTGGCTTCTACAAAGCAAAAAATAAAGGTCTTGTCTTACTAGACCATATGACAAATCACAACTATAATAAAAAGCCTTGGCTCTCATATAAAACCCCTCTTGGCAAGTCTTCTGACTATCTGAGAAATTCAGTAAAAAAGTCTTCCAAGTTATGTTAGTTTAGTCATCAAGAACAATCTAATGGATCTCCAAAGCACCAGACAGAAATTAATCTGTGCATGTATAACAGCAACATGGATGGGAGGTAGTCCAGTGCTGCCACTAAGCAGGCAAGCAATTCTTGAGAGACTCCACATAACAATAATACTAACAAGAGATATCTCCATTTCTTCCGGTGCTTCAAAGCTAATAAATGCCAGCTGGTAAATGTCACAGTGGCCACATTCTCTGACACTTTCTGACACCTTTATGAACTGGGTATCCATTCAATGTATTGAGTGTGGGTTACCTTATATATGCACTGTGTGGTTTAATATGGGAAACAGTGCCAGTAATACACTGTCCCTCCTTTACTTCTCTATGAATTAAAGATTAATAGGGAATTCTGTTATGTAAATAATATCCTAATATAAGACAGATATATGGAAAGTGTGCTATGTTAATAAGAAGCAGGACTTTAAGACTGCTGGCTGGCAGGATTTCCTTATTCCAAGTGAGAGAGAACAAAAGGAAGGTAGGATTTGAATGAGCTTCAATAAATGAATGGGAGAGAAGGGGGGAAAATACTAAGAGGAAAGCATGAGTGAAGATTTTGGAGGTATAAAGATACAGTGTTTGCTCCAGGACTGACCCATCATGGTATAGTTGGAGTTTCAATGATACAATGGAGAGAGGATATAAGGATCGTGGGCCTATAAAGAAATGCTACTTGAGTCATTAAGCATTAAACATTCATGCATTGGTGTCAGACAGACCTAAGTTTCAACATCAAAAATACCACTAATAGCATTATTATTCTAAAACATATTCTAAGGTATACCCCAAATACTCCATGACTGATTTATTATTATCATTCTGTATATAGTGCAGTGCTGCTGTGCTGGATAATTATTAAGTGTTATCAAGTTAAAAGAAATGCCTTATATTTGTTGAATGACTAGTGTGTAATAGATACTTTTAAAAGCACTTTATAAGTATAATGTCATTTTATATTTTAAAAAACATGGATTATGTAAAATTATAATCTCCATTTACAGACTGAATAACTGAGGTTTATGAAAAAGTAATTGCCCAAGGTTCATACAAGTGGTAAATCTTGGAGCCTAAATTCAAACTCAAGACAGCATGAGTGTAAAAACAAAACAAAACAAGCAAAAAAAGAATCAAACTAAAACTATCCCATATTGCAAGAATCCCATATATAAGTCAAGCAAGGTATCTCTGCCATTTAAGAGATTTCTTATACGAAGAAGCAACACAGACTCAAGAAAGACTAATAATACAAGAAAAATAGTAAAGGAGATGTCAAGTTCAAACAAGTCAGAGATTGCTTCTAATGGTGTTGCGAAAGAATAAGGAGGTAAAGTTAAAAATAAATTGAAAGATCAGAAGGTTTAACTTCAATTTCTTAGAAAAGGTAAAGTGTCAGAACAAAATAAAGCTAAGAGATCAACTTTGCTTACCTTTAGATTTCTAATGACAGAGAAAATATTTTGAATCATAAAGGCAGCAGCAAGATTTGTCCTAATATAATTTATTTTATCAGGAACCATGAGCGATACGTAGTAGGCTCTCTCTTTTTCTTGAATGAGCAGATATGCGCAATAAAGATTGACCTGTTCTTTCTGCAATACTATATTTGTCATCCTCTTGACTTATTTTAAAGCTTAAGTGAAGTATAACTGATATACAAAGAACTGTACATGTTTAATGTGTACAATTTGATGTTTGAATATATGCCATCACCTGGGATACCATCACCACAATCAAGGAAATAGACATATCCAACACCTCTTGAAGTATGATTGGACCCTTTTGCTTTGGTGGGGGAAATGGAGAGTTGTTCAATGGGTATAAGATTTCATTTACACTGGATGAATACATTCTAGAAATGTGCTGCACCACAAATGCTTATAGTCTTCTTACTTTTGAAGATGAAAATTCTTCCTAGAGGAAGAATTTTAGAGGAGTTAATACGTGAACTACATATTAAACACTAAGTGGCTAATGCCACTACCATTATTTATTTTTTTCCCTTTCACTGAAGTGTAATTGATTTACAATATTATATTAGTTTCAGGTCATTCAACATTGTGATATACAATATTATAATGCCACTACCATTATTTATTTTTTTCCCTTTCACTGAAGTATAATTGATTTACAATATTATATTAGCTTCAGGTCATTCAACATTGTGATATACAATATTATAATGCCACTACCATTATTTATTTTTTTCCCTTTCACTGAAGTATAATTGATTTACAATATTATATTAGCTTCAGGTGATACAACATTGTGATTCAATGTTTTCATACATTATACTCCATTTAAAGTTACTACAAAATAACGGCTATGTTTCTCTGTGTAGTACAATATATCCTTGTTGCTTCTTTTTTTTATATATAGTAGTTTGTGTCTTTTAGTCCCATACCCCTGTCTCACCCCTCCTCCTTTCCCTCTCTCCCCTGTTAACAACTATTTTCTTCTCTATATCTGTGAGTTTGTTTCTGTTTTGTTATATATATCCATTTGTGTTATTTTTAGGTTCCACAGATTAGTGGTGTCAAATAGTATTTGTCTTTCTCGTCTGACTTATTCCACTAAGGATAATATTCTCTAGGTCCATCCACATTGCTACAAATGGCAGAATTTCATTCTTTTTACGGCTGAGTAATAGTCCATTGTCAATCTTCTTCATCCATTCATCTGTTGATGGACACTTGGATTGCTTCCATAGCCTGGCTATTGTAAATAATGCTGCTATGAACATTGAGGTGCATGTATCTTCCAAGTTAGTGTTTACTTTTTTTTTTTCAGACATAAACACAAGAGTGGAATTGCTGGATCATATGGTAGTTCTATTTTTAGTTTTTTGAGGAACTTCCATACTGTTTCCCATAGTGGCTGCACCTATTTATATTCCCACTGACTGCATGCAGGGTTCCCTTTTCTCCACGTCCTTGCCAACATTTGTTATTTGTAGACTTTTTTAATGTATTTTTAACTTTTTAATTTATTTTTTAAATTTCTGGTTGTGTTGGGTCTTCCTTGCTGCATGTGGGTTTTCTCTAGTTGCGGCAAGTGGGGGCTTACTCTTCACTGTGGTGCACGGGCTTCTCATTGCAGTGGCTCCTCTTGTTGCGGAGCACGGGCTCTAGGTGCACGGGCTTCAGTAGTTGTGGCACACAGGCTCAGGAGTTGTGGCTCACTGGCTCTAGAGCGCAGGCTCAGTAGTTGTGTCACATGGGCTTAGTTGCTCCACGGCATGTGGGATCTTCCTAGACCAGGGATCAAACCCATGTCCCCTGCACTGGCAGGCAGATTCTTAACCACTGCGCCACCAGGGAAGTCCTATTTGTAGACTGTTTGATGTTAGCCATTTTGACAGTTGTGAGGTGATATCACTATGGTTTTGATATGTATTTCTCTAATTATTAGTGACGTTGAGCATCTTTTCATGTGTCAGTTAGCCATCTGTATGTCTTCTTTGGAAAAATGTCTATTCAGGTCTTCTGCTCTTTTTTTTTTTTTTTTTTCATTTCTTAATAACATTTGAAACCCTAAAACCATCCAAAAGGGAATCCCTGGTGAAACCAAGTGCAACCTTCAGTTTTACCTCTGACTTCTACTGTGACCTTGAAAATTATCTCTTACTGTAAAACAAAGAAAGTAACATGAATTTGTTGCAGGAAGGGGGACCCCTTCCAGGGCCTGAGAGTGGGCTCTTGTCTAACACTTGGAGGTGAGTTGTCCGAGGAGACACACGTGCTGACAAAAGCAAGAGACTTTATTGGGAAGGTGCGCCGGGCAGAGAGCAGGAGGGTATGGGAACGCAGGAGAAATGCTCTGCCACATGGCTTGCAGTCTCGGGTTTTATGGTGATGGGATTGTTTTTCGGGTTGTCTCTGGCCAATCATTCTGCCTCAGGGTCCTTCCTGGTGGCCCGCGCATCACTCAGCCAAGATGGATTCCAGCGAGAAGGATTCTGGGAGGTTGGTAGGACATGTGGACTGGTGTCTCCTCTCTCCTTTTGACCTTTCCCCTATTCTTCCAGTGGGTGGTGGCTTCTTAGTTCCGTGTTCCTTATCAGGATATCCTGTCATAAAATAACTCATGCAAATTGTACTGTCTTTGCCTCGCCAGGGTGGGAGGTTTCAGTCAGTGTTTCCCCTAACAACTTGCCCTTGAGAGATTTCATACTTAAGATAATTCTTGGGAATTGGGGATGAGGTCTCTTTTTTCTGTAACTACTTCCTGCTGAGAGTGGGCATAGTCCTGCCTCACAGAGTAGAAGTCTCTCTCCACCTGATCTAAACTGAGGTATTCTGTACTCAAAACTGGCATTTACCATTGTAGTAACAACAATTTAGCCTTAAACTGTTGGACTCTGTCGGAGATGAAACAGACAGGGGCCAAACAGGAGGTCTAACAAGATGGTCATCACCAGGCCCAGAATAGGAAGGCAAAATTTGGGGTGAGAGCTGCAGGATGTGCGACTTTCTTCTGATTGGTTGGTGGTAGGGTAACAGGGCGGTGCTCCAGGAACCTTGCACTCAGCCTGAAATTACCATCCTCCACCTGGCTGGGGGCCCCAGTTCTGCAGAAGAACTCAAAGATATTGTTATACATATTCCTTGAGGAGGAACCAGGACTCTGCCCCAAGCCTGTAGCACCATTTGATTGCTCCTCCCTGCTTCTGTATCCCCTCCCTTCCCTGATTAGCAACTGTCTGAATATGCCCTTTGGAACTCAGGGAAGGTCAAGGAGGATGAATGAACCCTGTATCCTACAGACAAGAAACAGGGCAGAGAAAGGATTTGTACTCTGGAGCCCCACAGAGCCCTGTTCAGTTTTAATTCAGGAAACTGGGCAACAATGGCTCTGGTCACTTCCTGCTAACATGGGGCATAGTCCTGCCTCAATTTGGAGAATAGACACTGAATTGGAAATATTTCTTTGTTCTAAGTCCTGGATCTGAGTTTAGTATGATTAAAATCTCAGTCCCTTGGTCTGCCATTTTAGTGTAACAGACCCAATTAGAAGTAGCTGGAGGAGTGACAACTGGAATTTTAATACACAAAATAAATCTCATTTCTTTTCAGGAGAATAAGCCTGAAACCCAGTCTGGACCTGGCACTTCAAGGGAGACTTATAGCCAGGGAGCCAGTTGTCCAGTTTTATGTAAGTAGGCTTTAACTTTTATGTGGTATTAACACATAGATAACAGGTGCTACTCGTCATCATATATGTCTCCTCTCTTTTGTTAATATCTAACCTAAAGCAATTTTATTGTCTAAAAATATAATAGTTACAAGACAAGACCTTTAAAAAGTAAGGTTGCAGTTACCAGGTGCCAGCAGACATTGTTTTAAGAATGGCTGGTGGCATCCCAAGTCTGACACAGCTCAGAAAACTCAAGTTTTCAGCAATACAAGAACTTGTGTGAAATGACACCCGTAGTGTCACCTAGTTATTTCATTGGGTTCTGAACCATAGCTACCCCATTTTGACTTTTAATTGTAATTTTCCCCTTAATAGCCAAAGCAGATGTCACCAGTAATGATGTTAGTGTTTCTCTAGGTATGAGAAAATGCAAGAGTTTGGGCTCATAAAATCTTCTCCTGAAAATATCTAACTATCTGAAAGCCTGTTCTGCCGTATTTTCTCAGAGCACAGAGTGCCTCATTCCTGATCTCCACCCTGAACTCCTTTCAGGGGGTGTCGAAGGTCAGTGGCTGCAGTGGGCATTGACTTAATCCTTGCAGAGGCAGATGGCCATTTTCTGTTGGCAGAGCCCCTTCAGGGTCATAAATTTGACCATGGTTTCGGGGGCCTTTCATGACCATTTTGTCCCATGGTGCTAAGAATGCTTATTCCCAGGTCTGGCGAGGATTTCACTGATAGGCCACTCAACGTGCTGCTATTATTGGACTAGGCCTTACAAGTAGCCAAAAAGTCTCCAGACCACCTGTCTACTCTAGTCTCTTATGGTTCAGGAAAATATTCCCTCTAGTTGCTTCTTCCCATATCTAGAGTTACACTGTTACCATCATAGATCTTGTATGGAACTATATATAATCATTTTATCAGAGGCTCACTCACACATTTGGTAATACAAGAAACAACAATTTTGTAAAACAGGCAATACAAAAAAACAATATAGCTAGCAGATTACTAAGGTCATAAGCAAGAATATAAGTTAAGAACTTCCATTAGGTGCATCCCAGTATATCCCAGGTCATCTGACTTAGTCTGTTCTGTACCAATCCTTATCTTTAAGGGAAATTTTATATTGGCATTGTCCATAAGGCACCCAGCCCAGCTTCCTAGTGTTACTGGACTGATTATCCTTAGTATGACTTAATTGTCCCCAACATAGAGGAGCCTCTAACCTTAAATTACCATAGCCTGGTATTGACTACATAAATCCATCCCATCATGGTGGAAGATCTTATTCCTTGGCTGAAACTTTGCTTGTTGCTCTGATTGAGCTTGAGTAATAGAAAACTCATATTTATGGCCACAGTCAGAGCAGGCATTATTAATCGGTCAGGTGAGGGGATTCCACCTAGTAATATCAATAGTTACCTGAACATGACTGTAATTTTTCTTTTAAAGTAAATTTCCTCAGGGCCAACCAATTAGAGCCTTGGAGTGGAGAAATTCACCAAGGTAACCCAGAAGTACTGGACACAGGTAATTGGCCACAAACCCAACAATTGGATTGATTTTTAAAACTAGCATGGGATTGTGCCCATGACAGGAAAACATTTGATTCATAAGCAAGGGTCCAAGAAGTCAAGACAACATTGTAAATGATCATACAAGTCAGGTTGAGGATCTTGGGCAAGCTGTCTTCTTCTGATGCTGTCTTCTTTTTGTCCTAGGGTGAGTGTAGTTTCTCCTCTGTTTGTGTGTTGTTTTAAGGTGAGTTTGAGTCAGCTGTCCTCTCTATAGGCCAGTCCAGTGCAGGGGCCCTTTGTGAGCGGAAATTAATCGAAGAGTCAATTCCCTTCAGTTTCACCGTGCTTGAGCTAGTTAAGAGTACCTGATAAGGGTCCTTCCATCCAGGTTGGAGATAGTCCTGTAAATTATGTCTTTTCCAGTGTGCATAATCCCCTGGTGTAGGTCATGGGGCATCTGATCTTCATCCAAATATAGATTACTGAGATAAGCGTCAGAAAAAAATTTAGAGTGTTCTTCAATTAAACTTTACATTAATATAGCAGCAAAGAACTAACTGGGAGGTGAGTCTTAGTAAATACAGATCTCCATTAATAAAACGGGGATTTAACATTCATTGAAACAATCTTTTTCTCTCTAAAATTACCCTCTTTTCTACTGGATGTAACCAAATTAAGACTAATTTGTTTGCAAAATAAGTCTGGTCTCAATACTTGGTCTGATGATTTATATAACTGTAATTGATCATCTAGACATGCTGAAACTTTTGTAAGGAGTCTCAGACTGGACTTTTAAATGACCTCTCAGGGCCAGGAACGTCATGCCAAGGGCTTATCATAGATTTTTTGCCTAACAGATGTAGGTGAATTCCTCCCTTTTTGAGGTCTCCAAAATACCTTGGGATTTCTGTACCTGCTAGTGAGGTAGCCTTCCTAATTTATCTGACAAAGCTGCTGGGAACCTAAGAGTTTCCAATCTCTGCAGAGAACATATAGAGAGGAAAAGATAAATGTTTCAATTCTGCTTACAAAAGTATAAGTTACCAAATTTCTGTAAGTCTTAATGAGTTTGAGGGGAAGGTTTCCATATACCTGGAAAACACAGATTTAAACCAGCAATTTTTCAGATGGAAACCATAAAAATTATAACCATATTCGCCAGTTCACTCAGTCCTATGTAGCTAATCCTTTTTGTTAACAGTTTTATGAAGCCATCAGGTTTTTAATTAGGATTCTTCAGTTTCTTAACCAGTTCAGCATTATGGTCTGAAAGTCAGAAACTTGTATTTATCCAAAAGTCCTTTCTATAAATTTTCTTGAAGAGGAAGCATTTTTGCAAAGGCATTAGAGTGAAACCTTAACTGTCTATAATGACAAAAGACTTGAGAAGGCCCATTTAAATCTGATTACAATGCAATTAACAAAGAGACTTTGTTACTGCTGTGACATAACACTTTAAGATAATAACTAGAATATTGACCAGGACATATCAGAATTTTAGGAACTCCATATAAATCTAGGATATCTATATTAGTAACATTTACCATACAATATAACCTGAGAAGATTTATTACTCATTTGACAATACTTCCCATGTAATTTAACATACCAAATGAACCTAATTAGTTTAATATTTCTCTTTGGGATGTTTCAGGGGCCCTTTGAAGCATCCCAAAGTTAGCTAGAGGTCAAAAGGACTTCATTAGAATTTGATTTAGGAAATTTTGTCAAAAAAATATCAAAAAGGGTTTAGAACACTCAGTCAGATGGGATGACAGGTCACTGTGAAACAAAAGTTAATTCACTTAGCCAAAGTAACAATAAAGATTTCAAAGGCAAATACAGAACAGATCACTTAAAAGGTCAAGAAACTTAAAATCTGTTGTCAAATGCAGTTCAACATTTTAAGAAATCTTGTCCTCTTAAGAGAGAGAAAAGCCAAATTCAAGTTTTGTACCCGTTTAAAATTCATTTACTCAATTAAATTTATTTTAACCTTAGTCAATCCTGACCATGCACAAAACTGTTTTCTCGGGGTCCACTTTCCACAAACTTTTTTATCTCTTTCTGTATTCATCACTTTATTTTTCCATCCAGAAACAGCCACCTGTAAGTCAGACCTACTTCCTTTTCCCTTAATAAAATGCAATTCCATTCCTCATACCTTCTTTACTAAAAACACACATCCTACTTTCCTTAAGCAACCATGAACTGTCCTTTATATCAACACTGTGTAGATTGGTAAACATAAATCCAAATAATAAATGTTGATAATAAATGTGTTTTCTTATATAAAACATCTCAGTGTGGCACCAAACATTTATTAAGAGTTCTAAATCTTTTGTTTCTCTGTAAAAGGAAGCTAATGTTCAGTAATTAATGTTTTATTTTATTCCTAAAAAGTTCACCCAAAGCTCTTATCTCATTTTCATTTTCTTTCCTTAAAAGTTTCTTCACATTGAGTTACTTTCCTTGCTGACAAATTTGCAACAGATATAATAAGATCTTATTTAACTTCTATTAAACCTAGGTACAAAAGTGATTTCATGAATCAGACATCACAGTATAAAATTCACTAGTTTATAAATAACAGTTGGAATAAGTAAATGTTTAAAGGCTTCTTCCCATTTTCCCCTCAATCTCAGGTATTAGAGGTGGTCTAGATAAGTGTTCCCGAGAGCCCTGGTCTCAACGTACAGGGAGAGAAAATCAAGTTCTCCCAGTAGGACCTGTTCCCTCAGAGTCAGAGTTCTGAAAAGGTGTTTGATCAAGTTTGCTTTTACTAACTGTATTTGCAAAAGAACCAGTTTTGGAATTTTCAAGAGTTTTACATAGACCAACTTTCTCTGGAGTCTAAACAAAATGGTGGCCACACAGTGTTATCGCATTTCACAAGGCAGAATGGCCATCACAAATCACAACACAGAGTACAAAGTATAAAACACATACAGGCCTGGCTGTCCTGATCAGACACTCCCTTAAATACAAGATTGCAGTCTCTCAGAAAACCTCCTACAGAGACACAGAACTTCAGATCTGAGTACTAACAGAGTAAATGGAAATATCTCAGGTTTTCAAAGATTTCAAAGGGGCGAAAGGAGGCCAGGTAAGAGGGGAAGGAGGGGGGACAAAAAGGGTGGCCTTACAGATGTCTCTTGCCACCTGCAGACACCCAGGTGTTATGGGACTTTTCCCTGGGCTTCTAGGAAGGGAGGATGGGAACTCAGCCCTATCAGAAACCAGATACCAGACCAGAACCAGAATTCGAGTTCTCTGCCCACAGGAGGTGATCAGGCTCTGACCCTCAGATCAGGCTGAGGCCCTTCAACGAGACTCCTGCATCCAGGACCAGGACAGAAGGAAAAAAGGGTAGGATAGGAGGGGTTGAAAAGAGGAAAGAGAGAGAGAAAGGGAAAGAAGTCAACAAAATCTCTTGTTCCTTACCCAGTCGGGGCACTCTGGCCAGTCGTCCGCGTCAGGAGGAGACCAGGGACAAAAGGGTCCCAGTTGTGGCCACTGGGTCTGGTCTGACGGTGGGTGAGCTGGTCCCCGAGTACCTCGAGTAGTCAGGCAGTCAGTCATAGCGAAGAAGAGATCCCACCAGAGTTGCCATTTGTTGCAGGGAGGGGGACCCCTTCCAAGGCCTGAGAGTGGGCTCTTGTCTAACGCTCGGAGATGAATTGTCTGAGGAGACACACGTGCTGACAAAGCAAGAGACTTTATTGGGAAGGTGCGCCGGGCAGAGAGCAGGAGGGTATGGGAACGCAGGAGGACTGCTCTGCCACGTGGCTTGCAGTCTCGGGTTTTATGGTGATGGGATTGTTTTTCGGGTTGTCTCTGGCCAATCATTCTGCCTCAGGGTCCTTCCTGGTGGCCCACGCATCACTCAGCCAAGATGGATTCCAGCGAGAAGGATTCTGGGAGGTTGGTAGGACATGTGGACTGGTGTCTCCTCTCTCCTTTTGACCTTTCCCGTATTCTTCCAGTTGGTGGTGCCTTGTTAGTTCCATGTTCCTTATCAGGATCTCTGTCATAAAATAACTCATGCATATTGTTACTGTCTTTGCCTGGCCAGGGTGGGTGGTTTCAGTCAGTGTTTCTCCTAACAAATTTAAGGTCCTTTCTTTAAAGGTCTAGATGGGTAAGAATCCTGGTCCTAAGTTGAATATAACCTGCCTGGCCTCTTGTTTTAATAGAACCATTCAGTTGGATTGTTTCTTTAACAGTAAGAACAATTCTGTAAAACTTTGCATCCTGCTGTGTCCACTGTAATTGCTTCCTATTTTCCCCCTGAAAGGAAGATTTAGCTAATTGGACTTTAAGCTTACACTTCAGAGAATATCTCCTCTATATTTTTTCCTTGAGAACTCTTTCAGAGCTACTTAGTATACCACAAACCAACAATCATTAGTATTGTTTTACTGTTACACAGTGCCTGCAAAATAAAGAGGTTACATGCATTTAGTTTGAAATGTTTTCTAGTTGTTTTAACAGCTTTTGAGTGGTTTTACAATATAATTCTTTTTAAGAGGATAAAAAATAATATTGAATGGAAAATACACTGAAGTATTAACTCTGGAGAAGTTAACACTTGAAGTAACAAAGTAACCGAGTGAGAATAGATACTTAGTAAGCATTCCCAAAGTGGAGTGGCATCAAACTTTCTTCGTTGCTTATCTGTGAGCTTCATAAGAACCTCTTGAAGATAAACTTCATATTGGAGTGTCAAAAAATGAGTCTGTCCATTTCCTGTCTGTGTGAGAATAAGCTAGAGCGCATAGGCTTCTGTGCCCTCAGAACCATATAGTGTTTAATCACAAAGCCATCTGCATGTGCTTTTCTGAATCCCTAACAGTAAATTTTCACCTTACACTACCTCTAAGGTACTTTTCTGTTGCTCCTTCATTTCTATTTTGTCTTCCTTTATATTCTCTCTAGCAGTCATCTAAAAAGATATTCAACCTAGTTTTATTGAATGAATGAAAAGAATTTAACACAAGAGTAATCAATCCAACGAGTTACAAATGCTTCGTGTATTTTTCCCCTACTCCCTCAGCACTTACTAATCTGGTGCACATGGGATTCAAGCAACATCATCTACCTGCCTGAGGGCCTTTCTGGCTGTGGTCACCAGAGTCATTTGGGCAATAATAATTTTGCTGTTTTAAATCACTAAGTTTTGAGGTGGCTTGATTTTCACCAATAGGTTATTGATATTAGCTCCAATGCGCGCACACACACACACACACACACACACACACACCATGGTTCAGTTTATATTTCTGCTGCTAGCAACTATATAGTTCTAACTTAAACATCTTTATTTATCCACTTACTAGCTATGTTGCTATGTTATCTTTTACTTATTTATTTATTTATTTATTTTATGTCTGCGTTGGGTCTTTGCTGCTGCACGTGGGCTTTCTCTAGTTGCAGCGATTGGGGGCTACTCTTCATTGCAGTGCATGGGCTCTAGGCATGCGGGCTTCAGTAGTTGTGGCTCCCGGGCTCTAGAGCGCAGGCTCAGTAGTTGTGGTGCACGGGCTTAGTTGCTTCGTGGCACATGGGATCTTCCCGGACCAGGGCTCGAACCCGTGTCCCCTACATTGGCAGGCAGATTCTTAACCACTGTGCCACCAGGGAAGTCCATAGCTATGTTATCTTGAATAAGAGACTATTCCATTTTTTTTCAGCTGTGATAAGGGTAGCAATATGTGGTGTGGATATGAAGATTGGAATATTGCATTTGAAATTCTTGCACAAAGAACAAATTTTCAAAACAAATTTTACACTTGTAATTCTAAAGTAATTGTTTATCTTCATAATTCCCAGACTGACAGAGTGTCTTGTACAGAATAGGTACTTTACTGGATTCATGAATTTACAGAATGAATAGAAGATATTAGTCGATATATTGATACTGATTCAGATTTATCTTAGGAAGACAGGAATCTGATCTAAAGGGAGAATTCATGCACCCACAGATACACAAAGCTATGCATATACATTCTAACCACATGCCCTTGAAAAATATTCAAAATTAAATAATACCTGTAGTTTGGCATACCTAATGTTTGTCTACATTGTCTGTGATAAAATTAGTTAATGTAAATATTATAGGACAAAGCATTTATTTACATTATGCAATAGAAATTGATTTCATGTATTTTAGTGACTTTAGCTAAGTAGTTACTTTTTAATTCTTCCATATTAATTCAAGCAGTTTAAAATATTATTAGTGTGAAAGATATGGGCAAGGAGAAACATAAATTACATATGTCATCTCTTTAGCTTCTTAAAGGGATGAGTACCTTTAAATTTAAGAACCTAGACAGGATGACTACTTATAGTCTCAGTACAAATAACAGATTTTTTAAATGAAAAAACTACTTTGATGAAGTAAACTTTTACAACCCGTTTGATAGATGGATTTGGAAAGCTCAGCATCAGAGTTAAATCAAATATTACTATAAATTGTGTCATATGCACGTCTCATTATTTTGGCCCCAGATTTTAAAAATTCTAGAAAGCTAAGGTTAGTAATACCTTTTGGGGCTTCCCTGGTGGCGCAGTGGTTGAGAGTCCACCTGCTTATGCGGGGGACGCGGGTTAGTGCCCCGGTGCAGGAGATCCCACATGCCGCAGAGCAGCTGGGCCCGTGAGCCATGGCCGCTGAGCCTGCGCTTCCAGAGCCTGTGCTCTGCAGCGGGAGGGGCCCAAACAGTAAGAGGCCCGCGTACCGCAAAAAGAAATAATAATACCTTTTGACCAAGTAATTTCTTATCTAGAAAGACATCCCACATAAATTATTCAAAATACAGAAAAAGCTTTATATAAAAATATTATACAATTATCCATGTTATAGAAACAAAAGGAAAATAAGCAAGATGGTCAAATTATAAATTAGGCTAGGTGAACTAAAGTATATACTTTTTTAGTGTATATAAATGATGATAGAAATCATGTAATAACAGATAAATAGCACACTCTTTAAGAAATTAAGGGTAAAAGTTAATGTATAATGTAATGATAAGCTTAGAATAAAACTGAACAGACATGCAGCTAAAAAGATACATAGTTACTTGGGAATAAAAGACTAGAAAGTCACATGCTGCAGTAAAAGCATAAGTGAGGTAGTTCTGTTTTGAAACTTGGTTCTGCCCTTAATGGTTCTATGATATATGTGGCTTGTCATGTAATCCCTCTGAATAGTTTTCCTCATCTGTAAAAGGAGGATATTAGTTATATCTACTTTGCAAGGTTAGTACCATGATTAGAAATAATTTACTTGAAAGACCAGGTCCACAGTAGTACTCAATGAATTCCAGTTAATATTATTATTATTTATCTTGCTTGTGATTAGGTAGAGAGATTAAGGGTGATTTTTTTCTCACTTTTATTGAGATATAGTTGAGATACAGCAGTATGTAAAGTATAGGTGTACAACAGAAGGACTTGACTTATATATTGTGAAATGATTACCACAGTGTGTTTGGTTAACATCCATCATTTCATACAGATACAAAAATTTAAAAAAAAAAGAAAGAAAAAGAAAAAAATGTGTTTTTTTCCCTTGACATGAGAACTTTTAGGATCTACATTCTTTTTCTTTTAATATATAAATTTATTTATTTAGGCTTATTGCAGTGGCTTCTCTTGTTGTGGGGCACGGGCTCTAGGGTGCACAGGCTTCAGTAGTTGTGGCACACGGGCTCAGTAGTTGTGGCTCGTGGGCTCTAGAGCACAGGCTCAGTAGTTGTGGCACATGGGCTTAGTTGCTCCGCGGCATGTGGGATCTTCCCAGACCAGGGCTTGAACCCGTGTCCCCTGCACTGGCAGGTGGATTCTTAACCACTGTGTCACTAGGGAAGCCCCTAGGATCTATATTCTTAACAACTTTCAAGTATAGCATACCGCAATATTAACTATGGTGATTTTTTTCTCTCTTTTCACTGATTCTATAGTCATTAGCTTTACAGTGGAAAACATTTATGTATGAATAAAGAAACTAGAACTCAGATCTTGATAGTCCATCTTGTTTCAACTTCAATTCAGATTCGAGAGTCTAAGGATGCCGTTCTTCATGCACCAGGTGATTGTTGCATCCCCAGCTACACACCTGCACTTTTTGTTTTCATATAAAAGGAGAGCAAATTCCTTCCAGGGACCCAAAACTGAGCTACAGAGGGTACTTGAAAGGAAACTCTAAACATCGTCAGTTCCATCAAATTGAACTTTTTAAAGTTTGATGGCAGTCACATCACTTCATCTTTTAAATCCAGCTACATAAGTATAAATATCACAACATAAAGTATTAAAACTAGCCCCATAAACAGCACTCCAAGGATGGGAAAGAGGCTTGGGGATAGATTCACCGGGTGAAGCACATTAGTTTTCACCTTCCTGCTGATTTTTTTTTTTTTTCCTCTATTATACCGAGTAAGTTAATTACAGTTCTCATTTGGCATGCATTGGGCGAACCGGAGATTTTCTCCAGTCATCTGCGATTCGAAGGTATGTGTTCCTCGCCAGAGGAAAATCCAGCAAACGGCCTTAGTAGACTATGTAGAAGGGGACTTATTTTTAAGTCTTCTTTCTTTCTTTCTCTTTCTAAGTCTCACCATTTGCTGATCTGAGGTTTCTAAAAATATCTGATGTCATGTAAATCCCAGGGCATTTACTTGGAACACTATATAATTAGGTTTATGAACACCCACATTTTTATTGCATTATTCCTGTTACTTTTTTAATCGCACAGTTAGTCTGCTTACACACTGTGCATCGAAGCTAGCTTTCAGTTTTGTTCTGATAGATACTTTTTAAAAGTAAAATAGGGGAAAGTTATCATTAAATGTCAGCTTCTCAGTTTAAATGGAAGAAGCTTTTTCTGATCTAAGAGAATGTGCTTTTTCTTCCTGTTATACTGTGTCATGCCAACCTATGTTTCTTCCACCCTCTCCCTGTCATTTGACTCAACCTGTTCCCTCTTATCACAGGCTCTTTTCCCATTCTCTTCCCACTCTCTCAAAGTTGTTTTTCCTCCTTTCTTCAACGAATTAACTTTGCTAATTCTTAAGACCTTAGCTCCATCACTGCTTCCTCAGGCAAAGCTTCCCTGATCTCCTTGACTAGGAAAAATCCTCTTTTGAGGGGCACACACCAACACGTACATCACCACAACACTTTTCTAGCTGAATTTTACACTTGTGCATAATTAATTTGATTGATGTCTTAATCACTGTTAGCCTATTACAGATGTGAGGGCAAAAGCCAAGTCTATTTGCTAATAATTATATCCCTCGGGTCTAAAACAGCACTGGAAATATGGAAGGTACTCAATAAATATTCATTGAATAAGCAAAGATTTTAGCATTACATAAATCAATATATGTAGAAACTCTAGTCTATATTAAGTGATCTTTTGTAATTAGAGTAACTTCTTTTTGAGTAGATTTGGAATTTGAAAAGTAACAAATATCTCTCAATGAAAATAAGATGAGTTGTTTAGTGTCAATTATTCTCTAATGTATTAAAAGAGACAAGAGGTGATATCAGTGTGA